>NW_017728886.1:46194494-46213559 GCF_001723895.1 Crocodylus porosus
CCAGCTGACTTCCTGCCCTTTGGGCAGGGGGCTGGACTCGATGATCTCCTGAGGTCCCTTCCAGCCCTGATGTCTATGAAATCTATGAAATCATGGGGTGTGCTGTGCTAGTGCTGTGCCAAGCAGGGATTCCTTTAACCCAAGGACATCTTCAAAAGGCTGGGTTCCTGGGCTTTTTATCTGCTTTGCACAGCCAAAGCAGTCCAAGCAACCTCAGTGCAGCCAAGTGTCTAGATTAAAAGGAGTACACAGTTCACACTCATCATAGTTCTAAACCTGAGGCATAAACTGTTCTGTATGGCCTTCCCATTAACATTCAGCTAAATGTGTTTAGGTGACTGATGAAAGGACTTGGAGGCTTAACTGTTATTTTGGGAATCACTGTAGTGCTTAACCATTTCTAAATAAAGTATTTGCAATAGTGCCCCATAAAAAGCTGAATTGTTGTGATCTCTGTGCTCATAAAAGCCATATTTACTTGCTCTTTGCACACTGTGTTAGACATAAAACTTTTGTACAGCTGTAAATATCCACATCTTGAACAGTTTCACAAAAGCAAATACTAATTTAGGTGATTAAAATTCTTAACATTTGCAGAGAAAAACTGGACAGTAAATTGTTTCTGACAATATACTTACTTTGTACGTAAGGAGAATAGTTAGCAATTAATATAGCGATATTAATACATAAATATATTAGCAGTTATATCTGGCAAACTGCTGAATTGTCTTCAAGGGAAGTAGCTGGTGTGCCATCAGTTGGTAATATAAAACTCTACAAGATGCCAAAGAGAACAATCCAGCTCTTGGGACAGCAAGGTGGTCAATATGACATACTGAGGCTTTTTTAGGTCTAAAGTTTCTGATTCTAATTGCTGCCAGAAAGCAGGCATTTGTAAGAAGATCATTTTTTTTACGTCTGCGCAGATAATAAAACTGATACTATCTGAATGTCTTTTCATGCCTAAACTGCTATATTGAGTCTCCAATGTTAGAATTTTCTCTGTTGCCAGTGAGGTGTTATTTATCACGCTGTCAGTGAAGAGATAGGGAAATGGCTGGGAGTTGGCAGAACAATAATAGGAAAAATGGACCTTGTCTTGTATAACATGCAAAAATAAAATTTGCATAATTGAAGGAAACAAGTTTTGATCTCTTCAGGATAACTTGGATGCTTTATTGAATGTTTATGTATGCATATTTATACTAGTGAGTAACCCTTTTGAAACTGTCATCTTGTCTTCATCTTCATCTACATTCACAATTTTTATTGTATAATTGTAGATGAAGAGCTCTTTGATAGTTGCCTTAGTATTAATCAGTTCCTATACAGGTTCTGGGGAACACTTAAAAATCTGTTCATTAAAACGGAGAAGTGTCCTAATGACTAATCACCAGGTATCTGAGTTTTCCATTTCCTGCAGAAAAACATGGATTTTCCCCTTTAAAGGAGAAAAATGCAGATTTTCCCCTGTGAAGTGGTTCCAGCCTGCAATGAGCTGCTTGCAAAAAGGGCACAAAACCCTAAGCACTGTGTGGAGGGGGAGGGAGTCAGGGCTAGGCCTGAGAATCAGAGACCAGCCAGGGCTGGCTCATACTCACTTTGCCTCCTTCAGACTTTGGGGTGAGTTGGATCCAGGGGGAGTGTGAATGGGGGGCAGCTAGGGGCCCCCTCCAGCAGAGCTAGGAGGACAAGGGGCTGTGGGTCAGGAGTGAGGGGTAAGGAGGGAGCTAGTGTGAGTTAAGCAGGGGCTGCAGGTTGGGAGTGAGGGGCACAGACAGGACTGGGTGGGGGGACTGTTGCTTGAGAGTGAGGGGCACCAGCCTATCAGGGCTGCTCAGCACCACAAAGCAGCAGGGAGGGAAGCTGCCACTGGACCTGCATCCTGATGAGTTAAGTGGGCAGAGGAATTCTGATTTTCTGTAATAAAAAACCCCAAAATTAAGCGCCAGAATGTATAGATATTTAGAATTTATTTTATTATAATGATTGAGGCTCTGGTAGGCTTCCAAATTGCTTAAAATTGTAAACATGTCAATAAGACAGTGTGTTTAACTGATCCCTATATATATAGTGGCATTACATTTTAATTACAGGAAAACGTGGGTTTGAGGTTTTGTAATCAGAGAATTTTGGATTTTTTGACAGATAAAACCAGCATCCCTGCTAATCATATTAATATAATTAAAATGGAGACTATAAAAAGCATTTCAGCTATATATTTGTAGCCAAAAATATATGTATAAGTAGGAGTAACTGATTATTTTTACTGCAAACCCACCATTAATAACTTGACTCGCTCAAAACTCACCCTCATTCCTGAGTCATACTCTCTCCATGTTGTCAGTGGATTTTTCAAAGAGATTTAAGAGACCTGACAAGACAACCTGCCTGCTGTTCCATCTCCTTCTTTTTCTCATTGCTGATGCTAAGGTTTCATAGTTGTCCTCCTCTCCAGTAGTATAACTGGGGGGAGGGGCAGTGGGGCACCAGTCCCGGATGCTGACTTTGTGGAGGTGGCGTGCCAGAATCACCTCCCTCCCCCCATGGGAATCTTTGCCACAGGAGAAATACCCCCATGCTGCTGGGCCTTAGGAGCCAAGCAAGTGCAACCCACCATCCGGCAGTGTATTTGGGACAGGTGGATCAGTGGAATGGTGCTCTTATCCCCCTGGGGAGTCTTTACCATGGCACATGCAGCCCTGAGCTCAGTAGTGTATCTGGAAAGAGAGGAGGGGTTAATGGGCAACCACAGGGCTGCTGCAGCTGGTGTGCAGTGAACCTGTCCTCCAGCAGCAGCAAGCTGGGCCCATGCTGCTACAGCAACAGCCACAGCAGTAGCAGCTGCTATTTGAGTGAAGAGAATAAGGATGGGTAAGACTGGCTCCCTCCCCCACTCTCCAATAGTCTGCATATCTTAACTCACCCCGAGGGAGCTCACTACATCTCTGAACCTCTCTACCTTTCCCACTGATTCCATATTCTTCCACGTCAAGGCCTCCTTTCTCCTTTTATCTCTCCCTTCTCCCTTATTCTTTTTAGCCTTTCAGTCTCATCTGGTCCCTTATCTTACTATCAGAAGCACACTTTGATCACCTTCATCCTAACAATCCCACACTTGACCCCATTTTCCTCTCGCCTCATGGCTTCCTATGTCTCCTCCCCTTCACTTGTACACTAAAAGGATTGTTTCGACTTCTTCACCCCGAACTCCATCTTACCTGAAAGTTTGGGAGAATTACTATCAGTAATGTCTTTGGAACATTCTCCATATCATTTGGAAGGACAGAAGAATTAATGCCAGTATTATGGCTCAGGCAAAAACCTCTAGCCTTGGTGCCATATAAATGTGGCTTTAGCTCCATTGGACAGGACATGCCATAAGGATATTTGACAACAGCTCCCAAAACAGGTCTTGTACTCCAAACTCACTAATATTCACTGTTTTAGAGGTGGGCAGAAGAAGAGATTCAAAGACACTTTGAAGGCTAATCTGAAGAAATGCAGTATTAATATTAGTACCTGGAGACTCAAGCACTCAGTTGTCCCAAGTGGCACTATGGTGTACAAGACATTGATCATTTCAGGCAAACTAACTTCACTATGGAGGTAGATAGACACGAGAGACAAAGGGAAAGAGTTGTGACCCAACATCACCAGGATCTGCTTCTTCCTTCCAGAACTATTTGCCATGTCTGCAGTTAAACATGCAGAGCTCTGATTGGCCTTCTCTGTCATCTACAGATTTACCAGTGAATTCCCTATTTACTGGAAAGCCGTCATCATATTGAGAGACTACTGGCGAAATAACCATAACAATGAGATAGCTTTGTACAATGTTCTGAGACACAGAAGTAATAATAAAACCGTGATTATCCTGGCCACAGTTGATCAGGATTACATAAATGAATGCCTCTCTAACGTGGCAAAAGTCAGTATCAGTTGACTAAATCAGGGGTCAGCAATGTTTTTGGGCAGAGTTCCAAAAACACCCTCAACCTCAACTTGTAAGATGTTCATGTACTAGGGGCAGATGGTGGGGGAGCTGTGAGTGGCCCAATCCTTGTTGTGGCAATGCAGCCCCAGGCCCTTCCCTGCCATCCACTCAGGGCACACGTGCCAAGCAAAATGTCTTAACATGCCATACTCTGGCACCCATGACAGGGGTCATCGACCCCTGTTCTAAAAGTTAATAGGATCTTGGAACTATGAGGCTGAAAAGATCATGAGTGTTGTGTAGCCTAACTCACTGCACAGACACAGGATTCAATACGCCTAAGCCACCCCAAGTGAACGTCTATGGAGCCTATGTAGGAAAACCTCCAATGAAGAAGATTCCATATTTTTTACTACAAAAAAGTAATAATAAGAGTCAACACTAAACCTCTTTCTTTTCTTAAATGTAACATCCTATAGTTAGCCCAAAAGAATAAAGTAAAAAGATATTAGAGATATTTTAGAGGCAGAGTATTTATACAATACATTAAAATAATGTAAAATATAGTTGGAAGTCCAAGTATACATGGGATTGTAATCCAGACACACCACAATCCTTTCAGAATTGGGACTTTCTTCTTATTTATAGGATAACTTTTATGCTAAAATACAGTTAGATACTTCTATTAATATCAAAGGGAGTCAGAGGAAGGGCGAGAGAAATATATTTGGGTTGCATCCTTATGTGACCCCTACATGCTTTGATCATGCAAATAATAAGTACATTTCAATTAAAAAAGGCAGAGGAATATTTTTATTTATTTTTTTATGAGGACACCTAGTTGTCTCTGATTCAGTGCATTCAACCTCTGCATGGGAGCAGGAATCAAAGCCCATTCAAGAGTAGTGTATAAATCACTTCAAGAGTATTTGATTTGATAGTGTAAGTTGTTAAACACTGTTGGAACCAACTGCATATTTAGTTAATTCCCCTAAACTTAATCTCCTTCAAGGATTCTGTATCACAGTCCATTAACCAGGATGCTTTATTATTGTATAACCAGAATATATATACTGTGGTATTATTGATCCGGTCCTTAAGGAGAGTTGTTATAAGTCAAATCATGTGCTAATTGAAGGTTGCCTCTTTATACTCTGACTTAAGAAAAATATCCCCAGCTACTCAGCCTTTGGAACCTTTCGGAAAGCAGTATTCATTGGACTGTCCAGGTGTTTTATCCTAAGACTGAATGTGCAGAGTAAGAGTTTTAAAAAGGTGTGTGGTTGCAACTTCTTCCGTTCCTTACTTCCTACACAGCTACCAATGAAGGTAGAAAAACTTAATGTCTAGAGATTTCTCTGCTTTTAAAACCAAATTTGCAAACTGCCAAACTATTATTTTAGTAGTTTAGAAGGATTGTAACATTAGAAGTAGTTCAAAATCTTTTACTTAGCTTTAGAGACTCAGTTTTAAAATCTTCCTCGCTCCTAGATTCAGATGTGCGTCTACACATTGCTCCATGTATTTAGAAGACTGACATTCCTTTGACTGGGAACAACACATGCCTTTTGCCCCAAAGGGCTGGCACCTATGACTTCAGGTATTTTCCATGAAGGAGGCTTTAGGAACCAGACTCCTGACTGATTACTAGAAAGAGGCCCTGATTCACTTGCATATCAGAACAGATCTCCTTCATCTTTAGGCACAGAATCAAAAAACAGTAAGGCTGCAGGGGACCCTGGGAATCCATCTAGTCCACCTAAACCAACTTAGGGAAGCAGAAGCTCTCTGTACTAGAGTGCTCCTTGTGAAGGATCCAGGCCTCTGAGTATCAGCGTGTGACTTGTTCAAGATCCTTGGCAATGACAAGTCTATCAATATTGATTAAATCTGGTGAAGGCTTTCATCCAATTCTGTTTGTACGCAAATGCCAGCCAGCAGTAGGCCTCTTTAACAACAAAGAAGCCTGTCTAAATGGTATTCTGCTGCCAAGCTATTTGAATATCTAACTTCATCAACCCTATTGGGTCTGTCCCTTCTAGACCAATTCGTTCTACTTTCAGCCACCCTTAAGCAGTAGAGTTAAAACGAGAAGTGGCCAGGGAGCCAGAAGGCTCCTGTTATTTTAAGAGGAAATTATGGCAGGCTGGGTTGGACCAGAGAAGCTTGGCAGCCAGAAAGCTAGCTGACTATGGGTAAATAGACAAACTTGTAACCAGCTGCTAACATTAAGGGGGGGCAGGCATTTAGGCTGCTCTGGGGCCCTGTGTGTGACAGGAGGGCCACCTGACAGGAAGGCGCTAGGCTTAGGAGATGCATAAAGCCAGTGCCTGAGACCAGACAGGCAGTCTGGCCCTGCAACCTTCAGGGAAAAGAGCTCCTGATTATGAAAGCAGCAAGCAAGTGCCTGGCTGACTCATTGTCGCAGAGCACTAAGGTGCGTACTCCTTTAAGGGCAGAAACTGCCTAGAGAGAGGGCTCTAGAAGCCATGCAGAAACCCCACAGGTGTAGATTGCTGTGGCAGCAGGCGAGGGAATTGGCCTGTACCTGCACCTGGTTGGCTAACTGGAAGAAGGCAGGGCCCTGGGCACATATAAGCCCTAGGGCTGGGACTAGAGGCTTAGTTCTCTGGCAGCAGCCAGGGGGGAAGGAGCTCTCATAGAGAAAGCTACTTGGAGGTGCTTGACTGCCTGTTCTGCTGCTGGTAGGATTAAAGGGCTGTAGGAGCTCGTAAGTACTGGTGGGTAGGAGGCATATTATACTGAGAGAGAAGCTTACCTTCTTAAAAGGGGTAGAGTGTGGACCTCAGGGTTATCGTTGTGTTGTAGCCTAGGGGCTTGTGTTTTCCATTGTTATTTATTCTGGTGTACCAGACTGAGGCTGTTGGGGAGGAGGAGGCCCTACTGGGGCACACTACTGTGCAGAGAGCCCAGCACCAGAGGGCGTAGCAATAGGGCTGCAGAGAGCCTAGTGCCAAAAGGTGCAGTTACTGAGGCTAAGGGTCTAGTGACAACAAGAGGTCGAACAAGACTGAGGTCTCATCACAAGAGCCGACATCTAAATGCCATTTGCGAGGCATGGGGTGTGGTAAAAATATGGTTTTGGAGTCACATATCTAACCCATAAGGTTTGGGAAAGTACCGTAAGGCACTTCCCAAGTGTGAGACCCAGTAAGGGGTCCAACGTCCCACAGGGTTTACAGGAGTCTGTCAGGACTGTGACTGAGCAGCAATTCGAGGGCAGCCTCGCAATTCATCATTCATACCAGCAAGACCTGGCAGACAAGAGTAGTACGCATCCAAAGGGCAGAACTGGTATGGTCATGGCGCCCTAGGGACATCAATCCCTGGGGTGGCTGTATCATGACACTCATGAACTGCCCTGGGAGTACAAGTAAGCTGCTGAAGGCTTGCAGGGGAATATGATCTATGGTAGGAGGGAAGTTTGACTATACAGCCAGCGGCCTAGGGGTTTGAGTTATACCCAGTGTGCTTATATTTTCATGTGAGCTTTACTAGTGGACCAAATGGTGACTATCAGGGCAGAAGGAAGTCACATAGTGCCAGAGGGCATGAGAGGGCTTGAGCCTTCCCAGGGCAGGGGCCCAAGTGGCAGGGTGCCTGAGGGCACAAGAGTGTGTGAACCCTGCCAGGGGGCAAAAGGCAGGCAGAGGCCGAGAAGGCCAAAGTCAAGACGGGAGAGACAGGAGAGACAGCCTGAAGCCAAGAAGGTTAGGGGAGCAAAGATTGGGGCCTACAGCCCACAGCCCAAGAAGGGCAGACACAAAAGCTCAAAAGAGCGAGGCAGGGACTTGAGCCCAGAAGCCAGATCCAGCACAGTGGGCAAAAGGGCCCTGCTAGAGGAAAGGGGTGAAGGCTGGAAAGGCAGAGGCCTCAACAAGGGCACAGAGGCCTGAGGATGCCTCTGCCCCTAAAATTGGCATGGACAGGGCAAGAGAGCCCACTTAGCAAGAGGGACAGGACTGGGACCAGGGGGTCTGACCTCTGCTGACTGAGAGGTGGAACAGGGTCTTGATCTGGGACCCAAGGGCATCCTCCCTTGCAACCCATCAACTAATTACACCAAGGCATGGTAGACAGGAAAAAAAGGGGAGGGTACCCAGGCAGCCAGAGTAGAGCAGGAACTGTGTGGTGGCATCATGGTTGCCCATCAGGCCTGGTGCTGTTACAAGAAGAGACCAAGATTTTTCTGGAAGAAAAAACAGCAGCACACTATAATAGATTGAGGCAATGCTCAGTTGAATTGGAGGCATCAGGTTATATTGCAACTGTTTTAAGTGCTTTCTCCTCAGAAACTGTTCTCAGACCGTCTCTGTCTTTTCAGCCACGGGAACTCCACTGAGATGGTTGTCTTTGGAGGCAGCCTAAATCATACAGCACTGGAATAGCTTCTCTTATCTGAAAGTCCACTGTCTTTATAAGGTCTCTGGCAGATATCCTCCTACAGATCTAGAAAAGGAGATGGACTGCTACCTAAGAGTCTCAATTCTTTTTAGTTGCCCAGGTGAGATCTGGTATCATTTAAATAGTCTTTGGACCCATTTGTATAGCTCCTGGAACAGGAGCACTAACTACACCAGCTAGCTTTCTGTCATGATCCATCAGGTATTTTCACTCATTGGCTTCCCCTGTTTCTTGAGGCAAACTTATGCAAGTTCCTTTTCCCTCCTCTATTATCTTTCACATGTGCAAATGCATGCACATGTACAGATGTGTACATGCACATGCATACACATATACACATGCACATGTTTTTAATCCTTGAGCTATCTACCATCTCCCTCTTTCTCCCTATCCCCTGGTTGTCATGACAGTGGAAGTATCCAGTTGTGATGCTTGTTGTCTTTTTCTCCACTGTCTCCCCAAATGAAATAAGGAAAGAAATTTCCCTCTTCCTCTCTACCAACACCAGTTGAAGTTCCTACTCTTTCCATCTCTAGCAAGTACTCATAGTGACCAGTCTGATGCAGAAAGTGGTCGACTTGTATCTGTTTTCATCCAACTACATTTCCTTATCTCTTCAGAGATCCCTCTAACAAAATAGTATCCAGAACAGAAATAGGATCTGTTGGAGTCAAAGAAAGGACCTAGAAGCACAAAAAAGGCTTCCACAGAAGATATTTCCTCCATTATAGAAAACTCCCTGTGTTTTCATTCCATCCAAGGAAGCTGAACAGTCACATCAAGAAATTGAAATTGTACATACTGATATGGGCCTCTATTATTAGCATTTCTTCTCAAGATTTCTACTTTGAAATCTCAATTAGACCAGCTCAGTGAAAATAGTTTCACTTCTGTGCAAGCAACAATCATTAACAACACAGAATCTTACTCCCTTTTCCCCTCCTCCAGTGCAAAGTATGTTTATCAAGTATTTGGCAGTGCTTACATCATATCACAAGCGTCAAGGAAACTCTGTTTATAACCAGCTAACTGGCTAGTTCAAGCTCACACTTGACACAGAATGGAGGAATTTCTGAAAATAACGCATACTCTTTTTGACCCTGAGCTAATGGACAAACCCAATCTATGTTTAAGATTAATAAATATCAAGATCTTCTCAATGCATGTGACACTTTCTGCTTGACTTAGACAAAACCATTATAACCTTGACTAGAAATGAATTACACTGCACCTTGTGATTCACTTCAATGAGATCTGCAAATGTCATGGGTAAATGGGGTCAGACACCATATTCAGATAGGATATGTTCTTGTGGGAAGAATGAAATAGATTATTTAAACCATTATTTATGGTCTTGTTTACTTTTTTTAAGTGATGAGAGGAAAATGGATTTTTCCAGCAGTGGAAAATCTTAAATATCGGTCTAATGAAGAGAGAACATTTTGGCTTGTTCTGTACTCTCTCTTGGTATTTGCATTATTTGCACAAAGAACAAAAGCCAACTAGAATCTTATTTTGTGATTTTAATAGAAACTAAATTATGTAAGTGTATCATTTTATTATATGTTTTAATGAAAGCTGTAAATAAATTACTATTACCACAAGTAATGCTTGATCATAGATGTTCCTACTGTACTGATAGAAAAGAGTTTTTTGTGCCAGTACTTTAATCTTATTGATTCCATTGGTGTTCAAAAACGTAGTTCTTCAAGCATATTGGCCTGCATATTCAGACTACTCATCCACTTTCCCCTAAGTACTACTACAAAGAGTTAACAGAAGGAGCTGAAGCTGTGGGTGTGCACAGCCCTTTAAGAGCCTTGACTAACTGGAAGGCAGTGTATAAATAACCCTAGTGGATACCACTTTCTAGAAGGGGGCTGAAACTCAGCAATAGTACAGATTTCTGTCACATATGTTTTAATATCCAGGGACAGAGCACTCAAAGAATGTGCTTGTTCGTAACCTTTTTCATAAGGCTTTTTCCTTATTTATTAATAAGTATTATCTCCCAGTGCATAAGGTTTTACTCTGCAATACAAAGGCTTCCTATACTGCCACTGCAGCAGAAACAAATATGACAATCAAAAAAAATTGTAATTCATAATGCCATCCACATTCCACCTTTTTACAGAAGTCAGAAACAGAAACTATGAACTCACATAGTCAGTGGAAAATTATGCCCTACAGTTTGTTCTCCAATGTTTCCTTTAGTCAGTATTAAATAACTCAAGCAAAAAAGATTTCCATCTCTCCCTTTGGAAGATTATCTCAGCTACTGAAACTTATCTTCCCTTGTCTCTTTTAGCAATATCTAACTTTTTCATTCTATTTCAGTTTGAGACTGAAAAAACAACAGAAGATATTCATATTCCAAAACCTGTGTTTAAGTTCAGGCAAGGTTGTGACATGAACCCATGTAAGCAAGGAAAAGTGGAGTTAATGCAAAAATATAGCATATGTTTCAGTCACAATATGGTGCCACCTCTATGTAACAATTTTAAATGAACTGCACATTTCCTTGTTTTTACTAGTTTGTACCTTAATGTTATGTAAATGTACTTGTATGTAAATTAGCATTGGGGCTGGCTGTTAAAAGTAGTTTTATTACTATTGTACCAGACTGCATTTACAAGTAAATATTTTTCATGATTTAATGTATTACCTGACTGGAAATAATAATAGCTTTTTCTTAATCTTGTGATTTTTTTTTTCTTTCTAGTCCTTGATCTGTTATATATATTTAACTTCTCAAAATGTAATATACTTCCAAAGCAGCAAGAGCTAAAATACTCTTTAACATGTGCCTCTTTAATAGAATAATTTAGGAAAATTGTTTGCTTATCATGCCACATTAAACAAGGGAATACCTTTAGGCTTCAAACATGCATCTTCTAAAGATACAGCATGTTGCAAAGACAGCAAGTTCGGTTATGTATGGTTGTGGAATGCCTGATGTCACTCAGCAGCACAGAGAGGCAGTTAGCTATGTTAGTCTGAAGTCAGTCAGAAGACAGTATAGGTATGCATTTTTATAGAAACGATAGATAGATAGAGTGACCATACATCCAGGTTTGGCTGGGCCACTCCCAGATTCCATAGCCTGATCCTGGCTGGTTGGTCAGAAGTCCCGAGCCAGAGTCCAGCGGGGAGGTGAAATGGTGTAGTACACAAGGCAGGCTGGGTGGGCACCGCTGGTGCTGTGTGGGAGCAAGGTGGGGAGACTGGAGCAGGCACCATCCCACCCACACATGGCATGTCCTTGCTTCCATACAACACCAGTCATGCCTGCCCTGCCACCTGCCTGGCACACAAAGCTGCTCCACCTCCCTGCCAGATTCCAGTTCAGGACTTTTGACCAACTAGCCGGGCTCAGGCTACCAAAGCCAGGAGTGTCCTGGTCACACCAGGATGTATGGTCATCCGATGTATGGAGCACAAGCTTTCATGAACCAAAATTCACTTCCTATTTGGCCAGTCTGGACCGCTGACAAGCTCTACAGGGAATCCTGTGCTGTTCATCCCGCCTGGAAGGCAGATGCTGTGATATCAGGCTTCAGTTGTGAGGGAGTGCACAACAAATCAAAAGGGAGGAGGAGTCTCTAGGACATAGGAATAACCACATAAGAATCTCAGGGCAAAAACAAAAGGAAAACTAAAATTTGCCTTTTAAATTACTATCTCTTAAAAAGCAAACTTCCTAAAAGTAAAATTGTGTTACTACTAGGTTTGCTGCTTGAGCAACAACTGCAGTTCAAAAAGGGGAGAACCAAAGAGAGACGATAAAACAAATCTTAATGGAAATGTATTAGGACAATGCCAACAGGCACTCATACACTAATTTAATAGAGCTCAAGGGATTCAAATCTATCATGTCATAGGGTGCCTGATAATTTAAAAAATATGCCTTATAAATCGAGCACTATACAGCACATCATTGCTCTTTTAAATCCATAAGAAAAATTACAGTTAACATGAAGTAGCTGCATTTTATGTTTTCCTTTTGATATTTGTCATTGTTAGTAAAATATGAGGAGATGCAGAATATAAAAATACTCAATTTTGATTGTTTCATAATATAAATATAATTGATTTATTTTATAATCAGAAAAAAATACCAGGGGAAGATAACAAATACAGCTAATTTTCAGTTCCTTCAACATTTTGTGAGAGATACTGGCTCACACTGTCCACCTTATCTATGTACCATGTCTCAGCTCCTGTGGTATTCATCTCTTCTCTTATCCAATCCCTCTGTGCACCATCCTGGTGGCTTGTGGCCTCATCCTGTCTGTGCCTTTCTCTCCTGCCTCCACCATCTGGGCAAAACACTTCCAACCGATTTCTTCCCCTGTACATTATTTCTCACTCCCCTGCATTCTAGTCTGAATTTGTCCTGTACTTTCTTCTCTCTACATGGGTGTTAATAATAGGCTATTGAGAACACAGCATATGTAAACTGAATGAATGAATGAATGAATAAATAAATAAATAAATAGAGCAACCCCTAGTACTTCAGAGAAACAATTGCAGGAAAACTTCTCTTCTCCCCTTCCACCCTGTGATGAGCATGCTAATTCACTCTCTGGGGAATCATTAATGTGCATATAAAAACTGCAAGAAGCTGGAGTATGCCAAATACAGATAAAATCTTCAGAGTTTATCTGTAGACTTTTTAAAAATAGGCAAAAGTATACTTCTATAATTGTTCTCGGAGAGCTGAACTGTTTAATAAAAAAATAAACCTGCTGGAGGCAGACACCTGGTGTGGAAAATTTCAGCCTGAATAACTGTAAAGTTATAAACAACTGCAAACAGTCCTACTCTGCAGCTTTAAGTACAGGCTGTGCTATCAGCCCCACTTGTAATTGCAGAATAACATCATTAGCAAACAGTGCTTTATTAGCTAAGAACTGCAACTTGCCTTTAGTGATTCTCTGGATGCAGCTGATGTCATCTAGTTACAATCTCTAGAATACTGCCTGGAGACGAGCACTTCATCCTGTCCCATCTGGGACAGTGGAAGTATTTTGCCCATCATGAACAGATTGTAAATAAGTGTAATAGAAAGGGGGACTGAAAGGGAGGTATGTGTTAAGTGGTGATATTCTGCCTTAAGAAACATGTTACTTTTCATAAATATTTTGATTTACCATTTTATGTTTGACTTAAAGAATCCTGGATTCATATTGATAGTTGGTCAGGTTTTTTGCTTTTTCCCTGTACTGAAAACTACTTTCAACTCTTCCTATAAATTTCATAAGGTTGCCATGCTGCAGAGCCAAAAAGAAGGGGTGGGCAATTACTCGGCCTGGAGGTGAGCTGTTGAGGGCCAGAGCCGGAGGGCTAACCTGGCCATCATGGCTATTTACACTGCCTGGAGGGGTGGGCAGGGAGATGCCAATTGATTTTATATGGCTCTGGACCCATCCATGCCACACCCACTGCTGGGGTGCCAGACAGAGTGGGTGCATGGTGCCTCCATGGAGACTGGCCCAGGATCCCTGTGGCCAGGGTACACTCGGCTGGGCAGATGGGATAGGGCTGCGGGCAGGTGAGGAGCAGTATCTGGTCTGGGAGTGGGACAGGCAGCTGGGATTGTGACAGCATGGGGCCAGGGCAATTCATTCCCCACATGTCCCTGTGATGGACACCAGTTCTGCGGGCAAGGACTGGCTGCTGCCTGTGGAACAGGCACCCATCGCAGGGATGTGTGGGGAGCAGATCATTGCTCTGCTCCAGGCCCCATATTGTCACCACCCCTCAATCCTGGCCCCACCCACCCATCCAGTCCCCAGATATCACTCTCCATGTGCCCATAGCTCCATCCCATCTGCCTGGCCAAGCACACTCCACCCACAGGGGATCTGGGCCAGTCTCCATGGAGGCCCTGCCTGTCTGCCTACCTGCTCTGTCCAGTGCCTGCAGCGGTGGGCATAGGGTGAACAAGCTGGGGTGCCTGGGCAGTGGGGCTGGGTCCAGCAGTGGTGGTAGAGACACTGGCAGCAGCAGCAGCAGCCGGATGTGTGAGGACGGAGCAAGCCACCACTACACGGGCTGCCAGGAAGCCGAGTCCATCCGCCATGCCACCTCTGCCCTGCTGCTTGTGCTGCCTGGCCCTGTGAACTGTGACTCCTGGTGTGCTTAAGAACAGCATGCAGGGAAAGGGTGGGCTGTACTCCACACCAGGTGGCACCTCCACATCTGGGGGCAGTGGGAACAGCCACATGCACCACAACCTGGACTGCCCCCTATGCTTAGGCGGGGTGAGATCTATGGACACACTGCCTGCTGGATAGAGACAGCTGGTGGGCTAGAAGTGGCCTGCAGGCTGTATTTTGCCCAATCCTGGCCCTCTTTCATTATTTTCTAATAAGTGTTAAGTGTCTTCAGTTCTATTCCAGTGGATCCATTGGACCACTCGAGCCCTCAGAATCCTAGCAAATACAAATGTGAAATAGGAATTACCTAGAAAAGCATGTTGGAACTTATCCAAAACCTACTGAAGATGGTGAGAGTTTTCCCACTGACTTAAATGAGCTTTGGATTAGGCCTGTTGTCATCACACCTCCCACTGAACTGATAACTCTTTGTTTCTACAGCCCATGACTCCCAAATAAGGTTGTTTCTACTCTAGAGAAATGAATCTTGTAGTAATTGATACTATTGGGATAGATGTGGTGTAATTACATGTGCTCTATTTTGTCTATATTTGTCATGTTCTTTCAGTTTGTTTCCCTGCTTTCAAGGTTGAACTATAAGGCATAATTTTAATGCCTTTAGGGCACCTCTCAGTTCCTAGCACAGACCCTGAAGCAGTAGATTCTAGGAGGCTAAATCTTTTGGTAAGACAGAAAACTTGTGGAAGAAGTCAAATTCCCATGATTTTCAAAATAAAAATCTCTTAAAATACACTAAAATTTTTTATATTTCTTAAAATGAAGACTAGGAGCACATAATATATCTTATGTAGCTTTAAAAAAAACACTCTCAATGGATATGAAGTAACTATGGCAATGTTATGAAGACATTGTGGGAATGCAGGGACCATGATAAAAAATTACCTAGCTTTTGCTGCAGTGGTTGTGTAGTGTACCTGCTCTAAGAATATTGTGTGTTATTCAGTGTGATGTGCCTTGGGCAGAGCATTACTTTTAATTGAGACCACAACACTGAAATGGAAAAAGCAGCAGAAACTGTGTAACTTAAGAAAATTTGTTGGTTTCCTTGAGATAGTCCTGATGTTGCTGTATCACACGACTGCCAAAATTGGGGTTCCTAATCTAAACAGTTATGATGATGAGGGCATGTTGGGAAAAAAGGGGCATCCTCCCTGGGGGGGCTGGTTACTCCAGATAGTTACGAGTCAGCTAGGCATTGTGGTTGGGTATTTTGTAGCACGTATTCTGTTCCTAGTCTGCTGTGGGGGCAACACAGTGATGGCGTTTCACTCCATTTGGACTACAAGCTTATAAAACTTGTGTGGTAAGGGAATTTAAGGGGAAATGGGATATTAATGTATCAGTGAGCCACTTATAGCTATACAGTAGCTTTATGAGATTTTTTTCTTAGCAATGTGGAGGAGTTATCTTGCTTTTATGCGTTTATATCCCCTATTTTAATCCCTCCTGTCACTCTTTTAGGAACTACATGTGGACTTATTTGAGATGTTTGTATTAAAGAAAACTATATTCAGTATTTGAAGCAGCAAGTCCAAAGGATTTTTCCGGCTCGTTGTAGAAAGGGATCCATTTACCATCCTAGCTGTAATACACAGAATCTTCTATCTCTCAGTCTCATTGACACGCATCTTGGTTATTTCCTTTGGTCAAACACTGAAGCGACTGAATTTAGCTGATCCTGGATCCTCTCCACTCTGGAGCAGGATACTCCTGTATTGCCTAATACAGAGACCTGTTATGTCACAGGTGAAGAAAAAAATGTTCACTGTTTTAAATAGTACTCATCTTCCAAGTGTGAGATGATCTATTGCTATAGAGAAATGGGTACCAGCCACTGGTGATGCATAGGGATGCATGCAGGTGCATGCGCACCCCTTGAAATTGGTGGTGCACCCCCAACAAGAAGCACTGCCGGCGGTGCCTGTGGGCGGTCCCGATCATCGCTGGCCACCACCACTGCCAGCAATGTCTGCAGGTGGCCGCCAACCTGGTCAGCGTGCACCACCCTGCCACTCACCACCAACATGGCCATGGCTGCCACTACCACCGCTGCCTGCGGGCAGTCACCGTGCTCCGTCAGCCTCCACGGGCACACAGCATTCATGGTACCAGCCATCTTGCTTATATGGCAATCAATTGGTTATATACTTGAAAACAATAGGTGGAACTTCATTGTTTTGTGACTACAGGTCGATTATTAGTACTACTCTAATATCAAGGATTTACACCATGACATGGTGCACTGACTGGTGCATAATAAATAATCTGTTTGCTTCACTCTAACTTCAGAGCCTCTAATGCTTAGGCCAGACTAGTGCACTGTTCTGCTCCATGTGGCACTACAATATTACTCCATTCTGTCATCTATAGTGACTTCTTAGTCATTCAGATCAGTTTAAAATTGCCCTCCTTGTGGACTCTGCCCATCCTACCTCTCTGATCTTATAGCAACTTAATTTTTTGTCCATTAAAGTACTCAATCTGCACTTTTTTCTATCCCTTTGTCTTATGTAAGATCAGTTAATCTAGTTGGCACTCACTTTTTGTTTTGAAACAGAAGTATTTCTTTAATTCTCACTGTAAAACTTTATTTTTCTTTCAATCTTATGACACCCTTTGGAAAATATTTTCTGAAACCCTCAGAGAAGTTGATATAAAAATAAATGGAATTATGTGATACATGGTTGAAATAGACAGGTATCCTGGTCCTCCAAGAGAGCTGATAACCTATGTACTGAAGATTAGCTAAAGTCAGAAACATGTTCCCAGTGGAGGTAAAAAAAAAAAAGGGAGGATAAACTAGTTTCAGGGGATGTTAAGATTTGTGTCTTAGGCCTCATCTTCACTTGGAAAAAAGAGTGGTCTTAATCTGAGGTGGGTGGGAAAGGCATAGCAGCAAATCTTCAAGTTTACCTGCTAACTGGGTGTGTCAACACAAGATGCCGTAATGCACAGTAACCTATTCTACTGCGCATTAGCATGTCACAGCAAACATTGTGCTAACATGCAGTACAATTAGTCTACTGCACCTTAAATGTCACAAAAAACTGTTCACTCTTGCTACTGCACATGGACATAGGCTAATGCACCTTTATGTAGCACCTCATATTAGAGGTATTACATTTAATGTGCAGTAGCAAAGGTGCATTAATGAACATGTAGATGCGCCCGCTAAAAAAGAAACTATGAACTGCCTCATTTTTACTAGGATTTTACTTTGTTTTTACTTAAGGCCACATCTGTTTAAGGAAAGAGGAAATCTTTGGCATTTTTCCACCTGTATTTGCACTGGTGCATGTTCCCAATAACAGTGGGCTCTGCCCAGCAGAAAGATACTAATAAATAAGTGCTTAAACCAGTGGTTCTCAACCGTTTTAGACTGGAGGCACCACTGGGTAGAATTGAGGCCCCCCTTGGAAAAAGCCAGCTCTGTTTTCACCTTTTCGTTGCCTGCACTAGAAGAATAGAGCCATTTTTCTGTTAACCCCGCAGGTCCCAACCCGGGTGCAAACTCTGCTTTCCTTCCCCGCAGGGAGCTCTGGGAACCGGGACCTGCCCCTGAGGTGCGGGAATGAGGCTGTTTTCCAAGCGGAGGAGCCCGCCGTTCAACGCGGGGGTCGGGCCAGGCTAACACCGCGCTGTCCACACAGTCGCTGCTGGAGGCCACTGGCCGCAGGGCAAAAGCGGAATGACAGATGCGGTGACGGAGCGACCCCGGACAAGCCCCGCAGGCCCGGGGCACACAAAAGGCCGGTGCCGTTCCCCCCCCGGCCCAGAGCTGCCGCAGCCTCCCCGCCCCAGCAGCCCCCAGCCCTGGGAGCTCCCGCCCCGCCCCCGAGGGCTGGGAGATGGTCAGTCCCTCAGGGCGGTCGCGCCTTGTGATTGGCTACGGCAGAAGACGGATACCGCGGCGGCCCAATCCGACGAGGGCGAGAAGAGGCACGGGGCCCAATCGGCGGCTTCGCCCGCCGCCCCCAGCCCGCCGCGGCCGGGCGTCAGAGGCTGCGGTTGCCATTCGGCGGGCGGGCGGCACTAGCAGCGGCTGTCGGCTGTTGTTGCTGCTGCGGGCAGGCAGGCGCGCGCGGCTCGCTGTGGACCTCCCCCCCAGCCCGGGCCGGACGATGTGAGCGGCCGGTGCCCGCGGCGTTGGGGCGGGCAGCGATGGCCGGAGCCTGCCGCGGGAGCAGCCACCGCCGCCGCTAGGAAGCGCGGGGGCAGCCGGGCCGGGAAGCGCTCGCCCCGCCCCGTCCCGTCCCCGGCGTGCGGGCAGCGTCCCCGCCCCCCGTCATGTCGTCCTCGTCCAGCTCCTCGCAGACCCCCCCCGCGCACCCCGCGCCGCCGCAGAGGATGAGGCGCGGGTCCCCCACGGCCGGCGGCGGCGCGGCGGGGGCAGCTGGCAACGGGGCGCCGGGAGGCGCCGGGACCAGCCGGTTGCTGCAGCCCATCCGTGCCACCGTCCCCTACCAGCTGCTGCGGGGCGGCCCGCACAGCCCGCCGCGCTCCGCCTCCGTGGGCAGCAAC
>NW_017728886.1:46213659-46220861 GCF_001723895.1 Crocodylus porosus
CCCCGCCGCCCGAGCCCGGCCGGCTGAAGGGCAGGCAGCGGCGCTCGCCGGACAGCAGCCGGAGGAGCGGCTCGCCTGAGAGACGGAGCCCCAGCTCCCCCGGGCCCCGAGGTAACTAGCGGGGCCGCGGCCGCGGGCCGGGAAGTGCCCCTGGGGGGTGAGGGGGGGCGGGAGAGATGCGGGCGTGGGAATGGACCCTGGGCAAGGTGGGGGCCACGTCGAGAAAATCACACGCACACGCAGAGAAGACCTGGAAGAGTCCCCTTCCCTGCTGGCCAGAGGAGGGACAAACACATGTCCCTCCTGTGTGGGAAGAGGTATGACCAGGACCTCCGAAATGTCCCCTTGGACCCCCCTCCCTCTGTCCCCGCTGCAGGCGGGCACCGCTCTGCTCATTGCCTGTCTTGGCCCAGCAGACTTAGGTGCCGTATGTGTCATCTGCACTCAGGTGGCATGAGCAATTCCTGTAGAACAACCCATTCCCTGGCCTGGGTGTGAAGAAAACTCCAAGCTGCCCTCCCAAAGATGTATTAAAATGCACGTGGAGGTTTATTGTCTTCTTTTCTGGGCCCCAAGAAGCCTTGTCCAAGTCTGACTATTACCTACCAAAACACAGCCATATTTGGCCCCCTCTCCATATATGACCTCAGGAGGGGCAAAAACATACCTCCAAACTTACAAATTCATAAAAAGCTTCAAAATTCCCAAATTGTGTAGATGAGTAAGACCTAACCCCCTTATCTGCCTTCCTGGCCCCCCCCATCTAAAATATAGTTGTTATCAGCATCTCTGACTTAACCTGCTTTGGGTTTTCTGTTGAATTATTAAATGTGTTAAAGTGGCTGTGGCCATCTTGGTGCCCTGCCATTTCTCCCCCTCCATCCCTTCAGCAGTTGAATGAATCAGGCTAAATGCACTTTTTATGTTATTCTGCGGTAGCTATCATGTATCACACATCTCTTCCTGGGAACATTTTTTATGACTCCATACCTTCAGCTTGTTCTGTCCTCTTCCTAAGTGTCTCAGTGTTTTCATATCTGTGGCAAATTACAGTGTGCACTGGATTATATTTTATAACGGTGGAATCTGTTGCTTTATTCTTCTCCTTCCTTGCCCCCCCCTTCCATTTTCAAATTGGTGGTGAATCTTTGCAGTCCATTCTAGTATTTGTGACTTCAGTAGATCTGGGTAGGCAAGTAGTTCTAGGACACAAGCAACTTGTTTATGCAAGTATGCAAAACACGTTACTAGCAATATTAATGTGAGAGGCTTGTGCTTTATAAAATATTTACCTTTATGCTGAAGGGTTTTTTAATTTACCTCAGTAGATATTTATGCAGAGGTTATGCAGTTAGATCTGTGATCTTTATTAGGGATGTTTTTGTATAATT
The DNA here is from genome assembly GCF_001723895.1 of Crocodylus porosus. Lineage (NCBI taxonomy): Eukaryota > Metazoa > Chordata > Crocodylia > Crocodylidae > Crocodylus > Crocodylus porosus. The sequence continues at coordinate 46,215,051 of NW_017728886.1, forward strand.
TTAAAAGGACATCATTTTTAGTGGTCTTTGTTTCAGTCAAACTATGTTTTAATAGATTTGAGGCTTATTTGGCTAACATTCTCCAGGTCTTACTTTTCTTGTTGCAAGTTTTATATATTTTTAGCCTTTTGGAGACATACAGATGTGCAATGTTGTGAATTCTGGGAATGAAAATAGGAGCTCAGCCAAAATAACAGACTTCGTGCTTATAGATAAGTCGGCTTTAATATTCACTAATATTATAAAGAAAAGTTATACCTGGGAACCTAATACTAAAATGTTATTGAGTTGCAATATATGATGGTCTGTACTTCCAAGTGAACGGAGAGTGTAGGTAATTGCCTGTGTACAGGAAAATATGCTGCAAAGCTCGTAAAACAAAACAAATATTTTATATTGAATATGTTTTTGCTTGAGGATGGTCTTAATTTTAGAAAGTGACTAGAATGCTTTTAACTTCAGTCTTAATCTTAATAGATCAGACCTATATATTAGTCCGGAACGATTTCCCCATCATTAAACTTGTTTGAGCTTGCCTCGTGGTGAGCCATGCTAACATCTAGAGCTTGATGCAGTTCAGTGTGTGTAATGTATAAAATTATAAATGGTCCGTCAAGAAATCCATCCTGCAATCTGTATGCACTGTGAGGAATTTGTTCCCCCTCCTCCAGGTCAAGCCAGCTGCTGCTGCAGAAACTGACATCCTCCAGCAAATCCTGAATGAATGAATGAAAACAACGTGATCGCCCTAATAATGACCACAATTGCACATGTCAACAGCTTTATTTTACAGAAATACAGGCACCATTTTCTAGCAAGCTAAGGCGATAAGACACCCCATTTCTATAGCGTTGCAATTGAAAAGGTAAAATCATTAAAGAAGAGTAGAGCAGGTTTACAAAATCTGGAGTAATCTGGGGTACTATGTGACATGAGTCTTGTTTCTTTGATCTGTTCTTATTTGTCTAGACTTTAGCACATAATGTGTGTGTATTAAAAACCAGAATGATAGCTTGAATGGTTGTGCAGCTAAACAGAATATAGAGTAGTGTTGGAGGACTGCTGCTGTCATTGTGGAAGGCTGAAACACTTGGCTTTCCAATACAGACCCTCTTACTACAACTTATTATTCAATTTAGTCTGGCTATTTTATCTTTTAAATACGATATAATCTTACTGGAATGACTACACAGAATTTAATGAAGTATGCTTAAAACATTCCCCCATATGCTGCTGGCCTTTGCATATATCAACAGCCAGGGTTACACCATTTTGGCTTTGACTGTGCAGACTCTGTATTGTTTCAGAAACATGCTTGTATGTGGGATTGGCTATGCTTTTGATAGAAAGATGCATATTTTTTTTAATGCTTAAAACACCTGGCTTCTTGCAACATGGATTGTTTTGAACCTTCTCTAAAAAAACGTGGACCAAAGTACTTTAGTATTACAAGTTATCACCAGATCTTAGTGTTTTGTTTTTGTGAGTACAAATACAAAACTGTAAAATTACTTTAGGTTTGAGCCTGTACAGGTCAAGGCAGCTGCTGCTGCAGACACTGACATCACTACTACATGAAGGAAAACAGCATGCTCTGTTTCTTTTTCCCATCATCCCCTTTTCCTGTACTCCTCCTTTATAAGGTGCTCTGTCTAATGTGAACCTTTTAGTTTTAAAACTAGATTGGATTTTTTTATATTAGAATTAGGATGTGAAATGCTGTGAAAACAGCTTGTTATTGGCAAAGTTTGGGGATTTGGGTTTGTAGGGAAACTGCTGATGAAATTGTCAGTATTTGTATATGGTTAATGTTGAAATTGCATGGATGTGAATTTTTGAATTTCATATGCCTTTTTAATAAACAGAAGCATAGAAGAAACTGAATAAATAGACTTTTAAGATCACCTAGGATAAGCTTGGAATGTGCTAGTGTTTTTCTTCCTTTTTCCTCTCGCTTTGTTCTTGTCATTAATATGCAAGTTTCTATAGCTCAGTCCAGTGTTTTAGGGAATAGGTAATATATTAAGTAGGCTGCTGAATGTGGGAATAACTCAGTTTTGTGAGAGAGAAGGAATGTGTGCCTTGCAGCATAAGTCTTATAGAAATTGATACACAAGACAACATGAATAATGACCAATGACAGCTTGAATATACTGCAGTAAGTTGATCAAATAAAAGCAGATGTTCAGGTCACTTGAGGAGAGAGTTTGTATGAAAAGGTGGTAGTTTTTTCCCTACTTCCCCTCCAGATGGCTATGGTTTTAAATCCTTTTTGGAGGAAGGCAAGATATAATAGGTTCCGTTAGTAATTCTTTTTCAAAAGAATTCATATACTACAAGCATTAACTGACTTTCATATAGCATCTCATTGAGTCATAGTGTTCTAGATGCAATGAAATGTAAACCAACATTGAGGATTTTTTATTTGTGAAACATTAAAGGTCTTTCTTCTTAATACAAAGTTTCTAAAGGTTAGTGTTAATTATAGTGGCACCTGCCAGTGGTATAGCATATTTCTTTTTGATCTTTCACTTCTTATTGTAAATTTGCTTTCTTCAGAAATTTCTCAGGTCAAGGTTTAGCTATAGGGAGAACCTTTCAAAACATTTTAAATTGATTTTGTGACTGTTCATAAAAAAATATTCAGTGTTCTTAATTTCCATAACAACTCTTGGAGGGTTGCCAATGTTAATAAAAGTAAGTAATTACAAAAGATGGAAAATAACTATATAGCTCCATGCACCAGAAGAGTAAGCATGTTTATCAGTTGTTACTTTACTCGGAGGTACTGGTAGTCTCTAGGCATATAACAAGTATAAATATTAACCCTCCCCCCATTTTTATATCCTGGATTAAAAGTATCCACTATTTGCTATATACCAAGGAACTTCTTGTATCAAGAACAGTTTCCCCTCCCCACCCTTAATTAAATGTAAGAGAGTAATTTTTATGTAGCTTGCAACTCTTGTTTCTCAGTCTGTCTGAATAATAGTAGCATCCACTGTAATTATTGTGGCACTTTCCTTTTTAAACTAGGTTGATTTGGAGTATAAACCATAATATGGGGTAGGCTAAATGTGGCTCAGTCCCTTGAGGAATTGGGATAAATTATTGGTCTGGTAATAGCCTCACTTAACAGAGATGTTTATTAAGTGTCTTCAACTAAACTTTTTGGTACTGTTAAACATTCTGAAACTAGCTTCTTTGATTGTAGACATAAACTGCAGCATAGAACAAAATGTTACCTTGTATTTGAACTTGAATCTCATGGAAGTTCACATGAATGGAAAGAGAGGGGTGATGATGACACTGTGAAAGAACAAAACTTAATATTTTGGGGCAAATTGATTTATAGATCTCCAGATTGCTATATGAAAGCTAATAGTTGCTTGCTTCAGAGGTTTAAGGGCTATAATTTAGTAAATAGTGAAACTGAAAAACAAAATTGACCTGCCAGCATGCACACACAAAGGTCAGAAGCAAATCTGAAATTAGGATTTTGATTCTAAATGTTGTTTCCAGTGTTGTTCTTTGCTGTGTCTTAAACAGACAAAAGTTGTATTAAAATTATAACAACAAGAATAGATCAAGAAAATACCCAGTGCACAGTTTTGTTTGTTTTTCTGTAAGTGAGTCGATTTGGAGCTAAAACCAGGCATTGGCACACGGACATTTTGCTGAAGTTCTGTGATCTTGCTAAACATGTTCATAATTTAAAAAATGTGTGTAAGCAACATTTGCTATTTTTAATATTATAAAAGCTCAAATAGCTAAAGGAAAAATCAGCCGCTGATGCCAGTAGTCCCCAAATATCAATTGCAGTTTACTTGGACTAGCCTTAATGTTATGCTATTGTTTGCAAAATACATTAATGTTTAATTGGCATCTCAAGACTTTTACCTGGTGGAGGTATAGCTACCGTCATTATTTCCCCTATTAAGTACTTGCATTGTCATAGAGCAGGGATGTCCCAACTTTTAAGTGGGCAGGCATGGGGGGGGAGGGGTTAAATGCTTCTCCCACCCCAATCCCACAGCTCTACATGCCTACCTCCCTGCTGCTGCCATGTGTAGGGTAGGGTCCTGATTCTGTCTTTGCCTTTCTGCTGCACTGGATTCTACCCCCCTCCCTGCTGCACCATGTCCCCAGGCACCTCAAGGCACCCTTAGTTTCCTGGCCATGAACTGTCCTGCAGAACTCGAGCACCGTGGCTTGTGGGCTTCCCCTGGCACCTTAGGCTGCACTGTTCTGTCCCCTGGGGCAGAGGCAGGAAGTGGGGGAGCTTGGCAGCCCCAGCTGTTGCTGCAGCTGGGGGCAATGGGATTAGTGGTGGCTGGGTTGGGAGCCTGGTGGCCACCAATTTAACCTCACAGGGGCCTCCAGTTGCACAGTCTTGTCATAGAGAAGTGGTAATCCTTCCATAGTGAAGGTTGCAGTTTCCACAATACCTATACAGTAAAGTATATTTTTGTATGTCTGTAAACAAACTTATTAGATTTGTTTACCTCTTCTTAATTGATTTGTCAATGAACTTAAGGCAGCTAACACACATTCAGAGATTAGTCTGACCAGACATTTGGGGAATGTTGTTATGATATAGGTCCACCCAGAATTATAGCCTGTGGTAATCTCGGGCTGGTGAATTTTTTTACTTTATTACAGGGAAGGTGACTTTCTGATAAACCATTTTTGGGCTGGTGGCCTTTGTGAGTGAAAAGAATTGGTGTAAAGAAGAATGTATGTGTGAAAGCAGTACAGCTGATTGTATATTTAAAAAAACAGAATCAAATTTCCCTACAATCTGGAATTCCTTTTTTTAAATAAGCAGTTGATGTTACTGTTACCCCTGGCATGTCCCTTCATTTTAATTCTTTAAAACTCTCTTCACCCTTGATCAGTGAGTGACCATTTCAGGCTTGTAACAATTTTAAGTGCAGGAATAAAATGTTAGTCTTTTTGTTGACTGGATAGAACTTAGTAATCAGGTGCTACCACCTCCACCCAGCATTATTCTGCCTGGTGTAATTATTCAGTATCTTAGTTTTTTGTTTGCTTATCCCCAACCTGTCACAGTCTCCCTCCTGCCTCTAATATCAGCTTGTTCTTAATACGTATCCTCATACATTTCATGTCCCCCCGTATGCTTACCTTTTCCTTATCTTTGTTCCTTTCCCTCGTCTTTCCTCACGTACCATCCCCTCCATGCTGTCAGGGTATGGGTCATTTTCCCAAGGGCAGTTTAGCAAAGGCACCGTCTCCCATAGTTTCAAAAGGCTAACGACAGAGCAAACTAACCTTCCTTTCTGCCCAGCCTATCAAAAAGTAGTGGTCATGCAACCAACTGGTTGTCTTGTTGAAAGCAATGACAAATGGTGGCCATTTTGAATGAGGTTAGTTCTGCCTAGGACTCTAAAGATGATTAATTTAAGTTTGAGTGATACTCTTTGTTATGAAGAAAGACCCTTATGCCTAACTATTTTTCTAAGATGGAATTTGTAACTGTTATTCAAGGTTCACCACCAAATTCTTATTTTTCAAATTAAGTGTCTTTAAATTATGCCCTCTGGAATTTAGCATGTTAAATGTCACACTGAGAAGCCACTTACATGAAGAGAAAATATGAGGATTTAAATTTTCAGTTTAAGACACTTTAAGGATTATTCCTAGCCTTTAATAATGACACAGTTTGGGAGAGTATGCATTTAAAGTTTGGGAGAGTATGTATTTAAAGTTGCTCGGTTTGTCACAGTTTGGCAAACTGAGCCCTCACAGCAAGAAGTCCTAATAAATTATTAAAAAACATGCAACAAA
>NW_017728886.1:46220961-46236109 GCF_001723895.1 Crocodylus porosus
ATATATTACATGGATACCTTTTTGAAGGTGTCAAAAACTGCATGAAATATACATTGGATTAGCTCGACTAAATGATTTGCTAAACTTCCTGATACCTTTTTTCTTTGTTTACAAGCAACAAACTATTGCATATGCCCATATAATGAACTGGTACTGTCGTTACTTGCAGGGAGATTTTTTTTTTTTTTTTAATTGTAGCAGGTTTGAACAATAGTTAAAAGTCCATTTTAAAGTACTGTGGACTGATAAATGGTACCAGTCTGAAGTGTTGTCACATTCTCTCCGTTCTGAAGAATGTGACACTAGTCTTATCAAAATTATTCCTGTTCTTTTTTCTAGTGATAATGTTGTTGTCTTGTATTATGCTTGTATTAATACAAGTGCTAAATGAGTAAGTGAATTGTATGGTAGTAATTCTGTCTTAATATAACAGTACAATGCAAGACATACAATCCATTCATTAGACTTTGGGGAAATAGCCTTCCTTTGCAGTGTCTTTCACATTTACTACAGGGCAATGTTGATACAGCATGTTAAGCCACATAATAGTACTGCAGGCTAATATTTTAATATTTTATTAAAAAAACACATTTATTTTATTGTAACAAATCTTTTGAAAAGTACAAGCTGATGCAGTTATTTGTACTTCAGTATGTATATAGATTGAAGAGCTATCAGATGATATGTTGTGTTATTGTGTCCTTTTAACAAGCAGTATTGAGACGCCCAGTTTTTATCTTCATGGGTAGAATGACCCCATTGCTTGTTATGAGGTTCAGAGTTTAGCAGCATTCCAGTTGACAAATAGATTCATTATGAAATGTGGCTTCATTCTCACTTGTGTAGATTTTAATTTGGCCCTTCTTTATCTAGTTCCGTGGGTTGAGCTAATAAGTGTTAAGGTGCATAGCAGAGATGGGTCGCTGCTCAACAGTTTCTTTCAGCTAGAATCTTAAGACTAAGGAGAGTTCAAGAATTATGAGATTTAGTGACTCCATATTCTTTCTTCAAATTAAGACCTCGCCAGACTGGGGCTGCCTCTTGCAGGTGAGACTTGTCTGCTAGAATGTTGATGACTTAACCTAAGGGTGGGCTGATTCTGCCAGGCCTGTGGGCGAACCCTTGGCCCTGCCAGACCGTGCTGGGGCACCCTTGTCCCGTGCCAGCTGACAGTTTGCTCTAGGATCCCTGTGCATCGGCAGCAGCTCCCAGCCCCACTGGCTTGGTATGGGGCAGAGCAGAGTTGCATCTGGAACTCCCACTGCTGCCCCTGCACCCCCGTCACTGCCCCACGCCTAGCCGACAGGGCTGGGGGCTGCTGCTGCTATGCGGGCATCCTGGGGTAAGCTGCAGGCTAGCACAGGACAGAGGTACCCCAGTGCTGCCCACCTCCACTGGCCCTGGCCCAGTCCTGGCCACTAAGTACATGGCAGGGCGTGTAATTGCCACTGGGTCCACCCCCCTCGCTCCTTGACTGTGGGGCTGAGCACCATAGGCCAGGGGAGGTGAAGGATGCTAAGTTTCTCCCAAGCCTCCTCTGTGGTGCTTGGAGCCTTCCTCCCCATTCTGGGTGCTGCAACCCCCCAGGGAGGCCTGGCAGCAGCTTCCAGCTCTGTCCTAGCCCCTTACTGTCACAGGCCCAAGATCCCAGCCCTGGACACAGCTCCAGGGAGCTGTGTAGAGCTGCATCTGGTGCAAGTCCAGGATCATGGGGCAGTGACAACACAAGGCCAGGATGGGACAGAGCTGTGATCCATAAGCAGGGGCATGCAGGGAACGGAAGTGCACCTGTCTGTAGGGGTGTGCAGACAGTGGATTGTGGTTCTCACCTGGCCCTGGCCCTGCCCTGTGTTGTCCCTACACTGTGATCCTGGCCTCGCCTGCCCATCCCTGCTCCTGAACACCGCTTTCACCATACCACATAAAGAGTTTTGGTGAATTATTGTGCTGGGCATGGAGGGGAGGTGGGGGTGCTGTGCTGAACTGGCCTGCCACAACTCACCAAAACAGCCTGTGCGCCTCTGTGGCCTTTGGGTTGAAATAATTACCTAGCCCTGACTTAGCCTCTGTTTTATGGGAGTTAATAATGTGCAGTGCTACTTTACAAGCAACAAACTATTGCATATGCCCATATAATGAACTGGTACTTTAAACCCCATTGGTGTGTGTTGTTCTATGGCTCAGCTAACGAAAGAGAGATTGTCCCTACCTGTAAATTAGTTGGTCATTGTTATCTGATAGCCGGAACTGTCAACTGCCTCTGTCGCTTCAATATTTCAGTGTACAATGCACATAGTGTAGCTACAAGATATTTTGCTAATTGCCTTTGCAGCTAGTTTAACTGGCATATCAGTTAATAAAATTTCAAAAAGCTTGGTCCCTAATAAAATGGGCATTTTAATATGGTGACTATTTTGCCAAAAAATTCAAGACTCAAACCATTTCTATTAACATTTAACAACAACTGCAAAGCAAGCCAGTAGTTGGAAAGCAAATCTCTTGACTTCCCTTGCATTCTTATTAGGAAAAAACCCACTAAATTGTCTCAGTTGCTCAATATTACTTCATTGGCTAGTTTTTACTGGACTTGGTTTGCACAAGTTAGCCCCTGGATACATTTCCAACTTACTGAAATTATAGTGTGCTTAAAATTTTAAAACTCTATGGCAGCAATTTAAGCCATCAGACTTTGGATGGTATGTTTAATTGTTTCTTAAAAACCCCAACTAATTGTGATAAATATAGACTAGAATCCAGCTTTTTGTTGGAAAGCTGCCACTTGCTTCTGCTTTAAGAATTACATTTTAGTTCAGAGTGTTATACCATCTTTTTGGTTGATAACTGTTCTGTGATTAATTATGATAGCTGATGGTGTAATATGCTCTTCTGTTAAATCTTTCTTTCATACTTTACCCTCAGTAGTGTACCCTGGGCTTATGTTCATTCAGTGCATCCCGTGCGCACCTGATAGTCTGCTATGAAAAATCATTTTCCTTGCTTTGTCATCCTCTTTGCCCAAGAGAAAAAACAAATGCATTTAAAATATTTGATGTTCTTCCTCAGGGAGTGGGGTAGGAGCCATGATCTAGAAAGAAAAAAAAATCATGGACAAGAATATAATCAACTAGCCTCAAAGGTAATATATATTTTAGAAACATCTGTACAAAATAGTTTCGGTAATCTGTGTACATGAAATTATGTGAATGGTGGCAGATATGTTGTCAGTTCAGGAGGGTGTGAATTTTCCAGGTTACCAGTTTTGTAGTATGATCCACATAAACTCTGGGACTAACACTACAGGTCAGCAGCTCAAGCTTTTTTTAATCAGAGTATTCAGGCCAATCCATATTTTAAAATACTAATTGCTTAACAAGGCTAAAGTTATTTTTTCCATTAAATGCATATACTGAAGAAAGCTCTTACTCTTCAACTCACTCTGAGACAATTACTTGTTTTTATTTATTTATTTATTTTTCCGCAACACTACTGACAGTATGCACAGGGGAAAAGAGTGCATCTTATAATTAAAATAATGTTATGGAAAACCTACCTTTTCCTACAGTGATAGTGTGAACCTGATTACTGAGCCATACAACCCAGAAGAAATGGATGCTCTGGTACTGTAACTGAAGTGTATGTCAAGGTGGACTGATTTTTAAATCATCAATTTAAATAACTTTTAATAATGAATTAAATTAGTAGGTAGGAAACAATGATGAAGTAATTGATTTTAACCTTTTTACAGTTGTATATTATTAGATATTCTCCTAAAGAAAGATAGTCTTACAGGTTAGCATAATTTGATTAAAACTGTTACTTATCATGTGTGAAGCTGCCTTTTAAAAATTATTTGGATGGTTAGCTAGAAAAAAGTACTTTAAATATACTGCTTGCATAAGAAACTTCATCAAGACATGTTTGTATTTAAAGCCAACTGATAAAACAAAGAAAACATTATTGCTGCTTCTTACCATGTCCATCAAGATTTTAGAACTCTTCCCCTCAAATCAAGTTTGTCATACGTTGAAGATAGATTGGAAGAGGGAATAAGCTTTGCGATCTTGTTGATTTTGTTCCCAGTGGGCTTCTCTGCATTGAATAAATTACTATGCAGTGGACTGAACTAAATTAATATACTGCAATGAAGAAAATATACTCTCTGCACCTGCAGAAAAGGCTACAGCTGTCAAAAGCTGGTTTTGCACTTAAATAAACTCTTCTTCCAGGTGCTTTGCCACTGAGTTCCCCAGTTCACTGGTTTCTGCAGCAAACATACAGCTGGAATATTTATTTTTATTTTAGTTTTAAATTGTTTTAATTATTTTAAATTTAAGCCTTAGGCTGAAGTGGATAGATATAGATATATAACGTAAATAAGTCTGATTACAAGAATCTATTTTATTACTTTTTAATCCACTTGGAGTGTGCTGTTAGAATGAAGATGTATGGGAAAGATTTGTGAAGTGTGAAAATACTTTAAAATAGTGTAGAATCTGACTAACAGTTTTTAAAGGCATATTTACCTTTTGAAGACAGCACTTCCTTGCTTTATACTTTTTTTTTTTTTTTACCTTTTCTTACTGAGATTAAGGGACCAAAAAAGATCACTTACAGGGCTGTCTAACTGGCAGCCGTTAGGTTGTATGCAGCCCCCGAAGTGTTATCATGTGGCCTCCAGGCTCCTTCCTAGTTGCCATTGCCCTCCCCTTCTAGCTAGGAAAGGGCTAGAATGCCAGAGCTGCAAATGTGGCAGCTAAATCACATGGTGCACATAATAAAAGTAAAACTGAGCTGCAGAGTACAGAATATAGTGTGCATAGTTGCACTGAAAGTTGACTAAAAGCAGTTGGTCTCCAGTATTTAATTGCAAGTTTGCTATGTCCATCGGAACTAAGCTGAAAATAGATGGAGGGTCAAAACAGCAGTTGCTAACTTCCCTTTGGAAGCATCTTTGCTGTAAAAGTGTTGTGGTTATATACATTCTGAGGCCTGTGTATCAGGTCATAGGGTCATGAAATCTAATTTTAGCTGATGACTGGTTCAACTCTTTATATCTTTTGTCTCTTAAGAAGGCAAGGGTTCAGACGAGGTATGTGACCCTGTTAAATAAATGTACATCTGCAGCAGGGTGCTTTGGTAATCACAGTTCTTAAAATATTGTCCAAAAATATCTTGCAGTCTAAAATGTATTTTGCTTTTAATTTGTATTTAACAAAACATATTTAACCTTGTTTAATAAATTTAAACTTAACTACTGTGGTTAATAAAAATTTAAATTTAGCATATGCTCAAAGATGGACAAAAATGTTAGTGGCTTTATAATTCAAATACTCTACACCTTTAAAATCTCATTTCACAAATTAATTTACTAAATATTTAGTATGCTATACTTTTGTCTTCAATATCCAGTGCTGTTACTTTTTCCTGTATTTCTACATTAACGTTCTGTCAGTAAATTAAATTGATACACAAAGTATAGGTTGGTACGGAATTGTAATTCTCCAATTAAAAAAAGGCATACTTAAGTGTTTCTAGATCCTGACCTTTTTCTATGTCAGTGATAGCTGGGCAGTACCTCTCTTCAAACAAATGCAGAAACAGCTTGGACTTGTTCATGAGGCTCTTGGGTTTTCTGCCTTAATGCTGTGCTCTATTCTTTCTGTGGTACAAGCTGAGACATGGCAGTGTGTATTGAAATCCTAGTTCTTGTATTAGTTTTGGAAAGGGTGAGTGCAGGTTTTCCTTTCCGCACTTTTCATGGTGTTGAAATTTTCTAGCGCTTTTGTTACCTTGATCCTGCCAGATGTCCAGGGCACGGGCAGCAGCAGTACCTACTTGCCATCATGATTGTAATACGTAGCAGGATTCCAGGAAGGGTACTGAAAAATTTAAGGTCTGTAGCTGTTTAAGGTTAACTTATAACTGTATATCCTTCTTTATGCTTCTGAAGGGATGAGGCCAGCATTGAGAGGGTCCAGAGGAGGACCACTCGCATGATTGGAGGCAGCAAGGCAGGCCCTACGAGGAGAGACTAAGGGACCTGAACCTGTTCAACTTTCACAAGAGAAGGCTGAGAGGGGATCTGGTGGCTATATATAAACTTACAGGGGGGAACGGAGGGGATTGGGTGAGACCCTGTTCTCCTGAGCACCTCCCAGAGTAACAAGGAACAACAGCCACAAGTTGTTTGAGAGAAGGTTCAGGCTAGACGTCAGGAGGCACTGCTTCACAGTCAGGGTGGCCAGGGTCTGGAACCAGCTTCCAAGTGGTGCTTGATAACTACCTAGCTGGGGTCATTTGAGCTTAAACTTAGTAGGGGTCATAAGAGCCCCAGTATTCATTCCTGCCCAGGGCAGGGGGTCAGACTACATGATCTGCTCAGGTCCCCTCCGACCTTACATCTATGAAGATAAAGGTAGGTTACTTCCAGCTGTATTTCTAAAACTGGGGAAGGATTGGACTACCTGCTGCTGCTGTTGGGTAACCTTGCCATAACTAATGAATTACCATTCCCAGTTTCTGCCCTGGTTCATTCCTCCATGTTATTGCAAGTTTGTGCTGCAGGTTTCCATGCCTCAACACTTTTACCTCTTAGAATACTAGGAGGAGTGACTGTGAAATCTGAGCACCTAATACAGTCTGGCACAGGCAAGGTTTGAAAACAGCAGAAAATTAAATCATAGAACTGATCAGTTAGGAAATCACCACCTGGATACATTTCTAGCATGAATGCGTAGGTCCTCAAGTCATTACATAATCCATCTACCTATGGCGAATGACTATCGCTGAAGCATGTTCAGTCACAGAGGGGCACTTTCAGAAGACTTAGAAGACAGTTCTGTATGTTCAGCAGTGGGTCTTTTGGAAAGAAAATACTGGCTAGCATAGTCAGGCAAGGTTCTTTGAGTAGATGTGATTATCTTTTATTAGACCAACTGAGTAGTTGGGGGAAAAAGTGCTTAGCAAACTTTGGGATGCAATCGCCCTTCTTCAGGCACGGGGAGTCTCTGCTGTTCCGAGACTCCAAGGAATGAGAGAAGCTACAGGTGTGACAGGATGTCAGTGATAGCGTAAATGGGTAGAAGTTAGGAAAACAAAAGGTAAAGCAGGGAAGGGAGGAGGGAAAAAAATCCGAAGGTGAGTAAGGGAGATTCTACAGTAGTAGTAATCTACTACTTGCTAGTAGTGGCTAGCATAGTGGAATATGGGCAGTGGTGGGAGGAATGGTATACATGTGGGAACCCAGAGTCTGCAAATTAACCCCTCATGGGCAGCATGTGGGCCATGAATTGGACAGCTCTGCTTTTGTGTACTTTCCTTTGGAAACATTTGGCAGAGAAGTGCTGTATGTGATTGTGCCAAAAATAAATTAATATTACTGGCTTCAAGCACGGAGGGGGGTTTTATCTTTGTTTGACTCTTGCTAACTTTTCCTTTTTTGATATAGCTCCATTTGTATTATGCCTAGGAAAGGTCTTTGTCATCTGAGAATTTTTTTCAGGCCCTTATACATTTAGGTCTGTGTAAGGACTTAGTCTTTATCCACAGATTTAAAAATAGGCATCTGAAAGGAACATGGAAGAAGAAAAGTGCAGTGTAGTTGCATTGAACTGGACTAGAAACTTGTTTCAGAAGGGGAATCATGATATAACACTTGTTTTTTCCAGGTTATGTAAGATACAGGTGTGTTTTACTGAAGGAAAATTGAAACATCCGTTCAGTCAAACTAAGCAATTTAACCTGAATTCTACTCGCATCTAACGTCACGTGCAGAACTTGTGTTTTTAAATGGTTGTGTTAGTTGATGCCTTTTAGAAGGAGAGTTGCTGTGAACATCACTAGCTGCTGTTTTCATGTAAAATGTTGGGTTGGCTCTGAGCAAGGTAATTTTGTACCTAGGAATTCCCTAGACAGAGGGGAGTCTTTCTTACTTCCTTAAGTTTGTAGATCAAGTGGAGAACTGTTGAGAGTCTGTGGTGCGAGGAAATTTCAGAGCGGTAAGGGTTGGTGCAGAGAGCTCTTTGGTACTTTTCAGCTTGGGGTTTGACCAACTGCCTTGTATGGTACACTGTTTAAAGGTAGACTACAAAAGCATAGATCTGTTATGCTTTTAATGCTAGTTTCACAACACCCAGGGAAGGGAGAGTGGGTGGTGTGCTCTGGGTTCTGATGAAGAGAATAATTATTTTCTCTTGTGAATGTCACATCTCTTGGGTTTTTTTTGGCTTGTGGTTTTTTGTTTTTGTAGTAGGACCTTGTACTTGTAAAATCTGCAAAAGGAACTGACTTTGCATGTTTCTAGTGTCTTTATCTGGAAACCAGTACCATGTATTAAATGATTTTACAGCTGGGTGATTTTTTTACTTTGCATAGTCTCCAACTTACATACATGAAAATCTTTTTAGACGTGTTGAACTCTGACCTCACAAACAAACTGGGCTATAAACCATTGCTAAGTATTATGCCTCTGGTGAATTGCTGTTTTCCAGAAACTTTCCAAGATTTGACTACTTAAGTGGTTATTAATATTAGTATAATAATAACTATTAGTGCAAGTATAATACTATACTATTAGTATAATAATCTTTATACTAGTCGCCTAAGAGGACTTGCTCACTCTCTCATTTTGTTTGTTTGTTTTTTTCAAAAAAGATGAGTCTTTCATTGAAGACTTGGGTTTATTGTTACCTGAAAGGTAGATACAAGTTTTGGTAAAATTCTTTGTATAATTTTTTGAGCTTGAAAGTAAAATCTTTCACATCACTCGAGCCTTTTTTTCCTAAAATACCAACTTACCATAAAATTGCTTCTTTCTGAGGAGAAATGCCTTTGATATGATAGAAATTTGTTTTGTAAATTGCCAAGTGATAGGTGTTTCAATTGAGTTACACAAAAGTATCATGAAACACATTCTCAATTCATGGCACTTATTTAGAGCATGTAATAATAAAATGATTTGTGCTTATACTATTTCCCTGACTATACATTTAGGCAAATACCTGATCTATTTTATTTTGTTCCATAAATACACAAACCACATTAATGTGAGCTAAAGTTTGGCTATGATGCTGGGTGTTGAACAGGATTCTGGTGTTGGAGGCACTGACTTTTGAGATGTTTCATTCCTGAAAAAATAAGCATTCTGAGAGAGTTTTGTTTTGTTCTTAGGAAAGATTGTTCAAGTCTTTAATATGAGTAGGGATCCAGTGAATGTGCAGAATCGGTGAGTGACTGGATGACAGGTGTGCAAGTTTCTCAATTTACATCACTTTTACAGTTAGGCTATAGACAATTTAAGCTGTAGATTGAGGCAGCGTTGTGCAAGCCTAGAAAATGAGAACATGAAATTTCAACTTCATATGAATGACAAAGGAAGTTTAATGAAGTAATTAAAAAAGATGTGATAAAAGTTCTCATATGATTGAAAAAGCAGAGTTTCTTCACTTGCCCATTGCCTTCCTTTATCTAAAATAAAATGTTGCAGAGCAGGGTTAGGCAGCCTGTGGCTTCTAAGCCAGGTCTCATCATGCCTTTGGTAGCATGGGATTGGTGGCACAGAGCTGCTTGTCCCAATCTTGTGCATAAAACAGCAATACAAAATTTTATATTGGTGCTATAACTTTGACTCCTTTCAAATGCTGGATTTAAATTTTGTTAATATAGTTAATATATTGAGTGACAAGTCAGTGTCCCTTTGGATACAGTCGTATAGTCATTGTTGGTGGTATTTGTAAGTGGTGAGTTTTACCTGTTGTATTGTTCAGTCTCAAGAAGTGAACTTAAAGTGTGGGCATGTTTGTTTCCCAGTTTGCAACATAATCAAAAAACCCTTTGAAACACCTTTTTCTTATGTCAAACACAAGAAGGTAAATTATTTTAAATGTATGTTGTTTTTTGTTGTTGTTGTCATAAACCTTTTTCACATGGCTTGCAATTTTTCACATCAGATTTGAAATAACAACTTTCTTTTTCTTTCTTTCTTTGTGCAGTGGATAGGCCAAAATCCCAGCAAGTTCGAACCTCTGGTACCATAAGGCGAACCTCTTCTCTGGACACAATAACAGGACCTTACCTCACAGGACAATGGCCACGTGATCCCCATGTACACTATCCTTCATGTATGAAAGATAAAGCTACTCAGGTAAAACCGCTGAAGCTGCATGTTGTTGTTGGTGTTTACCTTTTGCTTCCTTATCCGAAATAGCCACTATACTTTTCACTGTTCTACAAAGTGCATTTACTTTTCTTAGTCATAGCATTACTGTACCCTAATTTTTCACATGTACATTGGTTTTCTTAATTTAGTAGCCTGAACTTGGTAATGAACTTGTGTAATTCAGAATTAATGTTCCCCTGTTTTTAAGAAGCAGTTCTTGGGAAAGATCCTTGGTCTGTTTGGGAAGAATATCTGCTAATATCATTGAGCAGACAGGTTAAAACATCCTGAAGTTTGGTTTGAATTCAGCATTGCCAAAAAATATTAGGCTAGTATAATATCCAGCATGATATTTTTTTATAACGGCTAACAATAGTGAATCATGATTATGTTGAAATAAAGGCAAGAGTTAAAGTAGCTTTACAAACCTGTTAATTTACTAGAGCATGAAAAATTCTGCTCGCCGTAATGTTGAGTTTGTTTCGGAGGCTTCTTGCTTTGAATGGCTGCTGATTAATTGTTAATTGCCGGGCCTAAACAGGAGCTCCAGGAATTCTTGAATTAGGAAGACCCCTTAAAATCCAAGCAACCAGTGACTTGAAATATTTGTAGGAAGGAGTATTTGGGGAGGTTAGCTCTCCCCCCCCCTGTAGAGGTAAGGGCTCGGAAGAGAAAGCTGTGATTTAAGGTTGTGACTCATAAGTCAGCAAAACCATGAATTTGAAGAAATGTCATGATTTTCATTAGCCGTCGACTACTTTATCAGAAGATGGAACGCATTGCATCATGAGAAATGTAGTTTAGCCAGGAGTCAACAGAAGGCTGATATAGTGAGAAGATAGTGTTAGTTTCCATTTGTCTCCTATGCACTTTACTAAAAATTACTGTGAAAAAATTCCTGGACATAATGATGGTAGCGAAAAGTTGTGATCTGGACAATTTATAATCCAGGTATTCTAATTTCAGTAGCTTTCATGCTTCTGAACACGCATTGAAGTAAAGAGTAATTAAAAACATGAGAAAAGTGGAATATAGCATAAGTTTACTAAAGAGATGGTGTCACTAGTATTATACATGTTCCACATAACTGATTTCTTATACAGGAGAAGTTCAGTAGATATTTATCTGTCTGGTAAAGCATTTGCTGGAAAAAATGAGGATTAGTAAAATAATTGCAATGTGGATAGAAACTGGTACAGGGGAGCCAACAGCAGGTCATATCAAAAATGGTGAGGGAATGGGTTACGGAGGGGTTACTAATTGAGTTCTGTAAGGACAAATTTTGGAAGTACTTTAATATTTTAATTGAACTCTTTATCACCAAAAGTAAGAGTATGCTAATGAAATTTGCTGATGACATGAGGGCCTCAGAGCCATCATCAGTATAGAAAAGGGATTAGTATATCATACAGAAGGAGTTGGCTGTCTTTGAGGACAGGAAAATGGGATAAAATTATAGTAGAATGCAAGGTCCTGCACTTGGTTCATCCTTTGGAAGCAAAGAAGTGGAAAGATCTTGTTTTAGATGATTACTTTCTGAGCCTCCAATGAGCTATAACTGGGAAAAAGAGATGTGTGATTCTAGAGTATATTATATGTAATATTGGTCCGGAGCATGACTGTGAACTGCATCTGACTAGAGAGCCTGATCGCAATGTAGTGGGGCGAGTTGTTATGGTAGGGTAGCGTCTATAAAATAGCCTAGTGTTGCAACCTCTGGAGTAAGATGAGTATAGGGTACCTAAAAACCCTACTCCTTACACTGCCTTTTGGGTACTCCTTGGTTGGAGAAAGATCAAGGGCTATCACCCTGACAGGAATATGCTCTTGCTGAGCCATTAGGCAGTCAGCAGCAATTCTCATCTGTTGCAACCTCCACCCCTCCATACCCTTGCTTAGGTATATGCGTCAAAAGTCTTGGTGTTATGGTTGTGATGGTTGTAGACATCTTGTGTGTACATCGTGATTCAGATGATTGGTTGCCCTGTGCCTGTACATAAAATAAAAATGCATATGTAAATACATACATATACCCTTGTACAAAGTACTGATAAAAAGACTTATTGTGGAACAGCATGAACCAAGTTCAAGAGGTGGATGCAAGATGCATACAAAACTGATTGGATAGGCATGCTCAACCAGTAGTCATTAATGGCTCAATGTCTACTTGGGGCAGGGTACCAGGTGGGTTTCCGAGGTGTCACTCCCCCATTTAGTGTTGTTAAACATCTTCATTGATGATTTGGAGTATGAGATTGAGTACACACTTGGCAAATTTGCAGATGACACCAAGTTAGGTGGAGTTGCAGACACTGAAAGATAGGGCTAGGATCCAAAATGACCTGCTTAAGATGGAGAAATGTCCTGGCTGAAATTTAGCCAATTGATTTCAGAACAAGTACAAAGTTCTGCACTTGGGCCAGAATAACTGCATGCCCAAAAGCAGACTAGGGAATGATTGGGTAGGCTGCAGTTCTGTAGAGAGGACCAGAAAAAAAGCCAACAGCATAATGGGTTGTAACAATAGGAGTGTCACTTGCAGATCAAGGAAAATGATTATTCTGTTGTATTTGCCACTGATGAGGCCTCACCTGGAGTACTGTGTTCCATTTTGCCCCCACTGTTCAAGAAGAATAAGTCTTCAAATAACTGAAGGGTGATTGTAGAGAGCATAGGGATGGGTTTTTCTTTGTGGCCATAGGGAAGAACTAGGAGCAATGACCTCCCACTGCAGCAGAAGAAATTTAGGTTGGAGATTAAGAGGAGCTCTCTGACTGCAAGGGTGATCAAGCATTGGAAAAAGCTACTTGTAGAAGTTGTGCATTTGCCATCCTTGGAAATTGTCACGAGCAGGTTTGACACTTGCGTGGATAGTTCAGGGAAGGGCAGACGTGTCTTGGGCAGGAGTCTAGACTAATGACCTCATGAGGTCCCTTCTAGCCCTCCTTTGCTGTGGTCCTAAGAGAAGTGACTTCAAATGGGAAAAAATGACTGCTCGGACAACGAAGGAAATGAGAAACTACCTTAAGAGGAGACTAAAGACTTTTTCAGCTTAGCAAAGCAGAGGCAGAGAGGGGATAGAATTGCATTTTCATAATACAATAAGGGTTAAACATCAGAGAGGGGAAAAACTATGCAAGGTACACAGCAATGTTGGCACATGAATGGAAGTGTATAGGAACATAAATTTGGAAGTGGTCTCCTGGGCCATTGAGTCCAATACCCTGGATTTTCACAAAGCTGAGGATTTCCCAAGATACCTGCTTCAAACAGCCTCACCCAATTACTAGGTAAAATAGCATCCTTCTACATGCCACTAGTAAAATCTGAGAAGATGAGGGCACTACAGTGACTGGGAAGTAGTTAGGTAATACAGAGCTGTCCAGCTTCTGAGCTGTTGGGGTCTTCACGTGATTGCCACCATGCTGTACCATGCCTGCACTGTGGCTCTGTGCAGAATCTCTGGGCCCCACAGGGTGAACTGTGGTGCTGCACCCCTAGGGGTTAGTGTAGGAAGCTGAAGCTGTAGGAGGGAAGGGGACCCTGGTGGTGGCAAGAGCATCTGGAGCAGTGGAGGGGGGGAGCAGTACCCAGGCAAGCGTCCGCAGGCCACAATTTAACCTCTTGTGGGCGACATGGCTTCTGGGTCAGGAGTTAAATGTCTGTGGGTTAAAACATGCTCAGGAGATCCTAAGAATCATGTCTCTAGTATGGGACAAGAATTATGCCCCGTCCCTCTTTTTCCACCCTGTCCCCCTGCAGCTGTTCTTGTTAGGTTTGACAGCTGGCTTAGAGTGGTGTGATCCAGCAAGAGAATACAGGAAGTAATACATTTGTTTTCCATCAAAAGCATCTGTATATCCCAGTTAAACCCAGCCTTGGGGGCCAGTGTCCCAGTGCCTCAAAGGAAGGGGTCTCCAGCCTCCTTTTTAGCATCTACCAGCAAAAACCCTACAGACTAGGAATATCAGACACCTACCAGACTATAAATCAGTTATGTCAGTAACTGAACATAGGAATTGTAAACACCATATTTTTTTTTTTTAACATTGGTTGTTGAGGTAGAAATCCCTGTCCTGTTATACCATCCCTTCCATAAACTTATGCAGTTGTAATTTAAAGTGGCTTGCAGCTATGAATTCATAGTATTAGAAACATCCCAACCTGTTCTGGGCTTTATGCGTTCTTTTGCAACCGAAGAATTTCTCTATTGTTTTTCAGCAGTCAAAAAGAGTTAAACATAAGAGCTGACATTTCATAAGGGGTGAGTCTAATAAGGTTGAGAACCACTGGGTTATACAACAGATTTGGATAGGATGGTTTGGATAGAGATGATCCTGCCTCTGGTGGGGCATTAGACTAGGTGACCCTCTGGAGGCCCCTTTTAGCCCTTATTCTGACCCTTCTAGTCCGACTAATATCAGGGCTTTGTTTTTCTTGACGTCTTCTGGAAAAAGAGCGAGCCTTCTAGGTAGTGTTACTTCTTGCAATTTAAAAGAATAAACCAGTGGGGGGAGAGGGAAGGGGTAAACTGTTGACAGGCATGACACCAAGCCCCGTACCTTCCCGGAGTGCTGCTCCAATCCCCTTCCCCTGCCTGATCTGTTGCTTTACTTTCTGCTCCCTGACCTATCAGCTACAGTGTTCCCTGCTCCCACCCCAATCTGTTGCATGCCACAGAGACTGTCTGTGCCACTTGTGGCACGCATGCAGTGGCTACACCTGGAGTGAACAATTATATACTTGATTAAGTTGTAACAGTATCAGCTTATTACATTTTAATCGGAATATTAAGTGACAGTATGTCCTTTGCTTGTTTCAGACTATTTTCTTCCTCTCCTCTTTCCTAGAATGCTTCTTTCATAGATTTCATAGACATTAGGGCTGGAAGGGACCTTGGGAGATCGAGTCCAGCCCCCTGCCCAAAGGGCAGGAAGTCAGCTGGGGTCATAGGATCCCAGCAAGATAAGCATCCAATTTACTCTTGAAGGT
>NW_017728886.1:46236769-46249659 GCF_001723895.1 Crocodylus porosus
TGGCGTGGATGCTTTGCCCCAAAGTTTGGTGTCATCGGCAAACTTGGCCAGTCCACTCCTGACTCCAATGTCCGCATCATTAATGAAGATGTTATATGTGTCATCCTGAGTTCTAATCTGCGTAGTTTCCCATTTTCCTTGGGTCTTTTTCCTTTTATCCTTTATCGTTCCCTGCATTGTATTGCCAACCTCTTTTGATGTCTCAACCAGGAATGTCCAGCCTGGCTGGACTGTGGAGCTCCTCACAGGCCAGATCCATATGTGGTGGGGTAAGTGTAGAGGGAGAGATGCCCCATAGGTCTCTGTTGTTAATGCATATCCCCTGAGGGACTTTGTATTCTGGATTTGGATGGCAGATTGGCGTGTTGGCCTCTGCTTACTCTGCCCTGAGTTCCTAGCTGCTTCAGGAACTCCATGGGTCAGGTTATACACATTAGCCACCTCTGAATCTAGACTTATTAGCCAAAGACTGTAAATGAAAGTGCTTGTAGGAAGAGATGTCCCCTTCTGGAAGGGCAACGCCTAAATGAGAAGTCAGACTCCATGGGTAAATCAAAGAATACTGGAGTTGCTTTCGTGTGATGACCTTGAAATACCTTTCTTGATTTTTATCATTAACGCAAACTTCTGGCAAGTACATCTGCTTCCTTTGGCAAAAAATGTGTGTTCTTTCCTGCCAGACTCCAAATGTGGGGCCTTTTGGGGTACTGTGAGGGTGAAGAGACTTTACCCAACCTCAGTTTTGAGTCCTAGTCGGATCCTGATTAAGTCCTACTTGGATACCTACAGAACCAATCAGAAATTAGACAACAACATTTTAAGACAAATCAGGACATCTGTTCCAGCAACTACAATGTATATTAAGTACACTGTATTCACTCTTGCACCACATGAACCTTTTTCTGTAGAATTCAGCCCTCCAAAATTGTGGTGCACGTTTTAAGATGGGGGGGTGGGGGGGGAAATGTATTTACTGTGCTGCAATTGAAGCATGGAGATGCTATAAAATGGCTGCCATGCCTCTTCTCTCTGCCAGTCTCAGGGAAGGAGAGACAGAGTTCACTCTTCAGGATCAGAGCTAGGGTCAGCCAGAGCCGTTAAGGAATTGGCAGTAGTTTTTGGCTGAGTGGCTAACAGCTGCTGCCAATTCATCAGTGGCTGTGAGCTGGTTGATCCTTTAATGTTTGTCTAAGCAGTGTTGGTCAGGAGTCAGCCATGCAGTCGGGATCCTTTGCAGTCGAGCTCAGCTGTAATTCTAGGAAACCTCCCCCACACCCCTTTTTTCCCCCTTTACCCTCCATTTCCAAAACCAGTGCCTTACTTGGGGGTGTGTGGCATGTGATGAAAATATGGTATACTAAGTGACTAATTTCATTCAATGCCTTTATTTTTGGACTGCCGGGTGTTCCCTAGGTGCTTGTACTTGGGGTTTCTTTGCATGCTTGGAAGCAATTTAGTTTGATTACATACACATCTAAATCCCATCTCCACTCCCTTGCAATCCAGAGTTTTGATGGAAGAAACAAGATTGCTTATGTCCCTGGAGGGGCTCAATCCATTAAGCATCTTTGCAGCATGTAACTTGTACCAGAAGCATCCAGCTAAAACAATACTGGTGGTTACTATTATTTTTATTTATTTTTTGCTTAATAATCACTGCCCCACTCATACTAATAGGATTCAGTTCTCATCTCCCATTGTACTGTGAGCGGGAATACTGTCTGCTCCTGTTGAAGAAGGTGGCTCCCTATGCAGCCAAAAAGTGAGACTCGGGGGCCAAGGAGAGATCAAACAAGGGAGCCTGACTAGCCTTGTGGCTAGGCCTCTTGGGTAAGAAAGGAGAAACTTGTTTTTCGTGCCTGCTTCAGGGTTACTTCTGCTTTTTAGAAAAAATTTTTTTCTAATGCAAGGTGTGTAAGTGGAACTTGGAGCAGAACTCCCTTCTCCCATCACAGGTGTCATCGTTATCACCAGGCAAAGAAATTTGATAGTCTTGCTTGTTCTTGTTCTTTTTCTGGTTCCATGAGTCTTGTACCTTTGGCTATGCAGTAGACCAACTTCCTCAACAGAAAGGTGAATAACTATTTTATAGCTTGGTGATTTTAGGGTACCCTTCCTGGAAGTGGAAGGTATGAGGGATGGCCTAGACTATAGGTCTTTCACTCTTGAACAAGTACTGTAATCACAGGGCATACGATGGATACGATGGATGGCCACAACAGTGCTACTCCACTGGGCACCTCTCTGCAGAAGAAGGATTAATAATTCTGGATCCCAGATGATTGAAGGCACTGAATGTGTACTGCCTGACCTAAGCAACTGAGCTTTGGAGAGGGATGGTAATTTAGGCATTCTTGTGCTTAGTGTTTCCTGTTGGCTACTTTGAAGTTCCTCCGGGCTTTCTGAATCATATTTTGGACATGAGGATCAACCAGGAAATTCTTTATCACAGTGCAGAGGATCTCTTTCAAGCTGATTGTTATAATGGAGCATTTTATTTACACTTCAAAAAGATAGACACATGTCCAAGTCAAATTTCATAATACTTTTCTAAGTGTTTTAATATGTATTAAACAGATGCAACTTTGTCTAGCTTTTGACCATTTTTCATTAGGGGGAAGAAAAATTATCTTAAATTTGGGTGCTGTGATCGATCACCCTGCTGTACCTGGGGCAGATTAGGATATTAAGTCTTGTGTTGTGTCTGGGTTGATTTGCTAGGAGGTTAGACAGTAGATTTGTATAGGGTGGCTTGGATAGGGATGCTCCTGCCTCAGGCATGGGTTGGACTAGATAAACTCTAGAAATCCCTTCAAGCCTTATTTCTCTATAGTTGTATGAAACACAGTATAACAAAGTTGCTGTAGTGAAGGCTAAGACGGCTTTCTTGATACCATTCATGCTGATGTCTTTTCAGTGACAGACAGTATTAAAATGGAGTCCATCACATATAAACTTGGGGAGATTTGAGATGGTTTGACAATATCATTAATTGTTGAAACACAGATTAACTGATAGGTCCATGTTTGAAAGTGATTCATGTTGCCTTCATTCTGATTGAATGGTGATACTTTTTCTCACTGAAGTTTTAGATATGGTAGTAAAACATGAGACTATATCTACAGGGGGTGCCAAAGCTCCCGTATTTAAAATCCAAATAGAGGTTCGTCACTGGTAGGAATATATCTAAGGCTGGCTGGTGGTCTTCCACATTTCCCACAACTAAATAACCTCAGGGTAGTTATTTTGCACCTGCTAAGATGGTGGGATACCATTGTAGTGGATGCAGTAAACTTGATTTTAATCATCAAAGTTTACCTGTTTTAACTTGGATACTGTAACTATTTGAATTGCTCTAGATGTTGTCTGGATACTGGTCTGGGGTGTTCTTCCAGTGCATTCTCCCCTTATTAAAAAAATGCTTGTGAAGTGGAATAGCTGCTCAAACTAGGTTTGAATAGGTTTTTTTCAGCCTCAATGGGTTTTGAAGTACCAAATCTGTGTTGAATGAATTCATCTTATTGGCTTGAAAAATAGTTTTTTTTTGGTCTCTTTTCTAAGAATGTATGATGTTTGTGTTCTTGAATGTAACTTTTCCTCTCACATTCCTAGACTTCCTCTTGCTCCCTAAAAATACAAGAGGATAACAGATAAGTTGCATCCTCATTGTAAATGAAACTTAACCTCTTCTAACTAGAAGGGAAATTGGGGTGTCAGGCAAACAACAATGATAAAAAGTATATGTATGTTTGACTAAAAAGCAGAGGAAAGAACAAAATGATATTGTTCCATGAGACTAGGTATGAGCACTTAAGTCAAATTATGGCATGGAGAAGGGAAGCCAGGCGACTACCAGACAGGCCCAAAATAAACCTTGTTTTGTGGGGTTTTGGTTTGCTTGTTCATTTGGCTTTTTAAGTTATTAGGGAATCAAATCCTTCTATCTCTTTCAGTAAATGCATGAGGATGGAATAAAGTCACTGAATGTATCCAGTAATCAAGGCACCTAATTGATCAAAAATAGGTGGTGGCGGCATTTGGTTTAATAGTGATATTACAAGGAGAAACTGCACATTTTATGTGAAGGTACTCGGGAAGGTTTAGGAGAAATATTCAGAACGGGGGTTTGGAGAAAATACACTGAGGTCCCTGATGAACATTACACTTATATGATTAAACACAAATTTAATTGCTAGATCTATTTGGGTGAGACTGATCCGGGACCAAGAGTATTTTGCTGTGTCTTGAGGCCTCTGGATACTCTCTGGGTTCATCTATTCTGAGATCCAACCTCTGTCAGCATTTTGACTAGGTTCTGGCACTGACCTATTTAATTAAGTTATGCTTGTGCCATCCAACCTTGCAGGCTTGATGAAGTTTTATTGAAATCCAGCTTCACCTTTAGACTGATAGTAGCACTGTTTGACTACCTTTCTTTTAGCTGTGTAAGCAGCATTTTGGGCTATTTGTTCTGATTTTTAATTCTCCTGGGAAAATGCAACTCTATCCAAGTTGCAGAAAAAACAGCAGAGGAAGATGATGCTTGTCTCCTGTATCCAATAACTACCCAAGGCAGTGCCCATCACAATGAGCCATAGAGCAGCATTATGACTAGCTCCCCTTCTGGTCTGAAAACAAAACAAAACAAGAAACCTTTTCTTTTTGACTATCCAGTGGGCCAACTTCAATAGAAAGGGTAGATGGTGCCCTTAGCTTAACCTAGCCCATAGTTTGCTGGCCAGAATACTTTTTCTGGAAAGTGGAATATTCAGGTTCAAACCCTTTGTGGTGGTGGATGTGTCAAGCCTGAGTCTTCCACTACTTGGACAAATGTCCTGACCAGTAGACTGTTGGGCTAACATGTAGGAGATGTTTTGTCTCTGTCTTCTGTATCTTTATCATTGGTCATGGTTATTTGGTGACTGACATTTCTGAGACTGAGTTATGTATCTTCCCAGGTAGGACAAGCTCACAGCAGAACCCAGGTGCCTGGAATAGGTATCTTCTGAGCATGCTTAGAGGGGCAAGGTGACTTGCAATGGGAGGCCAGGGGGAAGAAAGTGAAATCTGCATGTATGCTACTTATCCACCCAAAAAGGCGTTGGATTTGAACCATGATATGTCTGTCTTGTCTTAGTCTTGTGCCACAGTTTTGACTCTCTAGACCAGCAGTTCTCAACCAGTGTGAGATCCTTTCAAGGGTGCTGTGGGGTGCGATTCAATGTTAGCATTGTTAGGTGTGCAAATGTGATTGACAGAATTAAACCCAGAGATTCCAAAGAGGAATCCATAGTGTTAAAAACATTTCTAACCTCTTGTGGGCTTTCTGAGTTTTTGCAACAGAAAAATGGCTCTAGTGCTCATTTGTAATTGGAAAAAACAAGTGAAAAAGTAAGAAATGTAAGTTCCTAAGGGGTTCTTTGAATCTAAAAAGGTTGAGAACCACTACTTTAGACTGATATCTGACTGCTTCAAAGCAAACGGTACATCTGTAAAGAGATGCCAAGGACCTGATAGAATTGACGTGAGCCATTTGATGTGTTTTGGTATACAAGGGTAAGTGTTCTGTGATTTTGCTGGCAAACTGCTGCTTGTCTTGGAAGAAGAATGACATTTTCTAGGCCTGTCATTGGATTTTGTAATGGTACTTGTCAGTATGGTGTAAGAGCACCTCATGTTAATTCCATTGGCATAGCCAGGTCTTCAGTGGAGTTCGTAGAGTGTATGTTCTTTATTCTCTGCTTCTGAGAAGTTCTGCTTGGTATGTTTTAATGGAACCATATACATTCAAACTATATTTTGTATCCTTAAAGAGCCAAATTACACTTGTCTTTAATTTTTCAGGTAGACTGCATCCAATCTAGGCCTCATCCTTTCCATCTTTCTAGTACAATATTTATCAACCAGGGAGATGTCACCTCGGGGTTCTTTGAGAACCTTTTAGGGGTGCTATGGGACACCACACAAACAGGCTGTAGCCAGTCGTATTGAGACCAATAAATTTGTCTTGGCATAAGAAGATCAAGCTACCAGCTTTATGCTATTGCTCTTGAAACACCAAAGTGCAAAACTGCTAATTCTGGATTCATTTCCCAAATTATAGTAATAAAGTGATGTTTTTGTCTTAACTGTATCTTCTGTTTAGCACAATTACTGTAGCATAACTTGTAGTTATTGCATTCTTTTGACCCCCTTGGCAAATCCCATGGTTCCTTGCAGATTCAGAACACTGAAACACAGACATGAGATTTTTAGTTGCGATTGAAAATACAAGCGAACTCATCCTGTAAATATTTGAACTCCAGTCATTTCTCAATAGTTAACTTTCATAGTGATCTAAAAGGAGGGTTTGAGTTTGTCATAGGGATGCATCGATAAAGATTTTTTGAGCCAGTACCGATGGCAGATAAAGAAGTCAACAGTCGGCCAATATGTAGGCTGGCAGCTTGGAGAGCAGTGTCCAGCTGTTAGGTCTGTTAAGGGGAGAGGGGCAGATTGAGGTCCCCATAGTGCAGGATGAGGGGGGCTGAGGCAGATGTTGGCTGCCCAGCCAGGGCAGAGTGTGGAATGGAGGGGAGTAGCTCCTGCCAATGCACACCCCCATGGGGGACTTGTTCCCCCCAGACTTGTGCGTGGAGCAAAAGCGGGCTACTGCTGCAGGCTGGGGCCAGGAGCATCACTGCTCTTTCTTGTGGTGGGGAAGGCTGGGCTGGGCTGGGGCTGTATCTGAAGCAGGCAGTGGTGGCACTTTGAGGGGGAGCTACATGGGAACCCATTCTGTGTAGCCCCAGTCCCAGCACTGCTGCTGTCTGCCCCTGAACACATCCCCAGCCTGGCCCACCCACGCTAGGAAGAGCCCAGTGCTGCCCCTGTCCCCAGCCTACAGCCACAGCCTACCCCCCACCCCATGCACAGATCCAGGGGGAACACACCCCCTATGCCTGTCCTGAGGGTGCACACAGCAGTAGGAGTTGCCCCCTACACACCCCCTGGATGAGCTGTTCATGGCTTCCCCCAGCCCAGCCCCACTGCCTCCCTCACCGTGGGGACCTCTATCCCGCCCCCCCGGCCCTTTTCCTACCCTCCACCCCTTCACCCCAACAGACTTACCAGCTGGACACTACTCTCCAAGCTGCTGGACTGGCTGTGTGATTGCTGCAGTTGCACGCATGCACGCAACATTTATGGGCAGCATTATTGGCCACATCAGCCAGAAAAAGCCTGTTGCTGACGACAATTTTCCTTTTATCGGTGCACCTCTAGTTTGTCATCTCTCACCTTTTCCCTTCTTAGAAACTAAGTGTCACTAATAGTCTTCTTCAAATATTACCTTTTCCTTAAAGTGCTTGTCCACAAGCATGTTATGTCTACATGTGTAAAGCAGTTGAGCTCTGAGACTTTTATTCTTGCCTTCTACCTTTTTGAAGAATAGTTCTCATGGCTTTTTTTTCTTCTCTTCAGTGTCTGTCATTGTCTTCTGAAACGGAGATTTCTTGGACCCATTTCCCACGTTTCTCTAGCCAGTGGGGGGTTCCTTTTTTTTTTTATCTGGCTTGCAGTACTCCACATCTTTCTGACTTGTTGCCATGAGTTTTCCCCGATATCCCCAAGATTTGAACTGTATCCTTGTCATACCTGTCATGCGTGAGCATGCCACGTGAGTCTGCTGTTTCAGGGAATCTGACATCCCTGGGAAATTCTACTTTTGTAAACCTTTTATCTCCTGAGATGGAAAAGAATGTCAGGCCCAGCTCCAGGTTGATTTACTAAGAGGGAAAGTCTGGGGCTAGCCTCTGCTTTCCAAGTGCCAAACTTTTTGCAAGGTTTGGGTCTTCCAGGGTACCAGTTCCCTGACCATGCCTTAGTCCTTGTGACTGAAAAGTCCTCTGGTGAATGTAGAGGCAGAGGCAGTACTAAATAGAGATCCAGTCCAAGGGTTCTTGGAGTTGTTGTCAGGCTCCCTGCCTTGGACTAACTGTGACACTTTCCTCAATCCACAGGCAAAGAGACATTCTTACCTTTTCATTCCATAAGCATTGGGCAAAGCAGGGCCATACTCTCTACATGACTGATTTTGTTGTTCCCAGGCCTCCTTTGGATGGTGAGGAGGAGATCCAGGTCTTTCCCATAGTCCCCAACCTGTTCTTTTTAGAATGGATGGAGGACTCTGCACACTATAGATGCTGGTTTACCCTTGGAACTAAAGCAAGTATGTTTGTCCCCTATCAAAACTGTTTTATTCATAGTAGGAAAGACTGGAACAAACTAAGCTTTTGGCTTCCTATCATGAGATTTCTCTCTCCCCTTAAGAGGTTTCCATATCAACTATCTTGGACTGCCTTCTATAACTGAAGCATGGTGACCTTATCTGCCTTTCTTTTCAGCCCTCTGCCAGAGCACAGATCTCTGTTCCAGCCCACAGTCTTGAAATTCCTCAAGGCTCTTAACCATAAGTCATGAAAGATTCCTTTCCTCAGTGGGAACTCAATCTGTCCCTAATGGGGACACCCTCTAAATCTCTGGTAACTTGCTTGCTGCTCCACCTGACTTGAAAGATAGCTTGTTTTAACGGCAGTCACCTCTATGAACAGGATTTGGTGGATCCCCTGTCTTAATGTCTTTTGCCTAGACAGGTTCTCCTTGTGAATTCACCAAGTTTTTATTCAAGTTACTGGTGAAGTAATGTTTCAGCCCCCTTGCTTGTCTCGTGAAGTAATGTTTCAGCCCCCTTGCTTGTCTCTTCCTCTCCTTGAGAGTTGAGGCATATGATTAGTCCTACTCGGATTTTAAAAAAGGGGGGAGGGGGGTTCTTTTTCTTCTTATCTGACTCTGTTCCCCCGCCCCCAGCACATCAGAAAACATCTGTCTTTTTCATTTAGTTGACCAGAAATCTAGAGGAGCAACAGCTTTGGCCCAGAAACTGCCCACATTGAATCTTAGACTGGGTTAAAATGTGCTATTAGAATGATAAACCTGCCAGCACTGGCCAGATTGCATGCCAACAGTGTCCAGGCAATGTTGGTGGGTTCCCTAAAGAATGTTTTTGTATCTGACATCTTCAGCGCAGTTGCCTGGAGCTTTTGCAGTCGTGAGAGGCTACTGAGGAAATGTAGGGTTGGGTAAAAAGGTCCTAGGATCACTGGACCTGTTCTATGCAGTTATTCTTAAACTAGAAAAATGTCAAGGAAAATAGTGATGCTATAAAAATGGGATTCAGGATTGTATGTACCTTTTGAAAATTATTGTTACTTTTGCACATTGATGGGATTTTTTTGTACAGTTTTGTAGATTTTATAGGTGACATACTACAGAGGGAGGTATAAAGTGGGAAGCCTTGGGGGTCTGTCCTGGGTCTGGTATTGTTTAACAAACGTACAGTCCTTAGAGCTTCTTGCTGCGTCTGCTGCAGCCTGTGTTGGTGCAGGTCAGCACCCAGGGAACTAATGCTGCCTTTTCCTCCTCCACAGGCTCCTAAATTTCTGTTTTCCTTCACCATTGGCGATTTAAATATGGTCAACAATCAGTGATGGTGAGGGGAGAGTGGGGGTTGCTAAAGTGTTAATTCCTTTGGTGCCAGCTGTGCTGACACTGACTCTAGCACAGAGGTAGGCAAAATATGGCCCAGAGGCCAAATCTGGCCTACCAGGGGTTTTGTCTAGCCTGCAAGCAGGTCCCTCTGCCCTACCCAGCCCATGCGTGTGGGGGGGGGGAAGAAGGGCAGCCTAGGCTGTGGTGCATGTGACTGGTCCTGCCACTTCCAGAGGTGTGGCAAGGCTGGGGTGGTGTGGCAACCAGACTCGCTTCCCAGCAGCTCCTGTGGTGGCAGCTCCTTCCAGTTGCTGCTGCCAGTCCCCACCAATGGAGCCGGCCCCACTGCCCAGGCACCCTGACCCACCCATGAGGGGTGCTGGACAGAGTGTGGACAGGATCAAGATTGTGGGGTGGTGACAGTGTGGGGCTGGGGCTCTGGGGCAGAGCTATGATCCCTTGCCTTCATGGGCACCAGTTCCATGGGCAGTGGCACATGGGGAGTAGTTCACTGCTTGTCTCCAGCGCTGTGCTGTCACAGCCTCACAATCCTGGTCCTAGCCCTATCCTGCTCTTGGGGTATTTAGGTTAGATATTAGGAAAAACTTTCCCACTGTCAGGGTGGTTAAGCATTGGGACTAGGTACTCAGAGCTCATAGAATCTCCATCCTTGGAAGCTTTTAACAGCAGGTCAGACCCTTGCTTAGGTTGGGATCAACAGGGCTAATTCTGCAGGAGCTTGGGCTGGCAGACTTCCTTGGGTCCTTTCCAGGTCTCTCTTTCTATGATTTTCTGACTACACTGTGTAGGCAGGGAGGGGCCTGTATACTTGCACAATCATGCAAGTAGTCCCATTGCCTATTATGGGACTGCTGTTGCAAGTCATGTGCTCATGATGTTTGACTCTTACAAGATTGGCTCCAGAGCTTCTCAACAGTAGTCTTTATTCTTGCATGCTTGGGGTTTTTGTGAGGGAGGAAGGGATTTTTTATTTAAGTATTAAAAGGCATGCACATTTCATGATCATGTGATCTTCTCACTGCAACTGTTATTTTATTATCATCATTCATTGTGTCATTACCGTTACTAATTGTTTGGGGTAAGCATGGTTTTCTATTAATGTAGTTAAGCTAACTGTTTTTGGATTCATTAAAAAAAAAAAAAGGAAAAACTTCCAGGTTCGTCATATTATCCTCTGGATTGTGCATATGTACATTTGTAGGGGGTAGACAGTGAAAACAAAGTGATAAGAAACCTCCAGTGTCTGAGACAGGGTAGTTTCAGCACCATTGTTCTTGTTTAGTCTTGGGCAAATATGTGTATAATCAACTAAGATTAATGAAAGCATTAAGCAGTATTCCCCCAGTGAATATATAGATTTCTTCTTGAGTATCAAGTCAGTTTGCTTTACTGATGCTTTATTAGTGACTGCTCAATCACTGAAGTAAAATAATTCCTACTCTGTTTTGCAAAGATCATGGTAGAACTGTTTTTTTTGGTCAAAATTCTGAGGAGGAAACTTAAATATTGGTATGCCACTTAAAGGCTAAATTGGTTTTCCACCTTTATGAATTTTGCATCTAGTTTTACATTCTGGGATCTGATATAGCAGCTAGTACAAAATACTAGGGGTAAATGAATGGATGTTTAATAAACAGTTAGTTAATTCTTACCATAAATTTGAATTGGCACAGGTGAGAGAGCATGCAGGAGGCACAATTTCTGATCTAAGTGGAGTGGCAGGAAGGTTTGTAGGTGCACATCCCTGTCAGGGATGAAAAAGCAGGGCAAAATTACCACACACATTTTGGAGGAAACACTAATCCTAACAAGGTTGGGTGAATTAGAACAATGCGGGGAATCTTTAATGCAGATTAGGATTGAGGAAAGTGACCAACTGTGTTATCCTCTGTGGCTCATTCCCCCCCACCTGCTACTGCCCTCCAACCCACCCCCCTCCAAACTCTTGCACATCCCCTCCATTGCATATACATGGTGAACAATCTGTCTTCACTGAGACTTAGACCCTTTCTTCCCAGAACAGCAGCTTTCTTTCACCTTTTGAATTTGTAGTGTATTACAGCTGATTATTAAAAAGCATGGTTTTATTATAGTTATCCTGTCTTCATCCTCACTGTAACCCACTTACATCTTCAACTAGGCAAGTAAACTCTTCGGGGCAAGGACTTGCTCCCTTGCCACAGAGCATGGATATAAGGGCCTTGATGATTCAATCTGTTAATTGGTACTATAATATAAAACCACTAAGCTCTTGGCTATCTTTAACCCATCTCTGAGCACATGACCTTTATAAAAGGATAGATGCATCTGATCTGAAATATAATGCTCTTCTTGTGGCCCACTGGGATTCAGTAATTTATTCCTATGTGACACTTTTGATGCTACTTCATACTGCTTTTTATCACAACTTTGGCAACTTCCTAAACGGAGAGGAAATGACCAAGTGTTGTTGTAAGACAGGGTTGTCCAAGTGGTAGGTCTCTTGGGCCATGTGCAGCCTGCAAGCAGTAAACATGTGGTCCATGGATCCTGGCAGCCACCTCTGCATGGCAGGGGGTGGGAATTGCCCATGGTGGGGAGTGGACACCAGTGCCACATGTGGTTCCCAGTCTTGCAGAAGTTGGGCAGCCCTACTATAGGACAAGGCACTGATGAGAAGCTACCATGAATAAATGGTTCAAGATTTTAGTAAAATAGCTAGGCTTGATGTGATCGAGATGCTTACAGATAACAAATATGTGTGAATGACAGTCTAGTTGTGTCATCTTACAAAATATTAAATGTTTCATGTGAGGTTGAGAGAGTTAGAAGCAGCAATTTAATACTGTTCTGAGCAGAAAAGTTGGCCAGCTGCATTTATTCAAATCCTAGAAAGTTAGGGTTCGAAGGGACCTCAGGAGATTTAGTCTAACCCCCTGCTCAAAGCAGGACCATCCCCAACCAAAGCTCATTCCACCCAAAGCTTTGTCTAGCCAAGTTTTGAAAACCTCCAAGGATGAAGCTTCTACCATCTCTCTGGGTAACCTGTTCCAGTGTTTTACTACCCTCCTAGTGAGAAAATTCTTCCTAATATCTAACCTAAACTTCCCTCCCTGCAACTTGATACAGTTGTTCTTTGTTCTGTCATCTGCCACCATTGAGAACAGTTTAGCTCCATCTTCTTTCAAATCCCCCTTGAGGTAGTTGAAGGCTGCTATTAAGTTCGCTTGTGGCCTCCCCCCTCTTCTCTAGTCTAAATAAACCCAGTTCTCTCAGTGTTTCCTCACAAGTCATGTCCCCCAGGCTCCTCCTCATTTTTATTGCCATCCCCTGGACTCTCTCCAATTTGTCCACATCCTTTC
>NW_017728886.1:46249759-46338952 GCF_001723895.1 Crocodylus porosus
CCAAAACTGAACATGGTACTTCAGATGTGGCCTCACCAATGGTGAACAGAGGGGAAGAATCACTTCTCTTGACCTACTGGCAGCACACCTACCAATGCAGCCCAGTATGCCATTCGCCTTGGCAACAAGGGCACACTGTTGGCTCATATTCAGGTTATTGTCCACTGTAACCCCCAGGGCCTTTTCTGCAGAGCTGCTGCCCAGCCAGCCTGCCCGCCCCCAGCGTGTACTGGTGCATGGGATTGTTCCGTCCTCTGTGCAGGACTTTGCACTTGTCCTTGATGAACCTCATGAGATTCCTTTTAGCCCAATCCTCCAATTTGTCTAGGTCACTGAATTCTAGCCCTACCCTCCAGTGTATATCTACTACTCCCCCCAGCTGAGTGTCATCTGCAAAGTTGCTGAAGGTGCAGTGTATACCATCTTCCAGGTTGTTGATAAGACATTGAACAAAACTGACCCCTGGGGCAGTCCACTTGATACCAGTTGCCAACTAGATATGGAGCCATTGATTACTACTCTCCAAGCATGATGTTCCAGCCAGTTTTCTGTCCACCTTGCAGTCCATTCATCCAGCCCAGACTTCCTTAGCTTGCCTGAGAGAATTTTGTGGGAGACTGTATCAAAAACCTTGCTAAAGGTACATCTGCTGGTCTTCCCTCATCCACAGAGCCAGTCATCTCATAAAAGGCAATCAGGTTGGTCAGGCATGACTTGCCCCTGGTGAATCCATGCTGACTGTTCCTAATCACCTTCTCATCCTTGAGGATCTGCTTCATGATTTTTCCAGGGACTGAGGTGAGGCTCATGTGTTTGTAGTTCTCTGGATTCTCCTTTTTCCCTTTCTTTAAATATGAGTGCTGTTTGCCCTTTCCAATCATCCTGGACCTCTCTCGATCACTATGAGTTTTCAGAAAAGATGGCCAGTGGCTCTGCAATCATGAGCCAGCTCCCTCGGGTGCATCCTATCTGGCTCTATGGATTTGTACACGTCCAGCTTTTTTGAGTAGTCCCTAACCTGTTCTTTCACCACTGTTCTTTCTTTCTTCTCCTCCAACTGTGCTGCCTGGTGCAGTAGTCTGGTAGGTGACCTTGTCTGTGAAGAGTGAGGCAAAAAAGGCATTGAGTGAGCACATTAGTGCTTTCTGCATTCTCCATTACAAAGCTGCCTCCCCCATTCAGTAAGGGACCCACACGTTTTCTGGTCTTCCTCTTGCTACCCACATGTCTTGTAGAAACCCTTCTTGTTATCCTTCACATCATTTGGTAGCTGCAACTCCAATTGCACTTTGGCCTTCCTGATTTCAACCCTCCAGGGAGTAGTTTTCTTTACATGTGCTGTAAACCCCTGCTTACAAATACTTATGTTATACATCTACATCTCTTATTTAGTTAGTCTTTAAAGAGGAAATCTGCTTTGCTTTCTCATTTTTCAGGAATTAGATATGGGGTTGCTTGACTCTAAATTTGTGCTATTTCTATAATGTCCACATCAGTGGTTTTACCTTTTTCTTCAATCTGTGCAGACATGTAAGTCTGAATTCTGAGTTCTCCCACTGAGCTTACTGGGGTTATTTACATGTGTAAAGATAGTTGCATTCATAAATGTCAAAGGATTATGGCTTGGCTGTGTTTTACCCATGGCGAAGCATGAACCAACCATAGCCTTGTAAAGAATTTCAGTTAAAGACAAGATTACAGTACAGTAAAAGCTGAGTTATCCGGCACACTACAAGCCAGCATGCTTTGTTATCCAGCTTGTAAGGGGAAAAAGTGAAACCAAGAGTGCCCACCGTGGCACTCCCCGTTTCACAGGCCCCCCACAGCCTGGGGCATAGCAGCCTGCTCAGGTCCCCCCTCCCTGTCCCACAGGGTCTACAGGAGGGGTGGCAATGCAGCGGGAGGGGCAGTGACACCCCAGATGCGGTGGGACAAGCAGCTGCCCAAACAGGCAAAGGCACCTGTTTGGGCCACTCAGTTATCCGGCATACTTTGTTATCCGGCACCCTCCATTCACCCTGGGTGCCGGGTAACAAAGCTTTTACTGTATATTGGGAGAGTATAAGACCTCTAAAAAGAACCTAAATGATTGCTTTTTTGATTCAGTTTTTATATCTCTGAATACTTGTACTGCATCTAGTTTAAAGTAGTTCTAGCTTTTTCCTTTACCAGAATACCACACTGCTGTTGGAATACTTGAAAAAATACGTAAGTTAAACTTTGCAGTTGTGACTTATCTGTCAATTCGTCTTCTATCTATAAAATTAAATTGAGGAGAACTACATTTTTGCTTGCTTCTCACAAATATGGTATTACCTTGCGCTAGGGCTTTGTCTCCCTCTGCTGTCAGTTCTGCTTTTACTTGTCTGTTCAAGATATTATTGCCAGCATGTATTTTTTCTTTTCACTACAATTTTTTAAACTTCTCCTTTTTTAATCTAAGTTTCTGATATATACTTACAGCCTCAACAGATACTTAAGACTTTAGTGTGGAAACGCACCTCCAGGTATTGTGACCAGACTGCAGAAGCGTCTCTTTCATCTCCACTTGAGGGGGAAAAAAAAAAAAAAAAAAAAACCACCAAAAAACCCTTCAAATTTTTCTAACCTCTACAGTTATCACCCACTCTTCTGATCTGGGCAGTGGCAAATGAATCACAATATTGAGTGATACAGTTATCCATATTTTCACTTTTTTTTTGTCCTTTTTTTCCTTTTTATATGCATAGATTTTGAAGTGTGCACTGACATACATATGCAAAAATATCAAGTATTTTTAATATTGCTAAAAGATGAGGTGAATAAGTTGTGCCAGAGGCTGATGTTTTACGCTATAGCTTTGATATAATTATAAACTTGACAGCTGGCTGTCCTACCAAAACACATATTTGATCTTTATTCTTAGACACCTACCTGTTGGGCAGAAGAAGGATCAGAAAAGCGATCACATCAACGATCAGCTTCATGGGGGAGTGCTGATCAACTAAAAGAGGTGAGTTGTTTTGTGTGGCCATACTTGTATCTGTGGTACAAAATACATTTTAAATGTTTTGCACTACTGCTTTTAGCCTTCAAAGTCTGTGTACTTGCACTTTCTCCCATCTCCTGCTGATTTAACGAGGTTCAACTCTCATATCATAGAGGTGATTTCAGGGCTGTTGACTGCCAACCTTCTTTCTCAGGATGCATTTTTATTCCAGAAGTAGTGTAGAACTCAGCTCTAAGCTACTGAGAGATTGCCTTCCACTTGCCTGGAATACCCAGCTGGTACTGTCTGCTTTCCCTCGTTTCTTCATTTCTGCCACAGAATTAATGCAAAAGTAGTGACCAGGATTATAGCTCATTCTGAATTTGAAATCCCATATATGGTTCAGGATAGAGGAACCCCCTCATGTCCATGGTAGAAAGGGAAGTCTTTCTAGTGCAGAACTGATACAGCTGCTTGGAATATTGTTGAGTTGTAGGCATCCTGTTACTAGAAATATATAGACAAGGTAGAAGGAATTCAGCCAAAAATTAAATAGCTGTAGGAATTAAGTTGCAAGAAAACTTTAGGTATGAAAAATGTTCTTTGATCCATCTGAGAAGCAAAATTGCTTGGTCTTAAGTAGGGTACTTTCTGCTCTTACCCGAGGATTGTAGCCAAGTGCTATGGTTGGAGCTCTCTAGCTTGTCCTGTATCAGATAGTCGGGATAGTCTCCAGTCACTCCTTGCCAGGTAGGCATTACTGTTCTTGAATGTCAGCTTTCTTCACTCACAAGTGGTGAGTGCAGGATGCTGTCAGAATAGAATTTTCTCTCATTCCTATAGGTAACCAGTATTCTGAGGCCACTGCTCTGCTGGTCCACTTAGTCAGGGCTTGTGAGTAAGAGATGCAATGAAGGGGAGATTCTTTTTAGGATAAAAAGTTCAGCATTATGGAGGCAGTTAGATTAATTTGTTATAGGTGGGGAACCAAAGTACAGAGATTTAAGGTCAAATGTGTCTACCAGCGGTGGGGATCGAGTATGAAATCCTTTCAACTTATATTTTGGTGTGTATTTAGGTTTTGTATAGCACCATAGGCCTTTAAAACACAGGTGCATTGTCTTTTGAAATGATCATTTGACTACTTTTGCAAATTGAAACTCATTTGTCTCAAGGTGGATATCCAGAAAATGAGGGTGCACACTTATTATTGACCACTTCTGAAAATGTTTTAAGTTACTTGTGTAGCAATATAAAGGAACTCTGGGGGGAAAGGCTGAGAAAATCCTGGCTGTTGATGTTGTCTTGCTTAACTATAAGAGCATCCTTTTAATTCCTGCAATTCTTCCCAGTTTGAGAGGGGAAATAAGGCAGTGGTCTTGTGGCAAGCAGCTTCTTTTTTTGCAATACATCTTAATTAATCATTAGTATTGGTATCTTGAGATATCTAACACACCTTTCTTGTATGGGTTAATGAAGTAATTCAAATTTGTTGGGCTGGTGGTCAGGGGCTGCACCCCTCTTCCCCCCTCCTCCTCCAATTTGTACGCTGCATGGGCCGGATGGTGCAGTGGGCGTCCTCTATTTTTTCTGCTCCCCTCTCAAGCTGCACACTACTACTGCCCTGCACACCATGCCACATCATTCAGACAACTCTGCACTGGACAATGCAGCGTTTGTGGATTCCTCCTCAGTCGTGGGAGAAATGGGGCTGTGGGGTCCTCCAGCTTGGAGGCTGCTTCATACCAACCCTTGGGGGAAGGCCAGAGGAGAGAGGGTGCAGGAGCAGCACCTAGAGTAGTAAAAGGAGTGGCACCCACACTGGGAGCCTGGGGACCAAGGGGTAAATCTTTTAGGGACTGTGTGTGACCCAGAGGCTGTCAGTTGGACAGCTCTGAAGTAACCAATAACAGCCCTGACTTGTCATCCTCTTTGTGCCTTTAGAGGAGGATCAGAAATACTGCTGTTAGGTTCATAGGATCATAAGAAAGTAGGGAATCTCACAAGGCCCTTGCTCAAGACAGGGTTGTTCCTGAAATGGTCCCAGCCACCCCAGCATGTCTGTCCTACTCTTTAAAATTTCAGAGGATGAAAATTCCACACCTTTTTCAATATTTGACCATCCTCAGTCAAAAAGTTCCTCCTAATTTCCAACATAAATTTTCCACTGCTGCAGCTTGAAGCTATTGCTTCTAGTCCTGCCCCATATAGCCACAGCTAAGTCCATCTCCATCCTCTCTGTAATTACCCTTTAGGTGTTTGCGGACTGTTATCAGATTTCTCCTCAGCTTTCTCTTTGCCAGACTAAACAGCCCTAGCTCTTTTTTCAGCCTTTCCTCCTAAGTTTTGCTTCCTAGGCCCCTAATCTATTTTTCTTGCTCTCCACTGGAGTCTTTCCAAACTGTCCACATTATTATTGAGCTGTGGGGCCCAAAACTGGACATAGTATTCCAGGTGAGGCCTCACCAGTGCTGAATAGAGTGGACGAATC
The DNA here is from genome assembly GCF_001723895.1 of Crocodylus porosus. Taxonomy (NCBI): domain Eukaryota; kingdom Metazoa; phylum Chordata; order Crocodylia; family Crocodylidae; genus Crocodylus; species Crocodylus porosus. The sequence goes on from NW_017728886.1 coordinate 46,255,219, forward strand.
CCTTCCTTGTGATTTTTGTAAGTGACATGCTTCTCTTGATACAACCCAGAGTGCTGTTTGCCAACCCCCCCTTTTTTTTCCTGCGACAAAAGCAAATGATAAACTCCTATACAGCTTATGATCTGCTGTAACCCTCGCATCCTTCTCTGCAGTATGGCAACCTTGTCAGTTTTTCCCCAGGCTGTCTTTGTGTGTGCAATGTGTTGTGTCCCAAGTGCAAGGCATGGCACTTGTCCTTGTTGAATCTCATCTGATTGATCGCAGACCACTTCTCTAGTCTGTACAGATCATTCCGGATCCTAACTTTGCCCTCCACACACAGATGTATCACATCCACAGTTCTCTCATGCAACGAACCTTTCACTTCTTCATAGAAGGTTTATGGGGTTGGTCAGGCATGACTGACTGAGTGAATCCATGCTAGCTGTCCCTGATTACTGTGTTCTACTCCAGATGCTTCACAATAGATTCCTTGATGACCTTGCTGCATGTTCTTTCCGACTGTTGGGGTCAGGCAGGCTGGTCTCTGATTCCTTAGATCCTTCTTCCTTTTCTTAAAGACAGGTACTGTATTTGTCCTTTTCCAATCCTCTAGGACAGGGGTTCCCACAGTTCTTATGCAAAAAGCAGTCCAGCAGTCGCAGCCGACCACGGCCAGAATTTCCGGCCGGAAGATGGGTAAAGATTCCCCCACCCCCGGGTAGGAGGGTGGGCCAAAACCTGCGTTGCTGTGGGCCCTGCAGAAGCAGCCACAGTCTCTCTGCCTGGCTCTGGAACTGCAGTTTGCTGGTCCACTGCCACTTTGGGTCCAGCCTTCTTTACCCCACCTGGGGTAACCTGCTGTGTGCCAGAAGGCAAGTGGCACAGGCATTCCACTAGTTGTTGTGCGCCACCGCTAGTTGTTCCCAGGGAACCAAATGTCCACGCTTGTGTGCACGTGGCCCTGAAGTGCATCTCATTTGGGCTTATTGATTTGAAGCCTCTAGCTTCGGAAATCCTTACCTGTTCTCCCACTACTCTAGGCCAAGGGTGCTCAACATCTGGCCTGTGGAGCCTTGGAATCCATCTTCCAGGGCTTCCCCCAGGTCAGAAAATTTGGCAGTAGGGGAGCAGTGGCCATTAATACAGCAGCCCCCACCTCCACTGCCAAACTCCTAAATCCAAGCCCTGTATGGCTCGTTGGAGCCTGGCTGTACTACACCTCACCTCCCCTGTGGACCTGGCCATGCTTCCTTTCCCCTTCTGGGCTGGGTTAGGTCTGGGTTTCCCCCTTCCATGTGGCCAGATGGTGCCCACTGCCCACTGTGTGCCTGTCCTGGTTGCTGCATAGGGACCACTGGCCAGATCCAGCCTATGGATAGATCGGACACTCTCCACCAGGCCTGCAGAGGAGGAAGGTAGAGCACCACTGCTCCAGGCTTGTTTGTCTCCTTCCCTGTCTTTGCTGATAACTGTGATGATCATAGCTGTCGCTATTTGTGAAGACTGAAACTAAAAGAAGCATTAAACAAATACTTCAGCCTTCTTTGCATGCTTTTTCTTCTGCATGTTTTTTTAATTGCATGCTTGCTAAAAATGGATTCTTTTGGATGCAATTCCACGTCCTGAAAGGGAGTTTTTTCTTAACGATTACAAATCTTGATTATTTTAGCTCTCTGAGTGTGGTGGCTTCTTCCCTGACCTGTCTAGTCTGAACCTATCTCAATTCTGTCTTTACTGTCTTCCTCATCCTAGTTCCCTTGCCAATGCTATTTCCTTTTCCTGGGATGGTTGGGCTCCTTTTCCCAGTGTACCTCAAGTACCTTGACCTGCCAGGCCCAGTTCTTTTTTCACATTCTAGCACACCCAGACCCAGTCTACTAGTTTCTCATCTGTTCTGCTTTGATAGCTGTTTATCAGTCTCTCCCTGTTTTTTCTCTCTCTGCCACCAACTTCTGCTCAGCTTCTTTACGCAGTTACTTCCAGTCTCTGCTATGTCTTTTGTTGTCTCTCTTGCATTCAAGGTATTCTTCTTTCTTCCTCCAGCCTGCTTGCTACTTAATGAATGGGAATCTCTAATAAAGAGAGAGTTTCCCTTTTCTTAGCTCTTGTACTTGATATCCATAGCTGTTAGGAACAGCAGTTACAAGGGTTAATCCATGCTTAGTAGGAGTGTGTGAAATGGGCTTTATTCAATTGGGATTCGGCCCAAACCGGGGACAGTGATTTGATTCATTGATTCGGATCACTGTCCCCAATTTAATGTGGCCAAATCAGAATCTGAAGTTTCGATGCTGATTTGGAGAATCAGAGATTCAGCCACAGACACAATTTTTGTTGTTGGTTTTTTTTTGTTTTTTTTTTTCCTAAAAACCTTGAGGTACCAGGCATGGCTCATGACCGCTGTGATGCTGAGTCGGATGGAGCATCTCATAGGAGTGTGGGGGGCTCCCCTTATGCTCGGTGGCAAACCCAGAAGTGGACCGGAAGTACTTCTGGTCCACTTCTGGGTCTGCCACTGAGTGCACAGGGGCTACCCCCGCACCCCACCCGGTTTGGTGATTGGCTGCTGAGCATGCTTCTGTGGGACTCTCCATCCACCCCACCATCACAGCATTCATGAGCTGCCTGGTTCCTTGAAGTATGTAGAAAAAACATTTAAAGATGTGTCTATATCTGAATCGATTTTGTGGGTTCCAGTTCAGTCTGGAGAGATTAAAGGGTCTCCCGATTCTATTCGGAGATTCGGCCACGGTATTGGGCCGAATCTCTTGCCGAATCAAATTGGGGATTGAAGCTTCACACAGCACTAATGCTTAGCTTGTGCAGGATTGGATAAGGAGCTTGCTCAGTACAGATATAGTTGCTCGAGATTTTAACTGTCAGACTCTAATATGTTTCTGTTAAGTACATGCAAACTACATTTTTATAACTTTATAATTTGACCAGATTTACATAACTTTCACTAGAACAGCAGAATGCACGTTCCTGACCCAGGCTGTGCCATGCTGACTTTCAAACCCTTGCTCCCAAATATGGGATGCTTGAGCTTTCCAGTAAAACAGTTTTTTAAATAAGATTTTTTTAACATATCTGCAGTGGTCAGTTCTCTAAACACCACTCCAGACATGGGCAGATTCCCCAACCTGAAAATTATAGCCTGAATGGTTAAAATGTGGTTCAAAGTTGTTAGCAACAAGAAACAAGGAACTACAGTACTAGAGGAAAGTATAAACTCTGCTAGGCAACTGCTTATTATGAAAAATGTAATGCCACTTTGCATTTGGATTTTTAATTGTGTTCCTTAGGTGCTTGGCTGTAAGCAAACAGATAGCTGTTTACATTTTTCATGCTTTGAGTGGCCAGGTTAGTTTCTGGTTTTTTGTTTTGGCAATTATTATGTTAATTTTTAGCTTTTTGATTTGACAGGTACTGTGACCTAAACAAATATTTGTAAGCAGATTTTTTTAAACTAGTTTTGGTAAGAGATGGGTGTGTAATGTTATGTATGTTTAAATTAGTTGGTGATAGTGTTGGAGAGCTCTAACTGAAGAGTAAAATCAGTATGTGCATGAAGCATTTTAGGAGGCATTTAAAACTATTTTATTGAATATATAGATAAAAGACCCCAAAATTAAGCACCTGCACTCTGTAGTCACCAGAAAATGGCCACTTAAACTGGTGTACTCTTGAATTAATGCCTGAAATATAAAGTAGGATACTGTTTTTCTTAAAATACTTGAGTAATATCATTAATACTAAAACAGAAAAGTAAGGGTTTTGTTTTTTCCCCTTCTGTTCTGGATCTTAGACAGTCTGTTGATTGAGGAAAAGTATGTAATCTGCAGGTAAATTCTGGTGCTCATGCGCCAAGAAAGTCATCAGGCATGCTCCTATATAAAATGCTTTGGAAAATGAGACTCTTTTTTTTTTTTCCCCCCTTACAGCCACAGTGCTGCTTTATATGTAAAGGTATAAAACAAGAGTAGCTTCTCAGGGTGATAGGGCAACCCCAGTGGCGTGACACTGTTGCTTATTAAGCCACTCGATTTTAAATTAAAAAAAAAAAAGGATTTAAAATGCAAATCCTGCATGTGTCATTTTTGTTTGGCAGTTAATCTATACTCGCATGTGCCATCTAGTGTCCCACTTGCAAAGGTGCTGAGGTTCCGCATCTGATCATGGAGGTCACCCGCTGGAAACTAAACTTTGCAAGTGACCCTTAATAAAATGGGAGTTGTATGCCTCTTTGTATAAGGAGTTGTCTGTGTCAAACCTCATCTTATTTTCATTTTGCCTCTTTTCAGCAGATTGCCAAATTGAGGCAGCAGCTCCAACGCAGTAAACAGAGCAGTCGTCATAGTAAAGAGAAAGAACGTCAGTCTCCTCTCCATGGCAACCATATAGCAATCAGTCAGACTCAGGTAAGCAGGCCCTGTTTATATCAGCGGTTACTCTCTTCATCAGAACTGAGCAAATATACTTTTGTCTTTTTCAATTTGACTTTTCCTTCTTTTGCATTTTAAGTAATGTTAGAAAAGCTAAGCAGGGTATACCATGGTGCAGTGTGGGGACCCCATGCTTTCTATCAAATAAAAAAAGCATGATCCAATGCTTTTTATCAAGTGACAGAAAGAACTGAAGTGATAACAGCTGAAAAGTTCAGGAAGCATTTGGAAGTAGCTGTTTAAAATCTCTTCTGTATGGTAAGCAGTAGCAAAGATTTCAGGGGGTGAGCTGGAGAGTCTGCTTTATCATCTTACCACTGTCTGACCACTGCCAGTTAATAAACTGAGAATGCTAAATCCTTCTGGCAGTTCTGGACTTCCTTGAAGTTCTGTTGCCTTCAAAACCAACCTTTTATAGAGACCCCTTTTTAAAATCTGCCATTCTTACAAAATATGTGTATCCACTACCTGTCAGTAGTGGGAACAGCATCTCAAGGAGGGCTGAGACATCCCTAGGTACTGTTGCCCTTTATCATTTTGGATTACTGCCAATGAGATGTTTGGAACTACTAGTTCCAGGGATAGCTTTTTCACAGACAGCTGAAGTCCTCACCTTACGTATCCTTAGGACTGTAAAAGGTCCCAGAAATAGGGTGGACCTATGGCCCATTTTGCCAGGACACTGCTAGTTTGACTGTTTTTGCTGCAAAGAAAGCCACCTGTTGGCTTGTATTCAGCTTCTGGCCTACTGCAACTCCCAGGTCCTTCTCTGCAGAACTACAGCCTACCTAATTGTTCTTCAGTCCATGTGTATATCAGTAAGCATGGTGGCACTCTTCTATGCCACCTTTTGGTCTTAGTGCTGCTAAAAGTTGTATGCAGTGGTGGATACATCCTCTGGGTCTTTAGAACATCTGAGTGGATATTCATAAGGCAGGTCTCCCTAATTCAGAAGTGGGAGATCAAGAACTTGCATCCTGCAGAGCATCTTCTCAGACCAAGGCCTCCAGAGATCAAAAAGATGAGCAATGAAAAAAAGTGTTGCATCTTCGGTCCTAGTGAGGCACCTTCCCTGTCTAACATCTTCCTAATTCTGTAGACAGTCTTTTGTTTGTCTTTTGTGTGTGTGAAACTGCCATACGTCTTCCCACTTACTCTGCTGATTCCCAGGAGATTGGAAAGACTCCACATGGCTGATTTTCTGCTGGTTCTAGCTGGATGAAGCAGTTCTCATTTCTAGGCCTACTTTCCATGTCTTTGTGGAGTTCCAAGATCCTGTTGTTGTTCCCAGACCTGCTCTGCAAAGGCTGGGTGAGGGGATACTTCTCCCAGATATGAACTCCCTCTGTCTAATACTATAGGTGTAAGATGGCTCTTAATGACTGAGCAGACTTGCTCCTGTTGAAGATTTAATAAACAATTGAAGGTGGGGCTGTACAAGACAAACTTGTCTGGCTAAGAGAACCAGGTTCTTGGCTTTGTGTGAAATTTCATTGACATTAGGGCTGGAAGGGACCTCGGAAGATCATAGAGTCCAGCCCACTGCCCTAGGGGCAGGAAGTCAGCAGGGGTCATAGGATCCCAGCAAGATAAACATGCAAATTTCTCTTGAAGGCGTTCAGAGTAGGTGCTTAGACCACCTCCGGTGGCAGTCTATTCCAGACCTTGGGGACTCAGACAGTAAAGAAGTTCTTCCTTATGTCTAGCCTCAAACAGTCCTGGAGGAGTTTGTGACTGTTTGACCTTGTCATCCCTTGGGCACTCTGGTGAACGGACATTCCCCAGAATCCTGGTGAGCACCCCATATAAATGTATAGGCAGCCACCAGGTCATCCCTGAGCCTGTGCTTTTTCAGGCTGAAGAGTCCCATGGCTCTCAGCCTGTCATCATAACGCCTGTTCTCTTGTCCTCTGATCATGTGTGTGGCTCTCCTCTGGACTCTCTCAAGGTTCTCCACATCCATTTTGAATTGTGGAGCCCAAAACTGGACATCGGCCTCACCAAGGCCAAGTAAAATGGGAGAATGATGATGTCCTGGGATTTGCTTGAGAAGCATCTATGGATGCAAGCCAGTGTTTTGTTCGCTTTACTAACCGTAGCATCACATTGAAGGCTGATGTTCATCTTGTGGTCAACCATGACCCCCAAGTCCTTTTCACCCATAGTGCTAGCCAGCATAGCACTGCTGAACCTATAAGCATGCCGTGGGTTTTTCTTCTCAAGGTGGAGAACCTTGCATTTTTTGATGTTAAACACCATCAGGTTCTCGTTTGCCCATTTCCTGAGCCTGTCCAGGTCAGCCTGGATCTCCCTCCTGTCCTCAGGTGTGGACACTTTACCCCAAAGTTTGGTGTCATCGGTGAACTTGGCCAGTCCACTTCTGATACCAATGGCCACACCGTTAATGAAGATGTTGAATAGTGTTGGCCTAAGGACAGAGCCTTGAGGGACCCCAGTGGTCACAGCGCACCACGATGATTGACTTCCATCAGCTACCAACCATGGAGCCAGTTCCCCAGCCAGTGGATTGTGGTGAAGCTGAGGCCATAGTTGGCCAGTTTTTTGCCAAGAGGTGATCATGGGATACCAGATCAAACGCTTTTTTGAGGTCAAGATATACAACATCAATCACTTCTCTTTTCTAGGTGATAGGTAAGAAGAAATCTTTCTTTCATTGTAGGATCTCAATTCCAGCAGTACAAAACTGTCTTTTGGATTTGTTACTGAGTTTGCTCAGGGATGTTGCTTATGCTTACCCTTCCCCATCCCCATTCCCTCTTGCATTTATTCATTTCTAAAAGACCAGTCTATTTTTAATTGACTAGAAGTGCTGGAGGCCCTAGGGTATTCTCAGAAATGAGGAACCTGGGCCCTCCATAAGATCTAAATTTAGTCCCAAGAACCCTGATGCACCTGATTATTTGAATCCAAAAATGCTTGTTCACTTCTGCCCGTAAAGGTAGCTTTCTTGGTAGATGCCATTTTGACTGGCAGGGTTGGAGAGATCCAGGCACTAAAGGCAGATCCTTGGTATACGGGCAACCCTTGCTTAATGGTGTTTCACTTAGTGCTATTTTGCTATAACACTCATTTAAAATTGATAGCTGATTTCACTTAGCATTCAGCAAGTTTTGTTATAACACTCACGGTCACCATCTTGGGTCATTAAAAACGATTGTGGTCACCATCTTGGGTGGTCAGATACTTTCGGTTTTGCTTAATGCTAGTTTCACTTAATGCTCTGTTTTTCAAGAACCAATTAAGAGCACTAAATAAGGGTTCCCTGTGCTATATTCTTCCCAGATAAAGGTCTCTGGACTCATTCCAAGTTTCTGGCCAAAGTGATCATGGAGTTCCAGTAAGACAGCAAATGCACTTCCTGGTGTTCTTTCCAGAACCTTAGTTCTTCAGAGAAGAGGCATTGTGCTGTATAAAATGATAAAAGGGCTTTCTTTTTCTAAGCACAAAGAACCAAAGGCTTTCAATCTTCACCCAGAGGCTGGGTGGGTATTGGACTGTGGGTCAAGGTAGAGCCTACAGTAAAAGTTTAAAGCTTTTTACCAGTGTTCAAGTAACATTGGTGGCCTCCTTCAAGAATTCCTTCTTTTTTAGGCATCTTAAAAAGACATCTGGAGCGTCAGTCGCTTCTTGCTGAGTCTTCGTTGAAGCTTCTAGATTTGCTGCAGTGATCTGAGACGTTGTCATGCAATTGTTCTCTACCCTAGACTCCTAAAACCCATCCTCAGGTGAATGGGGCATGGTTTTAAAGTTATCTATGCTAAAACACTAATACAGGAAGTAGTGAAAGGAGAAAGAGAAGTTACTTTTAGTAAGTGGAAGTGTTACTTGCATACACATTGGGTGTATCTACACATGCTATTAATCATTGAATCATAGAAAATTAGGGTTGGAAGGGACCTCAGAAAGTCATCTAGTCCAACCCCCTGTTCAAAGCAGGATCATCCCCAACTAGATGATTCCAGCCAGGGCTTTGTCAACCTGGGCCTTAACCTCCAAGGATGGAGATTCCATCACCTCTCTCTCAGTAACCCGTTCCAGTACTTCATCACCTTCCTAACGAAAGAGAGTCTTTCCTAATATCTGCCCTAAACTTCCCTTGCTGCTACTTGAGACCATTGCTCATTGTTCTGTCATCTGCCAACACTAAAAACAGTCTAGTTCAGCTGGATCAGGTCCATGGTGAAACATATTTTATGAAACTGCACTTTTAGAGAGAGGTAAGGGCTTGTCTCTCTGCAAGCTTGTGTACACAAGATCCAATAGTCTGATGGGTATATAATTAGGTCTGTTATCTTTCATCTCCATATACTGCTGTTAACAAGGATGTTAGCTCTGGACACACATCCATAGTTTGAGAACTGAAACAAAGCATCACAGAGATGTTTTAATGGGATCTTGTAGACTGAGCAGTGAGTCCCATTAGTAGAGTGGTTTCTTTAACCTTTACTAGTCTCTCTAGAGGAGCCTTTGGGAAACCCATAAGATTGGGCCCCTAATACAGTGCATGGCCTGCTGTGATCTCTTTATAAAACTTTTCAAAAAAGGTTATGTGAATACATTGTCGCAAATAGTACACAATTAGAAGTTATAAATCCCTATTTCATGATGGTATGTTTGAGGTTTAACATATCGTAAAACTATCTTTACATAAGCTAATTTTTTTAAAAAGCATCTTAAAAAAAATAAAATAAAAAGCACGATTTAAATAAAAAATCTGGTTTAAATAAAAAATCCATTATGATGATGTGGGGGTGGTGGTGGTGTCGTTGATTGTTTTCCACTCTGGCTGTATGGGTCCCACTATGACAAACTCTGAAATTAAGCAGATTCAACCATTTATAAGCCACTGAATAAAAGCCTTGTTTTGCATTTTACTGTAAACTAGTCAAAAAAAAAAAATGAAAAAGGTATGAGGAGAATTGTTAAAATCTCATGTTTAGCCACTGGATGCTAGGGAATAATTGTTACAGTTGTGCATATCTTTGGACCAACATATATAGTAAACTAGCGGCATCAGAGGTAAGCCTGTAGACCAGGGGAGTTTGGCCACTGCCAGTGAAATTCCATGTCTGCAGGCAGGATCCAAAAGATTCCTTGGGCTGGATCCAGCGCTTGGGCCATAGGTTGCCAATCCCTGCTACAGAGAATATGAAAGACCTTTGAAGAGATAATGCATTGAGTTAATCTTTTACTCTATCTACTTTTTTTCCCCCTATCCTTTAGATATTGGATGTTTTTCAATTTGATGTTTTTCCCTCTCTGTATTCTGCGAGCACACTTTTGAATGACCTAGGAAGAAGTATACATGCCACCTCTTGGACTCCTGCAAAATTATGTACCCATTTTACTTTAAAAATTAATATTAGTAGCATTTATATTGTGTAACCTTTAAACCAGTGTGGTTTTTTTTTCTTTCCTGGCTTCATAGTGGTGGATATATACACACAGTAAAAATGAAGAGGTTCCTATGCAGGTTTTAAAACTAATGCATGTTTGTTTCACTTTACCTTTTTAGTTGTACTAATTCCATTAATATTGACCTTTTATTTGATGAAGTTATCTTAATTTCAAATCTAAACTAGTTGTTGTTCGTGTCACTTTCTTTTTATAGGCTTCTATCTCAAGGTCGGTCCCTATGCCGCTGTCGAACATTTCAGTGCCAAAATCAACCATTTCACGTGTGCCGTGTAATGTAGAAGGAATAAGTCCTGAATTAGAAAAAGTGTTCATTAAAGAAAACAGTGGGAAGGAAGAAGTATCTAAGGTAAGTTTTTATATTTATATATTTTAGTAATTTTTAATTATCGGAATCTAGGAATGAGTATAAATCTCTAGAATGACTGAATGAAATTTTACATTAGGATTAGATTTAGAGCTAATCTAAATTATTCTGATTATACATTTTTCAGTCTTAAAGTTTATTTCTGACTAAACATTTTTATTGTCTACTTCCCATAGAAAATGAACACACACATAATAAACGTTGTCTTAGTTCTACCTCAGAAGATTGGATAAGAAGTTATGCATTATTCTGCCTGCCTTTATGACCGTAGGATTAGATTTGTAATCTGCTAAAGTCCAAGGACTAATAAATATTGGCTTGCTTACTAGACAAATTATTGTTGTAAATTTTTTGCTTTTCAACTTGACCAAGTTATTTCTGTACCTGTAGGATTCAGTGCTTTAAGTTAATTAATGCTCTTGCTCTAAACCAGTTAAGTAGTTTACTTAAATACTTTGGTAGTTGAGTGCTTTTATGTAGCAAGATGAGAGCACTCAGCAATATGTTAAATCAAACCTTTCTGTAAAACCAGTAATTTGTTTTTATCATTTTTTCTTGGATTGGTATTTCACAGTTTAACACATCTCACCATTTGGGTACTTTTCCTGTTTTTTAAATCTTTTTAAAAAAAAATTTATTTTTTTTTTAATATTTCTCTCCCTCCCCCACCCCCATTCACTTCATCCCATTCCTTCTAATTATGCTGCTTATCCTGTCTTAAATAACACTGCTTTATATATTTCAACATAGTTTAAAATGGTCCTGGCTACTACCCTGGAAGACAAAAGAAGGAGAAATTAGATTACTGGCTTTTTATGCTACTCTATGAAAGTAGGCAAAGTAAACTCATCCAGCAGTTTCTCCCAGTGTGACTATCAATGTCTCCATCTGCCTAATGCTTATTCTACTATGAAACCCTTCCAGTTAGTCAGCAGCTTTTTGTTAATGTGGTTCCCCAAACTGAACCAAGTATTATAGACACAGTTGTTCAAAGACCTGGCTAGACGGGCTGTTATCTTCTTGCCTCACATTGTGTTGCCTCTGAATTTACTGATCAAAATATCATTGTTCCCTTTTCCCCCTTGCGAGGGCCATCCATAGCGGGAGCGGGGTGAATTGGAGCACTCAACCTGGGCCCCACACTTTGGGGGGGCCCCACAGAGTGCAGCAGCGTGGAGCGTCGGCCCTGTGTCCAGCTGCTCACTACCCTCTCCTGCCTCACCACTGCCAATGCCGCCACTGCCAATGGTGGTGGCAGCTTCTTCAGGTCCGGGGCCTGTGGGATCAGAATGGGGGCAGGGCCCCGTGTGAGCTGATTTGCCCCGGGCCCTTCACCCTGCTTGGGTCAGCTCTGCCCCCCTATAACACTGTGTTTCACATTAAGATAAAATTTTTTTTGTCCAGTGTAATTCTTAAGTCTTTATAAGTATCACTGCTTTAAAGGTTTCCTTGTCCAGTTAATACTTGTGTTAGATTCTGTTCCCTTAAATGTTGTTAATAATGTTAATGATTTATAATGCATTTTTAGATGTATTTGTGTTTTAGTTTATTAACAATATTTAGATAAGTCTGGGTGTAGCATAGGTTCATATTACACTGGATTTGGCTTCATTGCTTATCAAAGCCAAAATTTAGCCCTGCTTCCATTTGCAACTCATTAAACTTCTGTCTTAATTTGATACGTTGGGACAGGTCCTAATTGAAGCTGCCTTGGACATTTCAGCACCTAAAAATAGGCATCCCCAAGAACGTAGACCAAACAGCTGGGGGTAGACTCCTGTTAGATTTAGTGAAGTGACTGAGGGTTGGATCTGATGATCTGTTTAGGTCCCTTCCAACCTTAAGCACTATGAAACTTCACATCTCAATGTCAAAGGCCCAGTGAAATGGAATAGGTAGTTTCCTCTGAAGGATAATTCAGAGCATCTGAAGGCACCTGGAGCTTGGCAATAGGAAACACTGAACAAAGAGTATGTCTGAATTGCTGCTTTTCTCCAAAACTTAGGTACCTGGCTTTGGGGCACATTAGGTATTTCTGACTGCTCAAAGTTCAGAGTGCCTTGTTGCTCTTTTCTGATATATAACTGACTTTAGGGGATTCAAACTTGCCTCCTTCCTTCCAACCGTTTTCTTACCACTAGTTGTTATAGAGTAGTCTGCATTGGGCTACCTTCTAGCCTTCTTGTTTAAATAAATAAAGTGAACCTGTGGGCTCTCAGGAGTGCCAGAATTGAGGGTAGACAGTAACGTAAGCAAAAAGGAGCCTGACTTGAGTCAAGTGGTGTTACGTCTTTTGTCTGGGAGGGAAAGACTAGGTCCCTGTTCTTAAGTTTTATTTCTGTGCTGTTTGCTTTTTTTTTTTTTTTTTTTAACTAGTGCCAGTGGTGTAAAGAGCATAAGCATTCCCTTAGGTCAGGGGGTCTGCAAGCTACCACTCCTGGAGCCATTTGATCTGGCCTGTGGATGTGGAGCTGCGGCAGCAGGCTTCAGCAGCATTGTTTTCCCCACCACTGCAGAGAAAACCACAGGCAACAGGTGCTGTCCCTGTGCCATCCTTGCTAAAAGTGTGGGTGGCAGCTGGGTCCTAGTTCCCACCTGTTTTTCAACTCAAACTGGGTCACTTCTGCTCACAGCCCAAAAAGGTTGCTAACTGCTGCACTTGGCTCTTATACAAAGGCAGGCAGACACTGTCACCATCCCCATCAGCTATATGTTTGAGTGGAAATACTGTGGTTGCTGCACTGCATACTGAACTGAATGCTGTCAGCTTGAGTTAGACACACAGCACACGAATTTGACCGTGCTTCTCAGGGAACAAAAGCAGAGTTGGGGCATCTCCTCCTCTCTGTTCTGAATTTCAAGAGGGCTTTGAGAATTAGAATCTGGATCAATAATTCTTAACCAAGATGTTGTGGCACCCTGTGGGGCTGTGAGATCCTTTTATGGATGCTGTGGGGTGCTGCAGTATATTGGCACTTAGCTGTGCGAAGACCTACACAATTCACAGAATAAACCCAGAGATTTCAGACATAACTCCATAGTGTCAAAGACCTTCTGACCAGTTATGGTTTTTAGAAGAGTTTTTACAACAGAAGATTTTCCATTGTTGAAAAAAAGTGGAAGCTAAGACCTGGCATTTTTCTGAACAGCGCCTCGAGTCTGACAAGGTTAAGAACCACTGATACAGATACTCGGGATTGCTTATGAATATGCACCAAAGCTAAAGCTAGATACCTAAGGATCATTCAGATCCAAAATGGTGGTGTCAAATGAACTTAGGTACCTCATGATTTTTATTTATTTATTTATTTTTGCCTGCCAGGTGGGTGAAGAGGGAGTCTAATCTTAGATTCAAGTATCTGAAGTGATGGCTCAGCTTTTGGTTTCAGCCCAATAGCAGCCTGGCCTCAGAGGGAAAGGGAGCATGACTTAGCCTGTGGTGTGTAGCCTGGCCCCAACCTCTCCCTGCAGGAGGGCGTGGCCTGGCTCTATGGGGAAAGGGATGTAGCATGGACATCGGTGGCCCCAAGCCAGCCCGGTGTGGGGGTGGACACATGGGCTGGCACTGATCCAGATGTGGTGGAGGGGTTGTGGCCCAGCTGCAACTGGCAATCCAGGGCTTGACCACTGCTCCCCTGCTGCCATATGTCCTGTTCCCTGGGGAACCCTGAGTGCCAGATGTGATGGTTCTGAGGGCTGTATTTGGCTTGTGGGCTAGAGGTTGAATACCCTGATCTATCAGAAAGCTAATACGCATGATTGGATGATTTTTTTTTAAATTTTTTTTTAAATACAAGAAAGAAAAGAACAAGCTGAAATTCCTAGTCAGTTTTTATGACCAGGAGATGTGAATTAGTTACTCCATTTATTTGGTTTAAACTTGTGAGAATACCTAGTTTTTATGTACTTTATACATTATGGATGTGACTCATGGAATGTAATTCTGAAACATCAGTTAAAATTGTAAAAAACAAAATAAAACAAAACAAAAAAAAACCAGGTCAAACTTAAGAAAAAGCTTTGCTTGCATTAAACTGTACCAAAAAAAAATTAAAGGTTACAGTTAATATTTTTTCAGGTTTCTAAATTTGCATTCCTTGCAGCATAATGAAGGGAAAGTAGAATTCTTCAGAAACAAAATCATCTGTGGAATATCCGCAGGCAGTTTTGCAGTAGCAAACACTATTTGACATGTACAGAATTACTCATTTTCATTCATACTCATATAGATGCACAGCTTATTATTAATGTCTGTCTTAAATTTTTTGTGTGCATCTGTCTCACCTCGTATATACACCATTTTATAATTATTATAATATGTGTACCATATTATACAATTACAAATGTATAAGATATGATGCATATTATAGTATGATATCTATTTATATAATGTACATAAATATTAAAATGTTTTATTGTTAATGTGTGCCTCTAAGAGAATGAATGAGAACTTATTTTCCAAAATCTTAGCTTAATGGCAAGGTGAAGTATTTGATATATGATATATTTCTTGATTATGTAACAAAATTTTTGCCCATCTAAATTCTAATATTTAGATATGGCACCAATTTTTGCTCATATTTTCACTAGTTTTAGGACAATTGTAGTGAAATAGTTATGCTGTCACTGCCCACAGTCCCAACCCTTGATTTTGGCTTTGCCCTCTTATACCACTCCCAAACACCACTTTCTATCTGCCCAGGGCTTCATCCCACATTGGGAGTTTTGGTGAACTGTTGTGCACGGGGGTATGCTGAGTTGTCCTGCAACAGCTTATCAAAACTCCCTATGTTGCCATCCCCTAGTTTAAGGCTAAGGCAACCAGTCAAAGGTAAAATAATATTAGAATTGACACTTGTGTGACTGTAATTCAGCCACCAAGTGCATATGCCATATTTACTTCAATATAAGATGACCCTGAATATGTGGTGACCTACCAATAATTTGATTGTATATATGGAGAATTTATAAATTTGTTATATATTTCCATATATAGAATATAACTATTGTAGGTTTGCCTTGAATTTGTCCCCTTCCCACTGCTACAGCAGACATTTTTTTTAATGTGGGGGTTAGGTGGTCTTCCCCCAGCTTGTTTCTTCCTTCTTACTTACTGTCAGATCATGTTCTCCCTGAGCACATGAAAGCGGGGGGCACATTTGAAAACACTGACCTTGAAATAAACATACCTGTAGTAATTCACATATAGGCAAATTACCATAGGTACCTCTACGCTTAGTTCATTCAGAATTGATGCATTCAACTGTTTTAGAAACTGCTGTAAGTTTTAGCACAGGTACTCCATAAACACATTGCAGCACTGACTGCTTTATTATAGAGTACAAACTACGTATAATATTAGTTGAAAGCCAAAAGGCTCGTGCTGTATCATGTAGTTCAGGGGTTGTCAACTGGGTGTGTATGTATGTATGTATGTGTGGGTGGGTAGGGGCCCAGGAGCAGAGCCAGGGTGGGGTGAGGGCATCAGCACCCCTCTGTGGGGTGGGGAAGCTTGCACACAGTGACCGCCCCACCAGCCCAGTGAGCTTCCACACCCTGCCCCAGCCCCGCTTCTGGGCAGTGGTAGTGCTCTGTCCCTGCTTCCCAGCTCTGCGTCTGGCTCTTCTGGCTCTGCATCCCTGCCTCCCGGCATCCAGCTGCCAGGGGTACTTCGATTAAAAAAGGTTGAAAACCCCTGTTTATAGATCATGGGCTGAGCCCCACCAGAATCAACAGCATTTCAAGACATGGTAACCCCACTACTCAGCAATGCTTGCTATGTGCATGTACTCCAGATACTGCTCAGTATGTGCATGTACCCCACCCACCCACAAACAGTCCATATCCTAATTAGCTGCCCACTCACAACTGGAACCAGGTGTTCTTGTCATTAAGTCTTGGGATCCTCCAAAATTTTATATGCAGATGAGGCACAGGACAACCACATGGAGGGTGGGGCTGGCTACAGCTAGCCAAGTGCCAGACTGAGAGGAGGTGACAAGGGTTGTGGGTGAACTGTTTGGGGCCCATTTTATGATGTTTATCAGACATTTAAGGCCGGTGGAGAAACAGGTATCATTGGAAATGAGAAAGAGAGGCTCAGCTCAGCTGTGGGAGTGAAGAGAGAGTCTATGTAGTGTAGCAGCTCATCATTTCTAGAAAGAGTTGGCACTAAAGGGAATTGCGGTTAGTGGGTACGTAATGAAATGGGGTGTACTAACCTATCCTCGTAGTAAGTTGACTGAGATTGGGTTAGGCAAAGGACTGCGGACGGGTGCATTTCTTGTAACAGGTGCATGGGCTTTAAGTGCGGTTTAAGGTGTGTGAAGGAAAGCTTATACTAGATTCTATGCATGTTTGTGTGTGTGTAATATATAGATAGATTGATAGATGCACACAGAATCTAGCAAAAACTTTCCTTCTCACCTTAAACCCCATTTCAAGCCTGTGCACCCATTACGATAAACAGGTATGTATGTATAGTTTTGTATGAATGGATGTATACAAACATATATATGGCAACTCTAGCTTAGTGCTCTTGATTGGTTCTCAAAAAACGAGTTCCAAGTGGAAACAGCATTAATTAAAACCGAATGCTTTTGATGAACCAAAATGGCAACCATGAGCATTATAATGAAACTCGTTGAATGCCAAGTAGAATCAGGTATCAATGTAAAATGAGCCTTCTAGACAAATAGCACTAAGCGAAACAGCGTTAAGCATGGGTTGCCTGTATATGGACCACATGACTTATAGTCATGGTCAGTATTGGCTGCACTTAATAAGTTTCACAGTTGGTTTCCCTTACTGAGCACATGCTTGTTTTAGCAGCAATTTAATGATAGTTTATTTTAATAAAGCTTTCTTGTATGTAAATATAAGAGAGGGGCTTTTTTCCCTGTGCTGATCTGGGGGGGCATCTCATCTTGTATCTGATTAATTTAGTTAAAAGTCTTTCTTACATTAATGCATACCTTTTTCATAGGACCTCTTTTTTCAGTACATGTTAGAGAGAGCTCACTTAATATGAGTAGCTGTTTCATACTGTATTTTCAATAAACAATCTGCATCTCCTTTCCCCCTCCTCTCCTACCCCCAAACTAGCTGGGGAAAATTGAGTTGTGCATTATATGCAAGGAAGAGGTTTCCCCTCGCTACCAGTAAACATCCCGAGACCTGGCACGTGGCTCCAGAGACGGCATGAGGCCCTGGAGCCGGCGTGCAGGGCTGGATCCAGCAAGCAGCCACAGTGCTGGCTTGATGGATTGGGCCCTACAGTGCAGCTCCCAGCCCTGGAGACCCCAGACTGCACTTACCTGTACTCCAGTATAAGCCTTTTTTTTTCCTTGGGGCCTTCCAAAATAGCATGTGTATGTAGAAAATATGGTATGATCTCCAAACTTTTGTTCTGAAGACAGAACTGTTGATTTCTTCAAGGACTCTTATCTGTGGTGCTTATTCCTATGGTATGTGAGTTTTTTTGTTTTTGCAAACCACTGAGAGAGATGAGGGGATGACACTATCCCCATTTTATTAGGAGAAAATAAGACACGCATGTTTCAGGTCAAAAGTATCCCCTAATTTTGGGTGCTTGAATTTTTTTTGGGTTTTCCTTCCACCCCTTTGGATTTTGGGGGAGAATTTTGAATACTATGTAAAATGTGAAGTGTCCTAAAAGCACATTTGCTTTAACCATAAAGTTATTCTATCTATTTCTACAGTTCTTTCTGTTTTACCAACAGGTCAGGTCTGTCATCTGAAATGAAGTGTCTTGTGAGGGGGAAGAGTAGTATATAATTGTGTGATTGCAAATTGTATTGTAGTGCATACATAGATAGGGGCCAAATTTAGGTTGCACAGATGTTTCCTGTATTTTAAGTGCATGAGTCTGCAACCCAAATGATTTTTTTTAATAGAGGAGGTTGTAATTTCCAAGGTACCTATTACTTCAGTATGCCTTTTTAAGAATGAATGTGGATGACCATGCAGATGTGGGTCACCATACAGATGACCATACGCTTCATCAGAAGGGTTGAAACTTGCAAATTCACCCCATAGACCATTGTCCCTTGGTCTGAGTATCGTAGTAGGTTGTTCAATCTACACTGACAAGAATTATAGGGCAGTTAGGTACTTGTTGGATTTCACAGGTGTTAATAGAGGAATTTGGGTTCCATTTTCATTTCTTTAGGACTTTATGCTATTGGTGGTCACAGTTCCTTTGACTTCTCCCTTCCAACCTATCTTAGTCTGTCCCACCTTTCCCTGTACCTGGCTTCTCATCCAG
The DNA here is from genome assembly GCF_001723895.1 of Crocodylus porosus. NCBI lineage: Eukaryota > Metazoa > Chordata > Crocodylia > Crocodylidae > Crocodylus > Crocodylus porosus. The sequence continues at coordinate 46,273,736 of NW_017728886.1, forward strand.
TTGCATTCTTCGTGCATAGTCCATCCTAATCTCTGTTTCTTCAGCTGTGTGTCTCAGCCTCTTTGCTCAGTAGATGTTTGTTTCAACCCCTCTCAGTAGATGTTTGTTTCACACCATCCCAGCTCTAGTTACAAGTTTCCTTTCTTGTGTTATCCAGTCTCCATTCTCAGGCTTATAAATTGATGAATCTGGGAGGATTTTCATGGAGACTTGAAAAGCAAATCTCTTATACAAAGGCTCTACCTAAATTTCAAGTCAATCTGGGTGGGGCCTTTGTGTAAGAGCAATTGGCGGAATAGAACTGTTTTAAAGAAATATTGGCAGAGTAGAGCTGTTTAAAGAGAAATCACTGGAAATTTTTAACATAAGACACATTTTTCCTATGCTTATTCTTGGAAAGGGCTGAGCTATTTTGGATGGAAATTTCCCAAAAATCAGTCTGAGGAAGAAAACCAACACACAAAACATCAGCATGATCTGTTACATTTTGATAAAGTGATAAGTGCCTGAAAGCAGAGCCCTATAAAGGGAAGTATTGGGTAACTGTACTAATGGGGATGCTACAAGTCCTCCACGTAATACTTACGTTTGTGCGGACGACTTCAAAATACGTCGGTGTTAATAAGCCATCAGCTCGTAAGTTACAACAAAAAACTGCATTACTAATTAAAGCTAAGCAGCCAAAAACATAAAAATTGATCATGTGGAGATTTTTTGCCAAGGCACTTTCCTTTTTTAATTATAGTAACTTATTAAAAATCACACTAATAGTTTTTCTTGTTGAATAACTTTTTTTATTATTTAGTCTTACCCAAGATCTTGTACTGTTACTTTTCGGATGTGCAGTCAAGTTTTTTGCTGTTTTTTTTTTTTTTTAAACTGTATTGATGTTAGCACATGGAGATAAATTGATGAAATGTTGCAAGTTCAGAAAATTTAAGAATATATATATTTTCAGCCACAGTTGGCTTGGAACTTTCACATTTTGCCCAATCATTAGTACAGTGCAGGGGTGTCCAACCTTTATGAATGTGGGGCTGGATCACGAACTTTTTATCACCCAGTGTGCCAGCGAGTGATATTCAGAGACCTCACAGGAAGTGAAGTCATATGACCTTTGACACCAGTGAAGGTCTCAAGAATATATGAAAGAGTCACGAGCAAACTTTAAAAGTGGGTTCTCATTTAAAGGAGAAAAACATATAAGTGTGGTTTTTCTCTTGTTGGCTGGCAGAGTTCCAGCCTGCAAGGGGCTACTTGGGGGGGCCCCCCATACCCCACACACTGGGGTCTGGAGATGGGAGCAGTGAGGGACGCTGGGTTGGGCCTGTGAAAGGCAGGGACCCCCCCCCCCCATACACACACAGGTGCCGGGAGCCCACAGTCACTGGCCTGGCCCCAGGGAGGTGCTGTCTTCCACCCCGGCCCCAGCCCAGCCCGGCTCTACCTGCAGCGCCCCAGCTGGGCAGGAGGCGGCAGAGGCAGATGACAAGGGTAAGCCCAGCCGCCACGCTGCCTCCACGGGTCCACATCGCCGTGCCAGAGGGCGCTGGGGCCGGGCGGCATCTCGGGGCGCAGCGAGTGCAGGCTCTGCCTGAGCCCAGGGCCTCCCCACACGGCACAGCCAATTCCACAGTAACCTGGGGGCCAGGCAGCCAAGCCGGGCTGCCTCTTGCCTGCGGGTGGGGAGTGGCAAGTCGCTTGGGCCAGGAAGCGGTGGCTTCCCCATGTGGTGCTGGGGACGGGAGGAGGCAGGCCGGGTCTGCACTCTTCTTCCCACATGCACCACATCGGCAACATCAAGCTGACGCGGTGCGTGTGGGAACCTTATCTCTATCCCCAGCCTTTCAGCAGCCGTTAGGAGGGAGAAGGGGTGGGAACGAAAGTAAACAGTGTTTACTTCTGTTTCCCATCGCAGCATCTCAGGCCTCAGAAAATGCCTTGGCAAGCTGCATTGCGGCCCGCAGGCCATATGTTGGACAAGCTTGGTATAGTGTATATATTTCCTCTTTGTACAAAAGGAACCTTTTTTTCCTTTAAAAAATTACATTTTTTTAAAAATGAAAATAGTACAGGTTCTTTGAAGGCAGCTTATAAAGCCTTTCTCTTTATTAAGAGCTCCACAAACAAAAGGCTTTAAGATTACACAGTAGCGATCCAGTTCTAAAGTATTATTTCTCTTTCAGCCCTTAGATATACCTGATGGTCGAAGAGCACCTTTACCAGCTCACTATCGTAGCAGTAGCACACGTAGCATTGATACACAGACTCCATCTGTTCAAGAGCGCAGCAGTAGCTGCAGCAGCCATTCACCATGCGTTTCACCTTTTTGCCCTCCTGAATCTCAGGATGGGAGTCCATGCTCAACGGAAGATTTACTGTATGACCGGGATAAAGGTGAGAGTAAAATGGTCCACTTTCGCATACTGAGATGGCATGTGCTTTTACTACTACCTTCATTTTGCTCATTACATCATTTATTTTCTTATTTTTTTGTTTGCTTGTGGAGGGATTGCAGTTAAAGACTGATCTTAAAATCGATTTTCTTTGTTTACATATATTTTCCCCTCTTGTTTGTGAACCTTCACAAACATCTTCCATAAATACGTCAGAGGAGCACAGCAAATGGTCATAACTTTTTGTGAAGATTAGCACATGAAGAACTCAGAAAGCTACATGTATGTGTTTTAAAAATAGCTTCATGAAGGATCATGGTAGAATTGGTGTTCTTCCTATGGGTTGATTACTTGCTGATCAAAACGCTGAATTTATTAATATGTTTTTGAACCTTCTTGAAAATATGAGTTCATTTTTTTTTCCTAACATTGCTTTTTTTTAACCAGCTGAGCAGCAGTAGTTAACAATTTGTATTTTCTGATGGAGTAGGTTCTTATTTAGGTTGGGCTGTGTTGTGTAACAAAACAAGATTTCTGAATGATTTGTTATATGTAAACTTTCAAACTTACTGTTAATATCTTGATTTTTTTTTTTTTTCTTGTTAAGTTGATAAATGGAAACATAGCTTGGCAGAGAGAGTAACCTAAAATCCCACTATTTGAAAGAGCGAGTTGATAGACAACTCCTGTATTACAGAATGATGTAGCAATCTGAAACATGAATTTTGGATAATATTATTTGCTAATGAATGGTTTTTTGATTCCGGGTAACTAATCAAAACCTAAATTGGCCAGAGACAGACTCCATTTTGTGGGGAGGACACAGCCTGTTTTGAGAAGTTCAGGCTGAGAAAAGGTAAGTTGCACAGAGGTAATTCTTGTTTAAGGTTTGGATTGTCTAAAATAATTAATTTCTTTTTTGTAATTAACTTTTAAAAATGGATTAATAAGTGAGCTAAATAAAGCAGGCCATTGAATGAAATGGTGAAGACTTTCATGTTCATATTCTCTGAGGGGGGGGCTGCATGTGTGCATATTTGCTTGCATTTTTCCAAATACACCTTTAGTTTCATGTACTGTAAAATGAAGAAGGTTGTTATTTTGAAGGAAATACTGGCTCTTCTTTTTAAAGAGTGTAACTGCACTGTCTTTCATCAGGAAAACCGGTAATGGGGGAGTGGGGAAAGAATGAACTGTTGAATTAATTTTGGCAGTGTTGGGGGAGGAAAAACAACCTCACAGCAAGTCTCTTTGGCACAAACTACTAGTTGGCCAGGCTCCAAAACCAGCAGAGACTTCAGAAGGCAAGTATAGATGGACCTTCTCACTAACAGCACATGTGTGAGCTCTGTGTTGCTTGTCCAGGCAGCCTAGACTGCCATCAGCAAAAATATGTACACACCAAGTACTTAGTTAATTTATAGGTACATTTGCCACTTCTTCACAACATGTACATTAAATGCAAGGAAATGCAGAGAAGTAGAAGCGTTTAAGTCCATAAGTAAAAAATAAATAAATAAATAAAAATTTTAAAAATGCATCTGAACTTGACAATAAATAAAAAGAACCTTATTTTGTGTGTATTAATTTAATAAAAGAAAAAGCTTTCAGTATTTAAATTTATTGGGAGCATAATACTACTTGTATCAGTGACTTAAAATGTTTTGAGAATGGCTTTTTAAGGGTGTTGTAAGATTCTTGTTGTTGTTATTATTTAATACCATAACAGATTTTTAAGCCACATTTGTTGAACCTACCTTGTGATTAGAAGATTGAGCCAAGAATTGAACAATTGAAATATCTGGAATTTGGATTGCTTTTCAAGTATCACATCTTTAACCTTTTGGGGAGAGAGGGACCTTATTTGGCATTGCTTTTCTGCTGAGCGTCACAACGAAGAGTCATTTGTCTACCTCATTGTGGACACTTTTCTTACGACTGGTCTTTATTGGGGTGGGGAGTGATTTTTAAATCAGCCGTAGTGTATGGCTAAACATTTTTTAAAAAGTCTGCTTTTATAAAGATACTTTAAGAAATAACATATTTGTTTTTGCATCATATATGCAGATATAGTAAAATAGCTTGATTATCTCTAAGAAAATATTAAAACAAGTTTTTTATATTTAATATGCAGTTTAAGATTGCACTGTTCATCATAAATCTACTTTTCCCATTCTTATTGGAACAAGGAAACCAGGAGAAAACATGCCATGATTTGTCAGGCTAAAGCATTAACTTTTGCACCTTAAAGGTGACCGACCCAGTTGTCAGACCTTCCAGTCCCTCTTGCCTCTGTATAGTAATATTGGGAGTAATGGATTCCTGTTTTAGAAAGAGAAATTTCACTTAATCGATTTAAAACATTTTTAGTTCTCCCCCAAAGAAGTTGAATTGTAGAGCCTTCAGAGCCTCGCCCCCATATAATTTATAGTTTAGTTTAGTGATTTATGGAGTTAAATATTAACAACGCTAATTCTTGACTATAAAAAAAAAAAAAAAAAAAAAAAAAGCAGAGGGATTCATTATTTCATATTCAAAGGTTTTTAACAATACAGTAAGATTTAACTGTTAGATTACAATATCTGTCCATGTTAGGAGTCAGACATTTTAAAGTATGAATGAATTATTTCTGCATGCAACAAAATGTAGGTATTTTAAATCCAAGATTTTCATTCTGTTGTCATCTTCCAGTTTGGGCCTCCTTTTCCTTTCCAGTTCAATAACCAACATTGATTTACTGTTGAAAAATATAACTAACATCATTAAGCTGCTTCTGAATGATTCTGAATAGAAAATGAAAGCTAATAGTTGATTGAGCCACATGAGCAGTGAGGGGAGCCAACCTGCTGTAAAGACACAGCACTGCTTTACATTTCTAAAGCATCTTTTCTTTCTTGTGTAAAGCTGTGCTTTGGCCACAGGTTCTCAGTGCTGCTCTTTGGATTAAATCAGCTGTTTGGTTCACATTTCTGTAATGAGCTGCTAAATCTACTGAATTTTTCAAAAGAAAATTAAAAATGTTGGTGTTGGGCCCGTAGCTGTTTCTGGGAAATGATGTTGGCAAGAGTCTGTAAGGAGACGATTTAATGGCACCTGGGTTTTTGGTTTTTTTGGTTTTAAATGTCAACCTATTATATAGTAAAATATTGCCTCACTACTGCATTAAGGCTACTGGATCCATTATTGGTAGGCAGGTCTACAACAGCAGTGAATTCCTGTGTACTGCCTTAAGTGCACAGGTTAATTTTGATACCCTGCCCCTGGAGGGTGGGGTAGAAATGTGGGCTGTGTAAATTGATACTTTATAAAACTTAAAGGCAGAGTCTGGTTTCTGAGAGAGCTGTCAGTCGAGAGTTGAATTATATGCATCTTTTATGTAGATGACTTCCTCGGGTAGTTTCTAACTGACCCATCTAACACAGTAAACTCCCAGTTTGCTAAATATTTGATATACTGAATTTCTCCAGCGTTTCATTTTTGCAGCAATGATGTTTACAAAAAAAGCAATAATAAAGTAACGTCCTGTGTGCCTGTCTCTTATTCTGGTCATTACATAAACAAGTAAAGTAGGAAACATTTATAATTGGGGAAAACGAGACAAATGTACAGACTTCATCCTAATTCATAAACAGGCAGCTAACATACATACATTTTATATATCAAAAAGATGGAAAATAAATGTTATAAACTTTTTTTGAATATGTTTCTGTTGATGCTCACTTTTATATAGCATTTGAGCTGCATGATACTGCTAAATGGATCCTTCAACCAGTGTACTAGTGATGATGTCATTTTTTGGATAAAGTAAAATCTTGCGTATCTATCAATTTCCATTTTCACAAAGACTTAATGCCCTCAACTTTCAGTTCTAATGATTACTTTTCTGCCCCCCTGAATTCTGTGTTGTGCTACCTGGTTTCAGTTTTAAGTAAGTATTCTGATTCACTTCCAGGTTGATTGTTGCACACTAACAACCAGTTGCAGCATACCACCCCAGTATTAGTGATATGTCTGTGGTGACAGTTGAAGGGCTTGTATGTAGGACCATATCCTGCAAGCTTTTCTTAGCCAAAGTGCTTGTTATAATTTGAGTTCAGTGGGGGGTTTAATTGTATAAGGCTTGCCAGGATGTGGTCCATGGCTTGTAAAGCTGAGAATCTTCAGGGGACAAAGTACTTTTCTATACAAACATACCTTAAGTGGCATCTTTTGTGCATGTGTGTTTGGCATGATGCAGTTCCAAATCATAGTCTAAAAAAAGCTGAGGGTATGGACAAACATACTCTTGGAGGCAGCTTAAGCAGGGAGGGAGAATTGCTGGCTGGGGTTGCATAGCAGTTGTTATGCTTTGTGTTGCATGAGCAGGAACCTATAGTGATGCAGGTGAGCTAAACTGCCCCAACTGTAACTCTGAAGTATACAGCGTGACAGCTCCTGCACAGTTTGGAACAGCAGCAGCTCCCCCCAGTGCTCCAGGTGTATGTTTGTCCATACTTTCAAAGCAAGGTATATTAGTGCAGATGAAATGCCAGTACTCCAACCATAGTGGTTTTAGTACCTCTGTACAACCTTGCATCGTGCTGTGTAGACATAGCCTTGGTGTTAAGAGAACATTATGAACTATTAAACAAAAATCCTGATAGTTGTTAGCAGTTTTTTTCACTTGTTGTGCATCTGCCATCCAAAGTATGATTTAATAGTTACTTTATAGCTTGTTTACTTACTGTGGTTCTTTGTCACAAAATAATAGGGTCATTGTTGAAACAAAGGGATATTAAACACTATACCATTTAAACATTTAATGTCTGTGTGTATAGATTTTGAAAATGTTATCAAATATGCTAAATTTAATTTAATTTTAATTTGTAAACTGTAAGCATTAAAATGTGTTCAGAATTGAACATATCTGTTTATAGTTGCCTTCACCTTAGCCAGGAGCTGTGGCTGTCTTCAGTGTAGTGGGTGGGGAAAAACCTGTATATAAGGATTTATATCCTCCTGTTTCCCATTTATCTACCATCCCTGGCTCCTTAATGAAATTAGATTAGCTTATTAAAATTACATGCTTCTTACTGCCATCACTCCCAATTTTTGTCCAGGGTATATATAAATGTTAAGCATTGTTGATTCTTGTTGCACTATGGCACCAGCATTCAATTCTTGGAAAGGTCACTAGTTTTGTTGATGGTGTTCTAAAACTGGAATTCAGGTGGCTATTCCATAGCATTATTTACCTTGCAGCAATATTAGTACTGAAAGTCTGTAATTAAATAAAGCATGAGGCTCAAAACAATAGAAAGAACATCACTGTTTTCATGGAGGGAATTTTCTGCTTCTACCCATATCTTGTAGCAGGAAACTCAGCATTGCACAGCCATGTCCTATTGTAAAATGAGAGGGTGTGTGCTCCAAGATCTACAAAATTGCAGCCTATATACTGGTTTTTATCAGCTTTTACCATCAGTATACTTCAAAAGTGACATTTGTAATCTGAGTTGGTGAGATTAAGATCACATCAATTACAGAAGTGTGGTAGGTTCATCTTGTTGACCTGTCAGGAGAGCATTCTCAACTGGCCAGTGAATGGACATACAATAATGACCTGTTTAAAAAAGAATACACATTCTAGCTTCTTAGAGTGCTGTTTAAATTGGTGCTGTTTGGGAAGACATATTGAAAGGGGGGTTAAGTCTTACATTATAATTGGCCTTGTAAATTTTACATAAAATGCAATTGTTGGAAATACTGCCACTACTGGAGACTAGTTTAATAAACAGTTAGTAGTTTTGTCTTCCTGCTTAAATATTAGTATAATTACTGGCTTGTGATGCCTTCAGACTTGGGGGAGGTGGGGAGTGGGCATAAAAGGCAGGAAAGAGTGTTGGGGTCAGATGACCCCACCTAGGTGCTTGTCCAGTCTCCTATTGAAGACCTCCAAGGTAGGGCTTGGAAGCCCATTCCAGATTCTGGCAACCCTTACCATAAAGAAGTTCTTCCTGATGTCTAGCTTAAATCTGCTCTCCGTCAATTTGAGACCATTGTTCCTAGTTGCTCCAGGGGGTGCCCTAGTAAATAGAGCATCTCCTATTCCCTGCTGCCCTCCCCTGATAAATTTATAGGCAGCCACAAGATCACCTTTCAGTCTTTTGTCTTGTGCAGGCTGAAGAGATCTAGATCCCTCAGCCTGTCTTCACAGGGCCTTGCCTGGAGGCCTCTGACCATATGAGTGGCCCTCCTGTGAACCCTCAAGATTCTCCACATCCCTCGAAGTGCGGCGCCCAAACTGAATGCGGTACTCCCAACTGCGGCCTGACCAGTGCCACAGAGAGGGGAACCATCACCTCCCTGGACCTGTTCATCATGCATCTGCTAATGCATGATAAAGTGAGGTTAACCTTGTTGATCACCTGGTCACATTGACAACACATGTTCATCTTGGACTCAACTATGAGATCCCTTTTCACTGCTGTGCTGCTGAGAAGGTCATCCCTCAGCCTGCAAGTGTGTTGGTGGTTCTTTTTGCCCAGGCGCAGCACTTTGCACTTGTCTTTGTTGAACTGCATATCACTTGCTCAGAATATCATTTCTTCAAATATGAAAAGCATACATTTTGTCACGAATGAAAAGCTTGGTGTTTTGTTAGTGGGAAAACGGGAGCACAATTAGAATTGTCATTCTCTTAACCTGGTAAACGTTTTCTCTTTTACATCTGTCCTTTATTATAGTACATATTTTTACCAGTTTACTTGCTGCTTCAACAGGTCTTGTGTTAGTTTCAATTAGATAAATTCAAACAGGCCCAATCTTGATTGATTTGATTGGTGAGCTGGCTAGACAGAAGCTCAACTTCTTAAAAACTGAATGAATTCTGAAATCAGCTCCATTATCTCCTATACATAATTTTCCACTGATTTAGTGAAATGAACATTAACAATTTATTTACAAATAGCTTTTCAGTTTTAAATGCTAGAAGCAAGGGAAGAAACTCAGAATTGTATCCTAATGTCCACATTTCAGTGGGTTTTTTTTTTCTTCCTGTTCTGGGTTCAGGATAGGACTTTATATTTGCAATGAACTATTCTGGCTAAGTAGTGGAAGGATTCCATTACGATATCAATACCGTTGGCTTGGAAAAAACCTTGCTACCATCTGGAAGCTTTTACCTGGGTTGTTAGATCTAACACCATAATACCCTGTTGCTAAGAGGCCTGTGCCAACTACAGAGCAGGAAACTGTGAATCAAGTGATACAGAAGTGTTCTGAACCAAGTAAACGCATTGAAATAATGAGAAATGCATTGTTTAAATCTATTAAATAATCTTGGCAGGAGTTTTAACTTAAAGTTGGTACTATGCTGATTTATCAAAAACACTAGTATTAATACAGGGTCTTAATGGCCTTTTTCTCGCCGTAAGTAAGCTCAAATTCCAATGGTTATACTAGTATTTAGGGAGACATTTGCTGCTGGAAGCCTCTTAAGTTGGAATTGAAATGAATTCATTGAGTCTCTGAATGGGCTCAGAAGGCTACTGGTTAAAATGCAGCCATGCTAAGTTTTTTCCCCTGTTGATTTGTGTTATTTTTTTTCAATACCACAGCAGGAAAACAAAAAACATTCAAAAATAGGAAATTGTGATTTTAAAATGACAAAAATGGCTGGGGGTTCAGACAGGTAGAGAAATCAAAGTAACTTTGAAGTTCTTTTAAAAAAGAAGAAAGTCAGTATTTGAAGTTCCAGGTGAACTTGGGTGGAAATTATGCTACGTTACCTTTGTAGCACTACAGAAGTTGAGGGAATGTACATGGGCATCCTCTGTAGCATTACAAAAGTGACAGAAGAACTACGGTAATGTGCCTAGGTGATGCAGGAATGTTTTCTATAGCATTGTTATGCTTTATAGTGCTGCAAGTGACATCTGTCCAGCATGGAGTTGTGCTGCAGGGAATCTCGATCCCCCACACTGCCAAAGGGGAAGGTGGGGGGAGATCAGGTTTGGTACTTACTGAGTGCAGCCCTGGGGGAACACATCCTGCTTGCTTCCCCTAGGACTAAGCTGTCTGTGAATGTGGGAACTGGCTTGCTGCCCCCAATGAGCAGAGCTGCAGCCAAGGTGGGACCATGTGTTTGTAGCTCTGGTCACCATGGCTAAGTACAGACAATAAAAATGCCCAAGGCTGAATCAATTCAGTCTTTGCAGGTTAGTCTAAGCTGTAGAGATTAAACTTATAAACAACTGGACAGACATTCACTTTTGATTCAGGAAATATGGCCACATGCCTGTAGTGGCTCAGGCCAGAAGCTGAGGGCACTAGAGCACAGCTCTCTGGCACATAGCCAGTATGGGCTGTGTGTTTGCATCCTCTTCCTGCTGCCCCTGAGGTCTCCTCGGATTTGCAGTCTAGAATCACACCAGCAGGATGCTGCAGGGTTGCTCATCACTTCCTCTTCCTGCTTCCAGGTGTCTTCGGATTTGTAGTCCACAGGTACAGCCAGCAGTAAGCTTTTAGCAGGGCAGGACAGCTCTGCACTCAAGGAAAGAGAAGTTTAACCTCCCTCCCTAGCCCCAGACTCTAGCTGGGGTTTGCTTGGGACAGGGCAGTCCCTGCCTCCCCTTCCCCCTCAACCCATCTCTGCTGGAGCAGACAGCACAACCCAGCCAAGGGATGGAAAGCATTCTGGGGGAATGATTTAACCAGAACCAGGAAGGGGTCTGGCACAAGTTTCATATAGTGCTTTGATCCAAATCAGTTAAGATACAACTTTCAACCAGGTTTATTTTAAATCAGTTTCAGCTATTTTGAAACTGGTTTATATACACTGAACTTCTCTTCTGGTACAGGTTTAAACCAGTTTCTGGGTGATCACCTAAACCAGTTTGTATAACTTCTGTTGGTGTCCCAGTTCCAGTCCTGGTACTGGTCCTGTACCACAGACAGCACAGTCCTGGGGAGGGGACAGTAGGTTTGCTAACTCTGTCCAATGGGGAGCCAGCAGGCTGTCAGTGAGCTGGCTCCCTTCTCTTCCCTTCTGTGTGTGTGAGGGGACAGCTGCAGGGCTGAGCACCCCCTGCCCCCCATCTCCTTGCAGTTGGAAAGCCTGCCCCTGCTTGCTTTCATAATGACTTTGTGGCACTCCAGAAGGGGGGGAGCAGCTCTGCATGTCTGTCCATACCTCATACTGCTACTTTTTTGTAGCACTTCAAATAGCATTGCCACACAGTGTAATAAATGCACCTCTGTCCATGGCTTGAGTTTCTAACCTCTGCCTCCCTGGCAAAAGTGCACATTGGTTTAGAAGGGTAGGTTCTGTCCCAAAAATGCACTCAAATTCTATTATAAATCATTTGACTAACAAATGCCTATTTTGTTCATAAATGTTTAAATTGAAATGATGCGAAAAGTCTTTTTTTTAATTTGGACTAAAGGAAAACATGTAACTCCCATTTATTGAGCTTTTATAATGCCAACTGTACATTTCAGTCTGAGTGTGTTCTGGCAAATGGGAGGCAGAGACGATGAAGAGCAACCTGTACAGTATCCTAGGAGCTAAAATTTCCACCTGAGAGCTAACACCCAATAGTTCTATTGACCACTTTAAATATAGCCGATGACATGGCTTCCAGTAGCTTTCTGGCCACAGTTGAAAGTGCTAGTTCTGACCTGAAAGGTCGAAGACAGTCTGGGCCCTGTGTATCTTGAGGGGCTGCCTTCACCCTTACATTGCCAAGATCAGCCTCCTGCAAGTACCATTAGTGTACCGAGTTCAAGTTGCTAAAAACACATGGGAAATTGTCAGTAGTTACCCCTTAACTTTGCAGCTCTTTACCTGGAGATCTGACTCTTTCCTCAAGCCTGGACATCTTCCTGAAGCACTGTAAGACAACCTTATCTGAGAAGGTATTAAGTAAGCAAAACTAACTTCAGGTACTGCTGGCTGTACCTGATACGGTTTATGGGGGAATTTATTTTGTATCTTAAAAGTAGGTAGAATACTAACATGCGAGAGAGTTCCTTTTATTATAAGCTGCTGTGTGCTTTTGGGAAGAGCAGCATATTGATTGTGAAGAAAACAAGTAGCTAAAGAAGACACCTCTATCATATGGTTCAGTGTGACGAGAAAGAATATGATGGACACCTTCATTTGTCACAGATATTTAAAAAACTAAATAGTATGGCAGTTGATACCTATGGCTAGGAAGGAGGTATCAGGAAGGAAGTGCCTGTTTTGTTTTCTTTTAATGCCAGTGCTATTCATGAGGCCAGTGAGGGTACCAGTTCTGCTAAAGACTGTTTTTAATAAAGTATATGCTATGTACACACACCTCCAATTATCATGTTTATGCAATCAGAAGGCATAGAGAACTTTATTATCATAACCATTCATAAGTCTTCTGCATGTGCTCTACATATTATCCTGCTCATTTACGTTTTTTGAAATGCATAATAAAGAACTTATTTGTTTCCAGGATTACAGTTCTGCTTTATTCAATCTGCAGTGTTCTGGATAAAAATATCCTTCTATTATGTGCTGCTGTATGGTAGATTACTGCTGCACTAAAGCTTTTATTCAAAGGAAATGTGCTATACAAGGGTGTTAGAAATGGCCTGCAATAAAGGAAGCATTGTGATAGAAGCAAACTGGAATTAGTGGCTAAATTGTGGAAAAAAGGCATCTTGTTTGGAAATCAAATTTAATTAAAAAGCGCTCTCAATCACTAGTAATATAACTGCTTTAAATTTTCAGACAGTGGGAGTAGCTCACCGTTGCCCAAGTATGCCTCATCTCCCAAACCAAACAACAGCTACATGTTCAAACGAGAGCCCCCAGAGGGATGTGAGCGAGTGAAGGTCTTTGAGGAAATGTCGTAAGTAATGCCTTTTATATCAGCTGGTATCTGCAAAGCAGTAAACCATTTTACTGAACCCATTTAACTGCAGATGAATAAACTATTCCAGCTGATGAGGTTGTTTTTTTTTTCCAGGAGCAAAGTATTCTTAGAGAGTTTGAACGGACAAGAAGTCAAAGTGTTTGCATTGGCTTGAAGGGGAATAGAGTATTTTTTACTTTGAATTTTTTAATGCATTTATAAACAGCAAGCAGGAAAATTCAACTACTTTAATTGTGTTCATTTTTTTTTTTTTATAATGCTGTCTGTTTTCTGTGGATTCATGGCTTAAAAGAGAAAGCCATGAGTAGCATAACTTTTGTCAGTGTGGATATATTTGGCATGTATAAAATGTTTACTTATTGGAAGAGAAATACGTGCATCTGTAAAATGTAGCAGACTTGCAGTATAGGGTTTCCCAGTAGTTTTGAGGTACTGCTGTGAGCTGTTGGGCAAGATATCAAGATTTTAAAAGTTTTGGACTTTGCCTTTTTTTCCCCCTTCACTTGACTACTGTGAGCGTACTGTACAGGTTGCATACTTAGCTCCTGTGGATAGGAGAGAGACGGGTGGGGAGTGTTCTAGTTCTAATGTGATTCCTTGCTGAAAGGATAAGTAACAACCTTCTTGAATTGTAGAAGCAGTCTTGGAGTCAATATATGGAGCTTGGCAATGGAGAATTTTTGAGTTTCAGAGGGATTTGATACTCCGAAATATGCTGCTGTTTCAATGCTGTTGTGAAATATTTTTTAATTGCATCATTATAAGCTATCATGTGACATTTGTCCACATGCGTACACACTGCAGACTTTATTTCTGAGAGCTGTATGTTGCCAACTGGTTATCAGGTCATACTACTAGATTAATGCTGTGGATCAGACGGTCAACTGACTACCAGTATGGAAGATGTTTGCCCCCTGTGTCCGATCTTAATCCCATTCCTTGTCATTTACATTGTAGAAACTTGTAGAAACAATCTCATATTAAACTTCGAGCTGTTCAGGTATATAACCCTTTTTTTTTCCTGTTGTAGGTCTCGTCAGCCTGTCTCAGCCCCTCTCTTTTCATGCCCTGACAAAAACAAGGTTAATTTCATCCCGACCGGATCAGCTTTCTGTCCTGTAAAACTTCTGGGTCCCCTACTACCTGCTTCTGACCTGACGCTCAAGAACTCTCCAAGTTCTGGTCAAAGCACAGCTTTGAGCACTCTGACTGTTGAGCAGCTTTCATCTCGGGTCTCTTTCTCATCTCTGTCAGATGACACCAGCACAATGGACTGTACAGAGGTCTCAGTACAACAGCCATCCCAACAGCAGCAACCGCTTTTGCAGGACCTTCAGACTGAAGAACACTCCTCTCCTCAAAGCTATGCGTTAATTTAGATCATGGTGGAGCAGGCCTCTGCCCTTAAACAAGGATTGGGGATAGCTCAAATACATCTGCATGGAGTGGCAACCTTTTTCAGAACAAAACAAAATACTTATCAGCATCTTAAAAATATCTAAACACTGTTGTTGGCAGGGACAGAACTCATAGCGTTCTTTGGTTTTGTTTTTCTTTTTTTTCTGTGAAAAAGCAGTAATGCCTGCAGAACTCATGTATCATTAAGCATTTTAAGTGGGGACTATGCATTTCATAGTATGTTTGACCAGATTAGTACTGTGTCCTGTGTTCTGTTTCAGATTCTACAGTATAAATAAGCTCTATATCAAAAAAAAGTTGCCTGTCTGAATAGAAAATGTCTTGCTGTGTTGTGTCCTATGGAAAATACTGTACTTCAGGATTATGTTTACAATTGATCCAGGTGTTTGTTTCTAACTTCTGTAATACATACAATGCAAAAAAAAAAATGGCCACAACAGTTGCACAGTGCCCACCCTATGGCCTAGCTTCAGGTACTTCTCTCGAAGTCTAAACTCAGGTAACTTGGAATGTATATCATATTGGGATATAAAATATTTTACAGCTAAAAATCTAAAGAGGGAACATCACTCTTTTGCCTTTCCTTATTTTATGCATTAATATTTCCTCATTACATTCCACTTTCTTGGAATAAGTGCTTTCAGATCCAGGCGAATGATTACCCTGGACGTGGGTGAACATGAGGAGAACCAGCAAATCTGTGATGTACATCACTTTCTCATGTGGTTACAAGTAAAACAACTGTTGCATTTATCGTCATTTCAATATATGTGAAATGTGGCATATAAAAGGTTTCAGGTGTTGCTCAGTTAATGACTGTTAAGCTGTTGCAATTAAAGTGTTCAGTACTAGGCTGTACATAAGAAACATTCCACGTTGTATGTGAAGGGATCTTAAATGACAAGAATGTTTTTTCTTTTGTTTGTTTAACTTCAGAAAATTCTTTCAGGTTTCACAGGGGGTGTTGGGGATTTCCTTTCATGTTCGTGTTGGCAGTTCAGGATGTGAAATGCTACTGTTACCATCTAAAAGTTGAATTAATGTTTAGTTTCTCTTTTGGAAATGTTCATTCATTTGCTGGTTGGAGAATAAGTTTTCAGGTTTTATCCGTGTTTAGATGAGCAGCGTTTTATTTGTATAATTAGTGAATAATTGTACTTTGGGATTAGACATCTATTAAAAATACCGAAGTAGCAAATGGATGTTTGAAAGGGGGGAATAATAGTTTTACATCCATGTTACCTAATCAAAGCATCTCATAGCACCCTCAGTTACTTAGGTTATTATGTATAACATTTTTGCGGTTGAAAGCGGGGTTGGAAGGCCTGGTAAAATTGTCTTGGGTTTGTAGGCTGGACACTTTCTTAAAATAGTACATGGCAGTCAACAGTTTAGTATTAGCCCTTTTATTGTACTGGAACTTCAAAACCATTGATTTCAGAGCTAATTTTCTGTGATACATGAGGACCCCAAAGGCTCAATAAACTTGATATTCTTACTCCATTGTTTTCAGATCAGTGGAATTAGGCTTATGTTGTGTGTTTTATAAAAAGCTATGGTGCAGTTTTACCAGGAACTGAAGCAAAATAAGCAGCCTTCAGCTACTGCAGCTCACAAACTCACTCCATTGTTGGTTGGTTTGTGTTTTGTTTTGTTTTGTTTCTCCCGTTTGAGGAAGAGTTGGGGAAAAGAGTAAGAAAGCACCGCCAATAACTACTGAGGAAATATGGGGAAATATATACTGCATTTGTGTATTCTTTTGAAAAAAAAGAAGCCCAATTCTCATCTTATTACTAAAGGCTTTGGTAATGTTCTGTTACAAGGTGTAAGCCTACACCGTCTAAAATGGTCAAGGTTTTGACTGTAAGCTGTAGAGGTGAAGGAGTGAAATGAGAGAGGTCCTCCTTTATTTGACCTTTTTTTTTTTTTTTCATGAAGAAACTTGGAAACACTCACACAGCAACAGCCATCTTTAACCTTACTAATCTCAGGCCTTGGTGAAAACACTATATATTTTGTAGAGTGAAGTTAAAGGGAAAAAAATAGTTGTTCTGTGACGTACATAAAAATTCCTCTTAACATTTTACCTTCTAGTTTTAACATTGCAGTATGACAACCTTTTATGCTTTGGTTGTATCCAAATATGAAACTAGTTTCAGTTGTTGGTGTTAAGATACCAGACAGATACAGTAAGTGGTTTTTAGATCAGCAATGAACTCTGACATACAATATTTATAATGACATTCCATGTTCATTTTGTTTTCCCATGAGAAACTAAATATTAATTATATTGCACATTTGTTCTTAGCATATTTGAAGGTCTTGAACCAAATGTGTTGAAGCTAATGCTTTGCCATGTAAATTTCCCAGCAGTTGATCTCAATTGTATCCTAAATGCAGCTGTAGAAAGTTGTCAAATATTGTTTAAAGTTTTGTACATAGTTGTACTGTTATTTCTAGCCACTGTGCTGAACAGTATTCAAGTTATCACACAATATTGCTTTACACAAGGAAATGTGTGGTTTTTGTTTTGTATTTTTTCAGTATAGAAGTTCTTGTGTCTTATTTAAATAAAGTTATTAGTAAAAAACAGAAAAGAATACAAAAACAGTAGTTAATTGCTTTGGACACCACATATGAAACGCTGTAGGATGACATTTGCATTCCAACTTCACACCTGGAATAGTAAATGTCACACCCTTGTCTGTACCACCATGTTACATTTATGCCATGATTAGCAAGTTAATTGCAACGCATCCAATTTTAAGGCACTCCAAAAATGGCAAATCAACCATAAAAAGTGTTTTACAAATAATGCAGAACACTTTATGGCTGGTTTGTGTGGCATCTTAAATTTGAATTTTATACCCGGTCAGGGCCAGAGATTGATAATTAGCTGACTGTCAGCACCAGACTTATGGGCACTAGGTTTTCAACTTGCCAGTGTAGTGGCTGGCTGCACCAGCAAGTAGAAAGAGTAGAACTGAAGTCTGATTGCTGATCCCAAAATCATGCCTCCTGCCATGGACTAATTTCTAAAGTATAAGAAATATAGTTAACAGCATTGGCAATACTCTTCATATTCATTGTTTGCAATACATATCTTTTTATGAAACCTTTTTGATTTTTATGTGAAACTGAACTTTAAAAAAAACTTTGTGAATGATTCAGTATAAACCTAATGATTGAGCAGTATCATTAACAGTCAGTCTTGTATTAATACAATTTTAATTCAGCCAAATAACTGGTTTTGTGACTTGCAAAAGCATTCTTCCCTGATCCATAAGGACTGTTTAAACACAAATTCTAAAAGCCACTGCTTATTAAACTGTATTGTGGCAATAAGCAAAGTAAGAACAATTAAGTGTTTGGGGCTTTTTTTTTTTAAGTGGTGGTAACTTAGATTTTTACTTGTGTTTAAAGTTTTTAACAGTTTTTAAAAAAATGTCTTTTTGGGAAAATTTTTAATTGGGATTCATAACAGCTGGGGATGTAGAAATACATAACATCTTATAGTTTTGAGTTTAAATGGAGTTGAATCATAAACATGGCAACTTCAATTGCAGCTAATTATAAGCAGATCTGCTTGAGGCTTCTGTACTGTACAGGACTGTAATTCAAAGAAATTCAAGACAAGATTTTATTTCGAGTCACCAAAACTTTCATTGTGGCAAAAACAGAGAAACTTTCAGTGAGCATTAAGAAATACCTGTATACTAGGCCTGTGCAAAGTGGCTGGTATTCACTTTGGATTCCGCTGATTTTGGGGGACATTGATTCAATTCGGTGATTTGAATTACTGTCCTGAATCAGATTTGGAGATTTGGCCACTGCCAAATCAGCTGAATCTTCAAATCAAACAGGCCCCACCTGGCCTGGCTTCCTTTAAAAAAAAAAAACAAAAACGAAACCAAACACCCACACTCAGTCAACTGCCGGGGGTGGGGATCCCCACTGCCCTGTGCTATGTGTGTGTGTGTGGGGGGGGGTGCTCTGCCATGAGCCCCCAGAAGCCCCAACGACTAGTGCAGCAGTTGGTGAGTGCAGGGCTTTTTTTTATTTTTTTTGCTTTTTTTTTTTTTAAAAAGCTGGGACACTAGGTCTGGGGGAGTGGGTAGTGCTCAGGGGGGCAGGAGATGAGGCCTGGCAGGGGTCCCCCCATGGTCTCCTCTCCCCTCTAGACCCCCACTTCTTACTTACCAACATAGAGTCCAGATCCAGCTCCCTGCAGTGGTGTGTGGGGGACTGCCCGAATCTCCGAATCTTTTCCAAATCGGTTTGGAGAGCTTTGAATCGAATCGGACCTTCCAATCAATTGGTCTTCCGATTTTGGAGATTCGGCCACCAAATCTCTTCTGAATTGAATCAGT
The DNA here is from genome assembly GCF_001723895.1 of Crocodylus porosus. Taxonomy (NCBI): domain Eukaryota; kingdom Metazoa; phylum Chordata; order Crocodylia; family Crocodylidae; genus Crocodylus; species Crocodylus porosus. Next base: position 46,292,810 of record NW_017728886.1, read on the forward strand.
ACCCGAACAGTTGCACAACCCTACTGCACACCCGGGGTGTCAAATACACAGCCCTTGGGCTCAATCTGGCCCCTGGTGCTGCCCCTGGATCAGAGCAGATCAGACCTACACATAGGGCATGGGCCCCTTCCCCTTCTGTCTTCCCAGCATACCTAATCCAGTGGCTGCTCCAACCATTTGAGACTTCTGCAATGTGCAGTGTGGATCCATGAAATAGCAGTATAATCTGGCCAGAACAGCAGCCCTACTACATGCAGTGGCTGCCCCAGCCAGACTCGTACACAGTGTCTGCTCCAGTTGGTCTGGGACCTGTGCCATGTGTCACGCTCACAGGTACCATGTGCAGTGCAGGTCCCTGTGCAGCTGGACTGCACCACACGCAGTGCCTGTCCTAGCCCCACAAAGATCTGCGCTGCATGCAGCATAGGTCCCAGACAAGCTGCAGCAGCTGCTAAATTGGGTATGCTGAGGAAGGGAAGGAGGTCCGTGGGCCTAATGTGACTGAGGGGCAAGCCTCATGCCTCTCATCTGTGGGGCAGATGAGTTTGACACCCCTGCTGTAGATACTCCAGCCACGCTAGGAGTTTTGACTCCAGTCAAAACTATCATCCTTTCTATGCTGTCCTATTTCACGATCTATTCAGGATGATTGACTTTTGAGCTGATGGCCTAGAAAGCACTACTTACTAGGCGTGTGCGAAGCAGGCAGTATTTTATTTGGATTTGGCCCAATTCAGGGGATAGCGATTCGATTCACTGATTCAGATCGCTGTCCTGGTTCGATTTGGCCAAATCTGAATCTGAAGCTTTGATTCTGATTTGGAGAATTGGTGATTCAGCCACAGACACGGCTTTATATGTTTTTTTTTTCTATGTTCCTTGAGGTACCAGGCACAGTTTGTGAATGCTGAGATGGTGGGACAGATGGAGCATCCAAGAGGAGTGTGGTGCGGGAGGGGGCCCCGTGTGCTTGGGGGCAGACCCAGAAGTGGACCCCCATGCCTCTCCCAGCTCAGCAATCAGCCATGGGGGGACCCTAGGTGCCCTCCAGACCCAGGAGGCATCAGTCACCGAGCTGGGGGGCCGGAGTGCCCCCTGCATCCTCCATGGTGGACTCAGAAGTGGACCGGAAGTACTTCTGGTCCACTTCCAGGTCTGCCGCTGAGCGCAGAGTGGACTCCCCTGCGTTCCTGTGGGAAGCTCCATCCGCCCCTCACGAGCTGAGACTGTGCATTTTTTTTTTTTTTTTTACATACCTGGATGTCCAGAGCTGTGTCTTTGGCTGAATCATTGAATCTCTCTGAATTGATTCAGAGGCTTCCGATTCAGTTCAGAGATGCTAATGGGTCTCCTGATTCAATCTGGAATCAGAGATTTGGCCACCGAATTGGCTTCTCCACAGATAGGTGGGACTCTGCAATTTGTCAATCTGCTTCACATCACCCCCCAGAACCTTTATGCGTTATCTACTGAGAAAATAAAACTGCAGCTGTTGTCCTGCTAGGAAATCCATCCTTCCAGTATAGGGCAGGTGGCATCCTTCCTACACTTACCTGGGATGAACAAATATTGATTACCTTGAAAGGGGATTTGAACAACTTATCCTGTCCTTACTATGCTTTCTCTTCACCAGCCAAATCATGTTCTCCGCTTTCCTAAATATCTTCCTGAGTTAACTAAGCCCTCTCCTTTTCAAGGGTCATTGAAGACTTGCCACCAGGTTGTTTCCATTGCTCTTCACCATATCTGCTGTATCCTGAGCCCCTGGGACAAAGTCTTAAAGGCTGCTTACAGATGTAAAAAACAAAAACAAAAAAAAGTACTTTACTTTAAATTTGGCACACCACATGCCTAGAAGAGGCATTGCATTAGTTTGAATCTGTTTTAGATGAAAGTGCCAAAAAGCCCCCCTGAAGCTTGCAATCTATACAGGTGCTGCAGAGCTGGTACTAACTAATGTGTTGCCTCTTCTGGTAAAGCTTGGGGTGGGGGCGTTGTTTAGTCTCTCATATTTGTCAGCAGCTACCAAGGTATCCTTCAGTGTTGTAGAATAAGCTGATTGCTCTCCTGCTTCCTCCTTGCAAGAGAAGAGTTTGCATGGTTGGGGCATTCTTGGGTCTAAGTAATACCTGTTCCAGCAATGACCAGGAGAGTATGAAGAGGAGGAGCCTTCGGATTCAAATGTGTTGTATTTTAAGTTAGATCCTTACAGCTGGAAGAGGTTCGGTCAGGGAACTGATTATAGCTGCCTGATCTTCAGACCAGCTGATGTAGCCATATATGAGCCAGGAGGCAAAGACCTAGTACCCCACAAAATGTAATTAATTTTTAATATTGGACAAGTAAGGACTGTGTTTTAATATGTTCAAATGGAAATGTATGTCTAGGACCAAAGAATGGAGATCATACTTACTGGACTCATAACCTACATTGTGGGAAGGAGTTACCAGAAAGAAACTAGAATTATGATAAATAACCACCTGTAAGTGAACATGAGCTGTCAGCTAATACTGTGGCTAAAGGAGGTAAGTAGGTCATTAAATATGTAAATCTGGAAATAATCAAACGGGTAGCGTATTAACTGTATAAGGCACAGATGAAAGGGCTACAGTCAAGTTCTGATGCATGGGGGTGATTTGATTAACAGTCAACAAGTGTCTGTGCAGGAAAGACTGGTAACTAGCTCCTCAGTTAATGTATTGGGCACAAATATAAAATGGCTGGAATTTGATCATAAATTAAAGTAGCAAAGAAGATATTATTTTTAGCACTTGGGCAGTTAACTGTTGTGGTAGATTCACAATATTTGGTTGCTGCTTTCTTTTTCTTTTAAAAAAAAATATATATATTAATGAATCCAACTCCTAAAATAACAGAGCCAACATTCAAAAGCACATCCAAGCCCCCCAGATCCACATGATGGGTACCGATCTCCCACCAACAGTGCTACCGCAGCCCTAATCAATGCCCTTAGAAGTCTCATGCTCCTTTCCACTCCCAACCTCCAGTCCTTGGCAGTTCTTAAATCCCTCAGTTGATGAGTGCTTTTGCATTTCTTTATCTCTCTATAATAATTCACCCCCTCCTTTTCCCCAGAACTCTACACAATAGAAATCCAACAATCCTCCATTCATCTCTACCCTGCAAACCTCAAATTAATTCCTTGGTGTTAGGAAACTACAACATGAAAAAGAAAGAATCCAAACTCAGTGGCATATATTTTCTAAGCCTACATAAGGAACGCAACTTCGTTCCCAAAGGACTAAATATCCACAATCCTCTGACTACTACACACAACTCCAAACATGCCTCACAGCTATAAAGGAGAACTTCAGAGAAAATTACAAATCTCCTGCTTTACCTAATCTACTCCAAAAGAGACAAACTCAGGAAGGAAATCATCACATGCTACAACAACTTAAAAGTGAAAAATCCAGACATCTTCCCTAATATTATACAATGGATACAAATAGACTATGAAAAATTTCTACAACATCCCTCCCAACATAAAAGGAAGAAATGGAACTAATTACCCCAGGAACAGCTTTCCCAGCTACAAAACCACCATCAGAGAAACATCACCAACACGTTACAACATCCCAACCTCAGACTTGATGAAACTGAAAGCAGCAACCAAGCTTCATCAATCTCTCTTATGCACACATGTATCAAAACTGAAAAATCTGTCCCTTCTAAAGACTTACATTTCTGTTCAGAAAAATACCTTAATAAAATACTTTAATGTGGGGAACTTAAAAATTCTTCCAACACCTCAAGAAATATGTCCACAACCAAAATGAATCCACTTCCAACAACAACTCAACCTCTGACAACATTGAGGAAAAAATCAGCCCCCCCAAAATCCAAAAAAACATCAGATTGGACACCTCACCGTGAATGAAACTCTAACCTTGACTGCTGCGTTGGCAGCTTCAGGGAAAGAATGAACAATGAAATAATCAACAAATGCCACAATAACAACTGCTCCCTATCAGAGAGAGAGGCCATAGAATCTCTAAGATCTAACCACCATGTAGGAATAAAACCAACAGATAAAGGAGGAGCCATGGTCATCCTTACTCATGAAGATTACATAAACGAAGCCAACAGACAACTCTGACACCACCTACTACAAAGAACCACAGGAAGACCCGACTCCCCTTTTCACCTTGAAGCTCAAAAATACCATCAAATCATTTCCATCAGAACTACAAGGAAAACTATAGACCTTGACCCCCAACCCCCCATCTCCACACACACACTGCCTAACCCAGGGACTTTTTACATGCTCTCTAAAATCCACAAACAAGGGAACCCTGGCAGATGTATCGTATCCAGCCATGGAACCCTAACTGAGGAAATCGCAGGTTTTGTTGAATCAATCCTAAAACCGCTTGTCACCCCAAGAGCAAGTTTTATCCAAGACGCTACAGACTTTCTGTAAACTTAAAAACATAGACTACCTTCCCAGCAACACCCTCCTAGCCACCATGGACATTATCAGCCTTCATACCAACATCCCACACCTGTCTCTCACGTACTGACTTCTCAATTTGCATCTTCACTGACTGGCTTTCTTGCATGCATACCAGCCTCTGGCTTGTGTACGCTTCGTTCCATCCAGGACGAGCACATGCCAACTGCAGATGCTTCCTCAGCCTGAAGAAGGGTTTTTAAACCCGAAAGCTTGCTAAGAAAAATTTTACCAACTATTTAGTTGATCTAATAAAAGATCAGATTTACCCAAAGAACTTTCTCAGCTCATAAAACTTGCACTTCATTATTCAAAAAAGTTTCTCATATTCTTGGGTTGGCAGGGGAAGATTTTTTTAGGAAATTCCAAAAATTTCCACCAACCTTCCAAGTAAGCGTCTTTTTGTCTTCTTCCTTATAGAGCGCTGACTTGATAGAACAACTTCCCCATTACTAAAACTTCCTGAGCTCTTTGAAACCAATCAGTGATTTTAGAGGTGTTATTTCTCTTCCAGGCTTTTGCAGTTGTAATTCTTGCAGCCACTAGAAGAAGAGTGATCAATTCCTTATAAATTTTATGTCTTACAGAGCTCACAGGACAGTTTGGTAGGGTTGCTAAAGGATTACCTGATGGTTGGTATTCTGTTATTTCTTACCATTTCTCCGACCTTCTTCACTAATGTGAAGTAGACTAATTCTGTTGCGCATTAGCACAGCTTTTGCCTTGATGTGCTAATGCACAGTAGAATGAGTCTACTGTGCTTTTACCCTCTTGTAAGAGACACTCACTGTATGCTAACTGGTTTTGTAATGAATAACATATCATCTTCTGCATATAATGCTAATTTATGTTCTTTTTCTCCCGTTTATTCCCTGTATATGACTTATTTCTGACTGATTGGGGAAATGGTCCAATTACCATATCAAAAAGGAGTGATAATGGTCATATGCCTCTTAAAAGGGGAAAATGTTCTGATATGTGTTCATTTACTCTGGCAGCTGCATACAGATTGGTGCACAGAGTTGATATCCAGCTTTGATATTTTGATTCTAGTCCAAAAGCATTTAAAGTTTAAAAAAAAAAGCCAAATGACTTGATTGAAAGCTTTTTCAGCATCCAGTGATGAAAATTGGTGGGGTCCATCCGTTAGGTCTGATTTAAAAAATCAGATCCAATACTCTGTGGATATTATCAGCAATTGCCTTTTTGTTATGAACCATGCTTGGTCTGTATCAGGGGTGTCAAAAAAATGGCCTGTAGGACATAGTGCAGGGCTGGTCCACAGACCAGCATACCCAATCTGGCTGCTTCTTCAGCCAGTCTGGGACCCGTACTGCGTGTGGTGTGGATCTGGAACAGCCACTGTGTGTGGCTTAATCCAGCTATGGGTGTCCAGCACAGATCCCAGACCAGTTGGATCAGGCGCCATGCTACATGCAATGTGCATCCCAGCTAGACTGTGCTTCAGGATGCATGCTGTACACAGCACATACCCCTGCAGCTCCAGGACTGTGCCAGACCTGGCACCTGCTCCTGCCAGTGCAGGATCCGTGCTGCAAGCAACACCTGTGAGGGCCATGTACAGCGTGGGTCCCAGACCAGCGGGAGCAGATACCATATGCAGCGTGGTTCCCAAAGCAAGCGCTGCATGTGGTGCAATCCAGCTGGGGTGGACACCCCATGTGTCACTATGCCCACTCTAATTAGTCTGGACCACATGCCGACGAAGTCTCTAATAAATGCCACTACTGGTCCAGATCTGACTGACAATTCTGCCTTGTTTGGCGGCTATAGCATTATTATGTAATGATTTGCAAATTAGAATCTTATCTATCCCTATATATCATTTGTGTGGTGCTGAATAAAAAAAGAAATCTTTCTTTTGGATTTAAATATCTCCAGGAGTCAAAAAGTCCATGATTCTCTACTAATAATCTTAATGCTGTGCCTGATTTTTTTTTCTTTTCTATTTCCACCAGACCCATGTGTTACAATCTCCTCCCAGAGGAACATCTCCCTCTTTACATGTTTCTAAAGTTTGAAAACTTTATCTAAAGACCTACTTTCCAGAGATCTGATTAGGTGCACATATATTCCCTGAAGTTAACATGCTATCATTATCTAACATCTCGTTCCCTTAACTAGTATCCATCTGCTTCCTGTATCTGTATATTTTCCCTAAATATTTTACTAAAAGGTATATGCTTTGCTGTGATGATTACAACTCTTCTTTTATTCAAAAGGCTCTGTCTTTGGATCAGTTCTTTTTAACATCTTTGTGAATGATGTGGACATTGGTGTCAGAAGCGCACTGGCTAAGTTCACTGATGACACTAAACTTTGGGGCATAGTGTCCACACCAGAGGACAGGCTAGTGATCCAGGTTGACCTGGATAAACTTAGCAAGTGGGCGGATACAAACCTGATGATGTTCAATATAGATAAATATAAGGTTCTCCACCTTGGGAGAAAAAACCCGCAGCATGCTTATAGTCTCGGCAGTGCTATGCTTGCTAGCACCACTGCTGAAAGAGACTTGGGGGTCATGACTGACCATGAGATGAACATAAGCCACCAATGCAATGTTGCAGCGGCAAAGCTAACTACTGGCTTGCATCCAGAGATGCTTCTCAAATAAATCTCAGGGTGTCATCCTCCTGTTGTACTCGGCCTTGGTGAGGCCGCAGCTGGAGTACTGCATCCAATTCTGGGCTCTGCAATTCAAGAAGGATGTCAAGAAGCTTGAGAGAGTCCAGAGGAGAGCCATGCACATGATCAGAGGGCAAGAGAATAGGCCTTATGAAGAAAGGCTGAGAGCCATGGGACTCCAGCCTGGAAAAGCGCGGGCTCAGGGGGGACCCTGTAGCTGCTTGTAAGTATATAAGGGGTGTACATCAGGATCTGGGGGAATGCCTGTTCACCAGAGAGTCCCAAGGAAAAACAAGGACCAATGGTCATAAACTCCTCCAAGACCATTTTAGGCTGGACATAAGGAAAAATTTATTTACTGTGTGATGCCCAAGGCCTGGAATAGACTCCCTCCAGAGTGGAGCAGGCACCTAATCTGGACTCATTCAAGAAGCATTTGGATGCTTATTTTGCTGGGATCCTTTGACCCTAGCTGACTTCCTGCTCCTGGGGCAAGGGGCTGGACTCAGTGATCTTTGAGGTCCCTTCCAGCCCTAACGTCTGGTTATGTCTGTGAAATTTATCTGGAGATATAAATGGGGAGTGAAACCACTTGCCTTTTATGTATATACTATGTTTTCACTTAAGATTAGTTTCTTGGCTGGAGCAAAAATCTGGTGCTTTATCTTTGGCTTGTAGTACATTCCTCCATCTAATATTATTTATATCATTTATAGAGAAAATCTGAGTTTGACATCACAAGGTTAGTGAGCTGCCACCTGTTGATGTTGAATTGGTTTCTGTGTATTCATAGTTTTTTATCTGATTAGTTAATATCTTTTATTTGTACCTGTGTTTAAATTCAGTCTGTAAGATGCTCTTTCTTTTCTGAAGGTTTATTTTGAAATCAAAACATTTTTTGTTTTTACCTTTCCCTTCCCAGCATGCCCACCCTAATTCGTCCCCCACCCCTTCCACAAAAGAAAACAACAAGTTTAACTTTAAGCACAAAAGTATTAGCAACGCTTTGTATGTTCCCAGCCCTCAAGTCATTCTTGCTAAAGTGGCCTTCCACTCCCTATCCCCCCTCCCCCATCTCTAAAATGTGAAGATGCACCGCTGCCACCAGTAAAGTTAGTAGTTAAACTGACTTCCTGGTGTGATGAACTCCAGGGAGGTCCTCTGATTGCTATTTTGGGTGAAAATGTGTTGTTATTTTATGATGATAAAGGATAAGCTCCAGGGAGGGAGGAAGCCACAAAGCAGGCCAGTCCCTCCCCTAAAGCATATTCCATCTCAAATTGCATTTACATTTCCCTTTCTCCCTCTCTCCCACCATGGTTTTTTTTTTCCTCCCCTTCTGTCACTTTCTCTCCCTTTAAAAGTCCAAACCTCAGATGTTTCTGTACTCAAATTACTTCGGGTAAGGTTCCAAACATAATCCATCTCTGCAGGACTTACTTATATTTAACAAGTCCATTCCTACTATTCATTTTCACACACATCTTCTTGGAGATCAGTAGGTTTTAAACTCTCCATTTCAGGTTTCCTGTCTTTATCCTTCAAGGTCTTCTTTCTACATTCTTTTTTTCTTGGTAATTTGCCGCTCCATGTTTCTGGTCTGTGTTTCAGCATCTTGTGCCTGCTTGTGCTTCAAAGTTGTCTTCTAGAAATTCTAATCTGCTGAGAACTCTAACTCCTTCTGCCTGATCTTTAATGGTATACTATTGTCATACCTCCGCACATAAAAGCTTAAAGGGATAGCCCGTCTTTACTTTATCTCTGCCTTTCTAGACAGGTTGGAATCTCTTTCAATTCTTGTCTTTCCTTTAGAGTGGAGTACGATATATCTCTGCACTTTGCATCCAATTTAACTGGAGAGGGCTATCTAGATCTTCTTATGATCTGTTCTTTTTGTTCAAAGTAACGCATCTTAAAATCATATGTCTAGGTCTGTTTGTGTGGGGAGGTGCCTAGAGAGATCTGTGCCCTCCGTCTATGAATATCAGCCTGTCTGTCTGGTTCTGAGAAGGCCTGGAGTGCTTCTTGCAAGAAAGTAGCGAGATCCTCTTTCTCTGCCCCGTCCGGGCCATTCTTGATTCTAATATTCTTCCTTCACAGATGATTTTCCTTTTTTTCTAACTTTTCTGAGAGCTTCTTTTCCATTTTTTTCTATCAGATTTTGTTTTAGAGTTCTATATTAGAGTGAAAGTTTTATCCACATTTTTCTCAATATCTAATTTTCTCAAGCGTTAACTTCTATAAGGGATTTAAGAGACCAGAATTCTGATATGAACTCTGATATGAACTCACTGTTTAAACGTGTCTGCTGTACTATCAGCTGCTTTGGTCTTCTGCTTTTCTGCCTTGCTTGATCTCTAGTTCTGGGAGCCATGTTTAAGTCCTCAAGGGTTGCCCATTGTTTTGCAGTTTCTTTTTCTTGTGAGTTTCTTTGGAGAAGATAGCTTCTCATGTCAGTTTTCTTATATGCAGCTGTTCTCTAACATATAGGGTAAAATGTTTCTGAAGCTCAAAAAGTGGTAGGGAAAGGCCATGCCTTTGAATTATGCCAGATTCCCCCTAGAGCTCTGGCTCTAAGCAGCCATTTTTCCCAGTGACATCACATCACCCCCTCTGCTAACTTTTAAATCCAGATTAGATATTTTTTTCTAGAAGATGTGCTCTCATTGAAACAGGAATAAATTCAGGGAACTCATATGGCTTCTTTTATACAGGAGGTCAGGGTAGATGATAGGGTGTGGGAATTGGCTGTGGCAATTTCAAAGTTATTAGCTATCCCCTTTGAGAGCCCTTGGAGGTCGGGTGAGGTCCTGGGTGCCTGAAAAGGGGCAAATGTAGTACACGTCTTTAAGAAAGGGAAAAAAGAGGGTCTGGAAAATTACAGATCAATCAACCCAACCTTTATGCCTGGAAAGATCATGGAGTAGGTCTCTTAAGGAATCTATTGTGAAACACCTAGACAAGAACAGGCGATCAGGAACAGCCACCATAGATGACCAAGAACAAGTCATGCCTGCCCAACTTGATTTCCTTTCGTAGTAATGTGAGAGGATCCATGCATGGCGGGGGGGGAAGCAGTGGACGTGATATACCTTGATGTTAACAAGGCTTTTGACACAGTCACCCACTGCATTGTCTTTAAGAAGGTAAGGAAATACAGACTAGATGAAAGTACTGTACGGTGGATGTGTAACTTCTTGAATCACTGTGCTCAATGAGTTGTTATCAATGGCTGTATGTCTTGTTGGGAAGAAGTACCAAGTGGGGATCTGTAGGGGTCTGTCCTGGATCTTGTATTGTTTAACATTTTAATTTGTGATTTGGACCAGTGATAGCCAACCTGCAGCACATGTCCTACAAGTCGAATAGCTTCTGCTTCTCTGTAGCACACAGCATATCAGAAAGGGAGCAGGCAACACAGTGGCAGATAGGGCAGGAAGTACAGGACAGGGAGCAGAAAACAGAGCAGTAGATCAGGTAGGGAAATGGGATTGGCATGGCGCTTGGAAGTCTGTGGCATGTCTTCCAAAAAAGTTGCCCCTCCTCCTTCCCCCCCGATTTGGAGGATGGAATTTAGCAAACTTGCAGATGACATCAAGATGGATGGAGTTGCAGACACTGGACAATAGGGCTAAGATCCAGAATGTCCTGAATAAACAGGAGAAATTGTCCAAAAATCAGGGAGAAGAAATTCAACATGGACCAGTGCAAAACCTTATTTGTGCTGGAATAATTGCATGCAGAAATTCAGACTGGGGAATGATTGGCTAGGTTGTAATACTGCAGAGAGGGACCTAGGGGTTATAGTGGACAACAAGGTGTGAATATCAGCCAACAGCATACTAGATGTATTAACAGGCATGTCTCTTGCAAATCAAAATTAAATGATTCTTCTATACAGCACAGGTGAGACCTCATCTGGACTACTTGGAATACTGTGTCCAGTTTTGGGTCCCACACTTCAAAAAAGATATAGATAGCTTGGAAAGGGTCCAGCAGAGTGGCAAAATGATTAGAGGCCTGGGAAGCATGAATTGAGGAAAGACTGAAAGAACTGGGGTTATTTATTCTTGGGAAGAAAAAAACTGAGGGTGGGATTTGACAACAGCCTTCAAATACCTGAACAGTGATTGTACAGGAGAGAGAGATTTTTTTTTTCCTGTGGCCACAAGAGACACAACTATGACCAATGGCTTCAAACTGCAACAGAGGAAATTTAGGTTAAAAATTAGGAAGGATTTTCTGACTATGAGGATGGTCAAGCAATGGTAAGAACAGTGTACTTACAGCAGTTGTGGAATTTCGATCCCTGGAAATTTTCAAGAGCAGATTAGACAGACACTTGACTGGGATGATGTTCTTATCTTGAGCAGGGGGTTGGACTAGATGACCTTGTGAGGTCCCTCTCAGCCCTACTTTTCTATTAATCTACTAGTGATATTTCTTATCTCCCTCTAAAGGATAGATCCACAAAGAGGATGACGATTTAGGACTATTATCAGTTACTTCAGTGCTGCCCAACTGGCAGCCTCCAGCCCCTGAGGGGTTAACCCAAGGGCAGGGAATTGTTTGGGCCTGTGGGCCACATAGGCAGTTTTAGGGAGTTGTTGTGCGCTGGTCAGCAACACTCCCCCTCCCCGCAACAGCCCGGAGCCTGCACACACTGCAGTTCCTCCCTGCCACTGCCACTGCCACCAGCACCCAACAGCAGCTAAGCACACAACCCCAGCCCTGGCTTGTTCTGCACCCTTTCCGGACACAGCCCAGTCAGAACGGACCAGCTCCAGACCAACAAAGACCCACATACATAGCCCTGACACTGGCCTGCCCCACACCTGCTCCAGACTAGCCTGCCCAGCAGCAGCAGCAGCTAGGCGGAAGCTGCTGCTGGGCACAGGGGAATAGTGGTCACTTTCCCCTTACTGCTGCTGGTCCCTTCTTACAGCTGCCACCAGCCCATGGCTGGGCTGCCCTACAGCTCCCCTCCACTGCCAATGTTGCCCTGCTGGGTGGCCCGGAGGTGGCGCTGGTGGTGTAGCACAGCTGCAGGGCAGCCCTGGCACAGGCTCTGGCCGGCTGCAGCAAGAAGGGCCTGGAGGCAATGAGGGAGAGGTGGCCACTTTCCCCCTGTGCCCAGCAGCGGCTTCTGCCCAGCTGCCACTGTCACCACTGCCACTCACCATAGCTGGATGGGTCCAGAGTGGGCATGGGGTGGCTGTGCATGTGGGTCCCCACTCATCCAGATCTGGTCTGCTCTGGTTGGGGCAGGTCAAGAGCAGGTGAGGAGCAAGCTGACCAGGTCCAGGGCTGTACATATGGGTCTCTACCAGTCTCACTGGGGCCAGGGCTGGCAGCAGCAGCTGGAAGGAGTCACTGCCACTTGGGCTGCCTAGAAATGGAGTCCAGCTGTGGAATCATCCCAGCCCTGCTGCATGCCAGGGGTGGTGGGATGAGACACAGGCCAGATGGCATCTGGGCCAGGCAGGACCAAGAGACCTGCTGCAGGTTGGACAAAGTCCCTCCACAGGCTGGATCCAGCCCGTGTACCATATTTTGTCCACTCCCAGGTTAACTTGTGGTCTCTAAGCTCAAGGCACCCCTTGAAAAATGCTAGCTTTTGGCTTCCACACTTTTCTTGACTATAGAAAAAAAATTGGGCAATTCTGTTACAAACTCTCAGAAAGATAATGCTCAATTACTCTCACACAGGTCAGAATGCTCCTAGTACTCTGGGTTCCTAATTGAAATCTCTGGGTTTATTCTGTGAATCATATAAGCATTTGCACACCTAAAAGTGCCAATATTAAGTTGGTACCTCGTAGCAGGCTTATAAGGCTCTCACAGCTCTGTGGTTGAGAATAACTGGCTTAAGAATTGAACTAGATTACCGAACTACTGTATTTACTTGCATACCACACTCACCATTTTTTCTTTCCCCAGGATTAGCCTTGCAAAATTGAAGTGTAGGTCTTAAGCAGGGAAGGTGATTTTTCTGCCCAGAATAAAAGCACAAAGACGTTGTAGAATGACTGGTGCTTCTTTTCCTTTTCTTCCCTCCAGTAGCTGCATGGACAGAGGGACAGATTTGATGGTACACAGATTTGACAGGATGTGACGGTACTCACATCCTGTTACATCCTGCTTTGATTCCTGGTCCACCCAAAGTTTAAAAGCACCTGAAGACCAGCCATAGTGGCATTTCTATTCATGCCGTGCTGGTGGTCAATTGATTTCATAGGTCATTAGAATCTACCTGAACCCTGCTCAATGAGGCCACAAATCTGGGGAAATCTTTTTTTCTTCATTCTGCTTTCCCGAAACAAGGGACATGTCTTACTTGGGGCTCTGTGGCATACAAGAAAAGAGGTAGGTTGTAGAGTCTGTCATTGGAAGTTCTTTAAAGCAGGTTAGACAAATACTTTAATAATATGGTTGATATGGTTCAAATAGGAATGATCTTGCCATGTTCAGGGGTTTGGATTTGATGACCTCTTGATGTCCCTTCCAGCCCTGTTTTTTCTGTGATTCTGTTATCCTATTTAAATGTTAAGAAACAATAGAAATGGAAAGAGGACTTGGCCCCTTATGACTAAAGCTTGTGTCCTTTTGTTCCAGTCTTTGTTGAAAACTCTGACTCAGACAAAAAGTTTCAACTGTGACTTAATGTTGAAGCAGCTCATTAAAATGCTGAAGGTACATTAAAGACAAGCAACCCAATAATTCTGCAGTTAACCAATATTATATATTGTAATGGGTCAGGTTATTGTTGTGTGTGATTACATGTAATATGCAAAGACGGAAATGTGTTCACCTTTATTGGTCTCTGAATGACACAAACAATTCAATTAGACAATGCTTACAGCTTTTTTTCACCTAGATGAAGTAGTGGTAAAGCATAGGTTATCAACTGCTTGTTTCATATATTACCACTAATTCTGTTGCTGTTCTTTTGAATTAGGCACGTGCAATTTAGCTGTGTTACATAAAGGGTATTACAGAGAACTGACTCATTTGGCCATATCAACCTCTCCTGGCCTTGGCTTACTAAAACAAAACTCATTATTGTTCAAGTCTGAACAAGTCTCAAAAGGCTACATTCTTAAAGAGAAGTCAGACACTGAAGCAACTAGGCCTGTTAACACCTAACTTCAGGTATCCTGCTGAATACTGCCCAGCTGAAGCACCCAAGCCCCTACATAATGCATGGAGGACTTAAAAATGGGATTCACAGAAGCCAGAACACTGAGCAAAAATGCTTAACCTAGTGGTTTTCAATGACTATGCCAAGAAGAGGGGGAGTCTGTCACACACTTAAGGAAGTTTGATGCCTCTATCCACTCAGGATTTAAAGCTGTGAATCCTCTACTGGAAACAGGCCTTCTGAGATAGATAAGTTCCCTCTTATACCCAATATCCCCTTGACCAAGACTCCTGAGAGGTAGGAAGTGTAGGTTCAAGTGTATTTGGTATGTTTCAAAAGAGAGGGTTTCAATTCTGATATCTCACCTCTCAGGAGAGAATGATAACCAACATGTTCTGGGCTGAAACTGTCAAACCTGATGTAAATACTTAAATATTAATTGGGCCAGAAAGAGTAAAAGTGACTGGTTAGCACACTCAACAAGGAGACCCAGGTACTAGTCTTAAACCCCCCCCAAAACATTTAATGATATACCTAATCAACTAAAAGATACAGAGTCATAGAGAAGTAGGGCTGGAAGGGATCCCCAGAGGTCATCTAGTGCAACCCCCTGCCTGAGGCAAGATCATTCCTATCAAAACCGTCCCATCCAACCATAATCTGAACTCTACATAAGACTCCTCCTCTGACACAGCATAGACCTAACAACTAACCTGCCACTGCTCAAGCAGAACCACCACAGCTGACGTCCTTTTATAAAATGTCAATATATGCTCAAGAGGGCCTGGGTAGAGGGCCATACCCCCCTGCTACAGAGGAAGGCAAAAACTCCCACAGTCCATACCAGTCTCATCATGGGGTAAAATTCCTTCTTGACCCTAAATATGATGATCGACCTTAGCCTGAGCGGAGGGGCAAGACTGCTAGAGGGCTCTGCTCCTAGCAGGAACATCAGCATACCCCAGTTAAAGCCCCCAGCCTTAGCTGCAGCCAACACTCAATGCCACTGGGAAGGCTTAAAAACATCCTGATGCATATACCTAGGAACCTACTGAAATTGTGATTTTGCAATTATTTTGGAAACAGCAACTTTGGGCAGGCTCTGCAAAAAAGCATGGGGTCTTTGCTTTTAGTGGGATCCCTGGGGGAAAAAAAACTTAGTGAAAATACAATGCTGGCTTCCTTTGGGGAGCCAGCAGTACTTGTGGCTCCCAGCTGCACAGCATGCCAGGGGGGTGGGAGGCTGTTGGCCTGACAAGATGGCTGCAGCCCTGCCCCTCACCCCGCTTGGCTGCGAGGGCTGTCTGTCATATGGCAGCACCCCTTGCCACCCATTGGTTGTGAAGGGTGGGGCCATATGACAGAGAGCCACCAGGGCCCCTCAGCTAATCAGAGGAGTTGGGGGCACTGCTCCACTCATAAAAATGGCTGCCAGTCCTGAGGTCTGCCTGCAAAATCAGCTGGCAGTTAGTTGCCTTGAGTTTGGTAGATCCCTACTTATAGCAAAAGAAAAGTGGGGGTGGGACTGGGAGCAACCAGGAAAGTCCAGAAGCATGGGAAATATCCATGGTAGAAAATAGGCATAGCTACACTTAGATCATCCCTGACAAGTGGCTGTCCAACCTTGTCTTGAACACCTTCAGTGATGGAATACCTGTAACTTCCCAAGGCAATCTTTTCCACTATCTCACTATTCTAACAGTGAAGAAGTTTTTTCTGGATATCCATCTAAACTTACTTTGCTGCATCTTCAAGCCACATTGGTCTGTGTCCTCTCTGCAGCAAGAAAGAAAAGTTGCTTTCCCTCTTGTTTATGGCAACCCTTTAAGTATTTGAAGACTGCTATCATGTCCCCTCTTAAGCTAAACATGCATAGCTTTCCAGATCAACTTTACTGCCCACCTCTGGACCCTCTCTAACTTCTCCACATTTATTTAAAACATGGAGCCCAAATGTGCATGTAGTACTCCAGATGAGACCGAACCAGTGCTGAGTAGGGAGGTACTATCACCTCCTGTGTATAGCACCTAATGTTTCTATTGATGCAGTCCAAAAACCACATGACCCTTATGTACAGCTGCATCATGCTGCAACCTCATATTAAGCCTATGATCTACCAAGACGCCCAAGTCCTTTTCCATAGAGCTGCCATCCAGCCAGGTGTTCCCCATTTTGTATGTATTTTTTCAATATTTCTTCCAAGGTGTAGCACCTTGCATCTGTCACAATTGAACTTCATCCTGTTAGCTCTAGCTCAACTTTCCAATCTGTTGTACCCCTTCTGAATTGCACCTGCATCCTCCAGTGTGTTCACAATCCTTCCCAAATTTGTGTTGTCCACAAGCTTGTTCAAGAAGGTTCCTGTGCCAGCATCCAAAGCATTAGTAAACACATTGAACAGCACTGAGACAAAGTAGCTCCACCTTCAATGACTCTATGAAAGATACAAAGCAAGTTAGGGTTGGAAGGGACCTCAGGAAGTTATCTAGTCCAACCCCCCGCTCAATGCAGGACCATCCCCAATGAGATCATCCCAGTCAAAGCTCTGTCTAGCTGGGTCTTAAAAACCTCCAAGGATGGAGATTCTACCATCTCTCCAAGTAGCCTGTTCCAGTGCTTTACTACCCTCCTAGTACAAAAATTCATCCTAATATCTAAACTGAATTTCCCTTGTTACAACTTGAGACCATTGCTTCTTGTTCTGTCAACTGCCACCACTGAGAACAGTTCAGCTCCATCTTCTTTCAAACCCCACTTCAGGTAGTTGAAGGCTGCTATTAAGTCCCCTCTCAGTCTTCTCTTTTCTAGACTAAATAAACCCAGCTCCCTCAGTCCTTCTTCAGAAGTCATGTCCCCCAGCCCTCTCACCATTTTTGTTGCCATCTGCTGGACCCTCTCCAATTTGTCTGCATCTTTTCTGTAGTGGGGGCCCCAAAACTGTGTTCAGCCTCACCAGTGCTGAACAGAGGAGAGTAATCACTTCCCTTGACCTGCTGGCAACACTCTTACCGATGCAGCGCAGTATGCCATTAGCCTTCTTTGCAACAAGGGCACACTGCTGGCTCATATTCAGCTTATTGCCCACTGCAACCCCCAGGTCCTTTTCTGCAGAGCTGCTGCCCAGCCAGTCAGCCCCTAGCCTTCGCTGGTGCATGGGAGTGTTCTTTCCTATGTGCAGGACTTTGCACTTGCCCTTGGTGGACCTCATGAGATTCCTTTTGGCCCAATCCTCCAATTCATCTAGGTCACTCTGAATCCTAGCCCTACTCTCCAGCATATCTACTAGTCCCCCCATCTTGGTGTTATCTGCAAACTTGCTGAGGGTTCACTCTATGCTATCTTCCAGGTCACTGATGAAGACATCGAACAAAACCAGACCCAGGCCCAACCCCTGGGACACTCCACTTGATACTGGCTGCTAACTAGACATCTTTGGTTAGGAGTTCCCCCTGGCTTGTTAACAGAGGACCCAGAGCTTCCTTGGTCCTTTTTTTCTGGCCAACATATTTTTATAGAACCTCTTCTTGTTGTCCTTAACCTCCATTGGCAGGTATAGCTTGATTTTTATCTTTGCCTTCCTGATTTTGTCCCTTCAGATTCTTGCTATTTCCTGGTATGTGCCTTTGGTGACCTGCCCATTCTTCCATTGCCTGTATGCTTTCCTTTTGCATTTCTGGCATTTTAGAAGCTCCTTCTGCAGCAGCCACATTGGTCTTTCACTATTCTTTTTGTACTTCCATTGTATTGGGACAGTTTCTTGTTGAGCTTCCAATATTGTGCCTCTTAGAAGCTCCCAGCCTCCTGGGATATTTATCCTTTAATCTATCCTATTAAGGCATAGTGTCATGGAAGGATAGATTGAAGGATGAATCGGATGAAATCTGCCATTTTGAAATCTAGCATCCTAATTTTGTTGGTGTCATGCTTTCCCTGTCTCAGGAGCTGGAATTCTGTCATATTGTGATCACTTCCTCGAAGTTACACATCGCTTTCACATCTCCACCAGTTCTCTGTTGGTGAGGACAAGATCCAAGATAGACGATCTCTTGGTTGTATCTGAACTTTCTGAAAGAGAAAGTTGTCTTCCACACAAGTTGGGAACCCGCATGACCTTTTATGTTTGTTTTCATTGTTCTTCCAGCAGATGTCCATAAAACTGAAGCCTTCCTTCCTACCATCTTATAGGTTTTGGATAGATTTGTCACCTGCTTGAAAAGAGCCTCATCCACCTCCTTTTCCTGATTAGGTAGCCTATAATAAATCCCCACCATTATAACAGTGCTGTGTCTTACATCTTTCATTTTCACCCACATGCATTCTGCTTTGCCATATTCCTCCTTCTGAAACAAGGAACAAGTGTATGTGTTTTTGACATACAAGGTAACACTGCTATTCTTTTTCCAACCCTGTCTTTCCAAAAGAAAGTGCGACTCTCTATGTTGATATTCCAGTCATAAGAGCTGTCTCACCAGGTGATATCAATCAGATCATGGTTCTTTTCATGGGTTGCAGCTTCCAGATCGTCTTATTTATTCCCTATACTTCTCACATTTGTATATATGCATCAGACATATTTTGCATTTTGACATCCTTGCTTCCTTTATGCATCACTTGTTGCAGTCCTGTAGCTCTCTCAACCTCTCCCAGAGTTGAGATGCTTTTTCAAGTCCTTTTCCTTTCTCGACTGTGTGCTCTGTTGCTGTAGGGTTTTGACCCCTATCCCCAGTGAAACCTAATTTAAAGCCTTACTAGGTTGGACAGATGATACCCAAAGATGCTCTTCCCTATTCTTGTCAGATGGATCCCATCTCTTGATAGCAGCCCTCCTCCCAACAACATCCACTCATTGTTAAAGAAGTTGAAGGCTTTGCGTTTGACATCACTGTCTGAGCTACAGGTTCACTTCCAGGATATAACAGTCTCTTCCTGGACGCCTCCATTGTGGAATGAATTGATGAGAACACTGTTGTGCTCCAAACTCCTTAACCCTCCTACCAAGAACAGCCTCATCATCACCTCTGATCTGGTCACTATCACTGGTGCCTACATAGACAAGCAGGAAGGAGCAGTGATCTGAAGGATGGTCAAGCTTTGTTAGACTCTCTGTGATGTCCTGAATTCAGGCTGAGGCAGGCAGCACACTTCCCAGGCCCCCACACTGAATGACAAATTGGTGCCTCTGTCCCTTCCAGAAGGGAGTCCCCAACCACTACCACTACCACTCTTCCCTTCCTTCTTTGTGCAGTGGTCCTGGAGCCTTGGACTTCCTGCACTCTAGGCTGCTGCCTCCTCAGCCTCATACCTGCAGATGTCTTCTTCTCTGCTTCTTTCTCTGGTTCCACCAGTGTACTGACTTCAATTCAGTGTCTTTTCCTCTTCAATTTTGGGAGCCCTCCTTTGAGTAGTCACATGCTGCTGCTTCTCATTACCCTTTGGCCCCTCCAGCACCAGTGTCTTAGACGTACCTCATTTCCAAGTAATCTTCCTGGGCCTGGATGCAATGCAGCATGGATACCTGTGCTTCTAATCTCTGAATCTTCTCCTCCAGGACAGACACCAACTTATCCTTGGTGCAGATGAAGTGGTTCTGACCTTCTGGAAGCAACACAAACATGGTACATCCCACACCGGTTACTGCAGCTGATCCTGACTCTATTTGTGCCTTCTTTGCTCCCTGGAATATACCTATACTGTAAGGATAAAACAAAAATGGGGAGGGGCAAAGGGGGAGAAAAAGACGCACCACAAGAATCTGCACACCAAGCATCCACACCAGGGTCCTTGGGCATGTGTATGTGTGCATGTGTAGGAGCACACATGCACGCGCACAAAAACATACACACAGAGTCTCCTGCTCCCTGGCTCCCTTCTAACTCCCTAGGCAAACTCTTTTTCTGCTTGCTGCTCTGTTTTCTGTTCCCACAGTTTGCTAGGGACTGCCTTTTTATAAAGCTGCCTATCCTAGCTCCACCCCTCAATTACCTAAACCAGCCCCACCTGGAGCAAGCCCTATCACTCAGTCACTCCAGAAGGGAGAAGAGAAGAGCAAAAGAAAGAATCACACAGCGGGAGGTGGACCCCAAACACCCACCAAGCACTAGGCAAACACTAACAGCAGTCAGCCAGCCCAGATTACCGGCACAGAAAAAAGTCTCATACCAGAGCTGCTTCTCTCAGGGCAACTGCTGTCTGCTTACTACTCAGCTTACATAAAGGCAAATTCTCCTTGAGCCTAAGTCACCGTCTACAAGAGATCCATGTTCCTTTCTTCTCTTTCTTTCTGCCTCTGACAGTCCCTCTGTTTCTATCAATATAAAGCTTTTGTGTTTCTTTATCTTTATATAATTTACCCCCTCTTTTTCCCCAAGACCTCTACATAATATAAATCTCACTATTTTCTAGCCTCTGTTTTAAAATTGTAAAATTATTCCCTATTTGTTCTTATAGACGTAGCACTTTCCCTCAATGCTCAAAAAATGTTTCTCAATTTTTCCACTTTGGAGATAGATCTTTTCTCAGCAAGTTCCAAAAATTTCCACCCGTTTGCCAAGTAAACATCTTTTTGTCTGCCTCTGTTGAACACAAACAGGATGGGGTAATTTTCCCATTACAAAAACTTTCCAAATTCTTTGAACCCAGTCAGTGACTTTAGGAGTGTCACTTCCCTCTTCCAGGCTTTTGCTATTGTAATTCTTGCAAACACTAGAAGATGAATGATCAATAACTTGTGTTTTACATCTTGCAGAGTTTTCAATAGGGTTCAGTAGGAATACTAAGGGATTATCTGATAGTTAGCATCCTGTTGTTTCTCTCATGTCTCCAACCTTCTTCTAGAACATTTAACCTGCATCTTCCACATCCCAGAAATGTGCCTAAATCATTGGGCTATTGGCTATATAGAGGGCATTGCTATTGTTATTGTTTCGGGCTCTCCAGCAAAGATGGGTGGGAGAAATGCCAAGTTTATGAAATGCCTGGGATTTTTGCTCTGTGCTGCTTGGGAATGTTATAATTTAAGGCAACTTTGTACACACTGAGCAGTAGAAACATGGATGAAAGCAGTATTTTGGATTTAGGAGCCTCCTGGTGAATAGACCCTTCTTGTTTTGTAGAAGTCACAAAGCATGAAATGTATCTGATGGCATAAAAGCTTGTTTTCTTGTGTCTTATGAAATGCACCCTTTTTTCATTAGGTAGTTATCTAAGCGGAAAAAAAACCCCATTATGTACTTCAACATCAATTAAGTTACCCATTAAGTACTTCATAGGTTTACAGGGAAGGGAAAAAATGTTTTCCAAGTAAGCTTTTAGTGTTAGTAAAAAATAGTGACTGCCTGAAATAAAAATCTTTGCTAGGGAAATGGCCCACAATGTTTTCCCAGCTTTTGGTGGCTTCATTTAATGTTTGCTGAAGTGACAGGCTAAAGGCTCTGGCTTGGAAAGAACAGTGCACACTTTTTCCTAAATACCTGCCAGATATTTCCTTTCTCTCCCTTCCCCCTCTTTTACTTAAAAGAAGACCTCTGAGATGAGCAGGTGTCTACTGGGGGTCAATAGAGAAAGGCCAAGAACAGTGGTGCCCAACCTCCTGGCCCCAAGGGTGAGATGAGTGGTGTGGGGTTGGTCCATGGGCCAGATCCTGGTTGGGGCTGGTGAGTGGGGTTGGCCTGATCTGGCCCTCTGCTGGCTTGATCCCATGTGCCCAGATTTACCTGTGTGCTGGCATGAACTACAACATGGGGCCACAGTATCTCACCCATGGGGCTCCCCATGGGTCTGGAAATTTGACAACAAGGGAGTGGCAACTAAGACTGTCACCTTTACCCTGCCACCAAATTTCCAGACCCTCAGAGATCTGGCTTGCAGGCCAGACATTGAGCACCCTCAGCCAAGAAGATTTTTTTAATCTCTTTACTATTTAAGTAAAAAAATCGTGACTTTAGTAGCTTAAGATTAAGACAAAAATGCTTTTCTAGCTAAGAGCCAAGTCACTTCTCTTAGAAATGAAAATGGAAAATGGGGGTGATGAGCAGTGACTGTCCACAAGTGCAGCTGGCAGTGTCAGTGGTGCTTTTTGCAGGGAGTGCACTGCCAAGCTCAGAAGATGCATGTGCACCTGCGTGCACCCCTACACATTGCCAGTGAACCTGACTGGAGGATCTTTCCCATCTATTCAAGGTCAAACCCCAAGTTGGATTGGCAAAGACTGTGGCATGAGGTATGCTCTTCTTTCTCGGACCATCTGAGCATATATTAACTTAATAACTTCCCTGTTTTTGCAGTAGCAGGGCAGTGGGGTTGCACTCCTCTCCCCTACTTTCTAAACCAGGGCACACTGGGTCTGTTTGTTTGCATGCAGTACTTTGTGGCTGTGGAGGAATGCTGGAGTAGATGGCTTTTTAGGACTGTGGATTGCCTGGGAAAGCAGGTTCTGATGCATGGCCAAAGAAGCCCTTTTCACTTGTATATGATTGAGATCCAGAAGCAGCTCTTCTGCTCTAACAAAGCAATTCAGCATTTATGGGAACAGCCTTACCCAAAGGCTTGCCCTAGTTCACTTGGCACTTGGAGACAATCTGATTAGGGCTTGGCTTGAGCACGTACTCAGTGCTGTGACATACCAAAACATCTTTCCAGTAGGCTTTTTGCTCCAGAATCTTGTGTTTTGCTTTAAAAAAAAAGGATGAGGCCCAGATCCTCATTAGATGGCTGATTTTGTCTCAAAGGTGAACTGCTATAACTATTTCATTTTGATTTTCTCATGTGTAGGGGGTTATAAAAAAGTTCCAGAGCTTGTTGCTCAGACTTAATGTGCCTTGCTGATCATTCAAAATCACAAAACCAACACGCAACAGTCACACCGGGGAGCCACGCCACACCATATCATCAAATGCTAGGTAGGAGCTAATGTACACGGCATCTCTTATTCTTCATGTTATTAAGTCCTTTTTTTAAGTGAAAGAAAATTCTTCAGGGCGCCAAATGAACCTTTTTAAACTCTCCTAAAAATGTGCTGAGTTATTCTACTATTCCTTTTCACAATTATACTGCATCCAGAAATCTTGAAGACTGTCATAATGAAACTGATGACTACTTTTGCTGTTCAGGGGTTTCAGAAATGTCCAGTTATATGCTAGCTAAAATTGTGTTTATGTATTTGTTGGTTTCCAACACTGGTTTGGTGAGACGTTTCTTCCCTGAGAAATGTGCTGTTGGCTAGTCCTAGAGGTATAGAATTATTTCACAATGGAGTCTTCTGGGACAGCCCAGTCTCCATCCACAAAGGCCAGGAAGCCCAGCTGGTTACAAGGATAAGTTCAGAGAACTTCAGCCATATTTCTGTAGCTAGCTCATGAAATATCTGGCTTCTTGCCCCCGTGCCATAAGCCTTTCAGATTGATAAAAGAGCAATGTAAAACATAAATAATAAAAACAATACAGGAAGTGGCAGAGGAAACTCTTTTGTTTCAATAGGAAAGGGAGGAAAGCTGACCTTAGCTAACCCACCAGCACATTTAGCTCTGGCAGTACTTTTTTAATCTCACATTGCTTATCTTTTGTTTTCTCTATTTTCCTTTTTTGTTGGATGAGGAATGAAAACACCACAAAGATACTAAAATGGATCAAGGGCAAATATTTGGCAGGTGCCTTCTCTAACTGGAAAGTTCCTGATTGCTGCTTTTTTCTTCAAAGATGAATATAGACCCCCATAGCAGCCTTCTTTGGGGGACTGACAAATGAGATGGATAGTGTGCAAGTAAGCACCGACAAATATTCCTGGTTGCAAACCTAGATGTGAATTGCAAATAATGGAGCTAGAACTTACTAATGAAGCACTGTTTCAAATCTGCAGACTGCATTGGAAATCCAAGAGCAAGCCAGCAAAAAACCTATGTTTTTTTTAATTACAGTCAGGAAAACCTGCCATATTTCAGCAACTATTTCAACACTGTAGCAATGCATAGTTAGACTTGAGCTCTCTGGAGAAAGCTGTATACTAATTCCTGGCTAAAGACAAATTATTTGCTGTGCCTGCCTTCCAGAGACATCACAAGTTTTTTTAATGGCTAGCCTATGTAAAGCTGAATCAATTTCTACTTGGGACAAGCAGCCGTACTAGTAGAGGATAAAACTATATCCAGTTATATTGTTAATTAAGCATTGGTTGGATTTCAAACGAGAGTGAGGGAACGTGATATTCAATATACTTCTATGTATCACCTTTCTAAAATATGGCATCAGTGGGTGCATATACACATTCATTAATGCGCCTTAGTTGCTGTGCATTAAGTTTAGTACTTGTATAACTAAGTACTAAATCAATGCACAGTAACTGGCATTACTGCACAGCAGCGCTGGTGCATGCCTTTTTAGTGACGCTACTTCACACAGTAGCCTGATAATATGGCACCATAGTGTATTAGCACTGTTTCTGCTGTGATGCCCTATGGTGCCATATTATTCGGCTACTGCACAGCTAGCATCTTGTGTAGATGCGTCCACTATGTCATAATTTCATCCTGCAATATCTTTGGTTCATATTTACTGTAAGCAGTTTTTGTTTTTTAAATGCACTCTTATAAAAGAAAACTAATTGCCTTGGCATTATGAAGAGTGTGGACATGCAAACAAGTTACTGTGTAGAAAGCTAGGGTGTGATCTAACAGCACATCAGCTACCTCACACTAAGTGCCTCTTTCAATGCTCTTGCACAGTGGCAGAGTAGCTTATCGTGCCTTCAATGAGAAAAACGCCTAATGGATTCGTATGAGTGAGAGCCTGAAATGCATCACTTTTTGCCGTGTGGCAGTTATATGGATGGTAACTGAATTCAGTACAAAAGGCAGGAGATTCTCTCAGCAGTGACCTCCTCAAACAAGAAGCTAAGGCCCAGATTTTTCAAAGGTTTTGGGGCTTTGAAATGCTGAATGGAGCAGTGTCATAACACCTGAAATAGATGGATCCAAGTTTGCCACCTTAGAACCAGAAAAAAAACCCAAATCATATCCTAAAAATCAAACTTCTACTATAACATATTTTATTTCAAAAAATATTTTTGTCCTCATTTACGTGTGTTTGTGTAGTGTATATAGAGGCAATCACAAAATAGCTCAAACTAAAGTCTTACTCTTGTATATTGTTTGCGGGGGTGTGTCTGGGGGGGCTGGATGTGTGTGTGGTGGGGCATGGGGGTGTGTGTGCCATATGGAAAGGTGGGGGGGTGGGAGTATGTGGGGGAATATGGGTATGTAGGCAGGGTGTGGATGGATGTGATGTCTGTGGGGGGCGTGATTGTGTGTGGGGCAGGTTGTGGTTGTGGGGGAGGATGTGTGAGTATGGTGGAGTGTGCATGGGACACGCACATACTTGCGTGTCCCAGGGTGGCAGCCCTCCCCATGTACAGGGCAGGCCAGATTGGGCCCTCCATAGGCCCGATCCAGCCCATGGTCGTATTTTGTCCACCCCCGATCTAAATGATACACAAATTTTGGCTGTCAACTGCCAAAATTTGTGTAAATGCAAAGTTCAGCGTAGAAACAGTTAAGAGCAATAGTGAGCAATAGTATGCTAATGCTGAAGAAGGTTTTAATAATCTAAGAAGTTAATAAGAGGCCACTTGTCATTTTCCCTTGATGAGATGTTCAGCTCCCAAGATGCACATTCAACATCCCCTGAAGCAGCTGTTTTTAGATCTGAAAAAATTCAGGCACACTGAAATCAATTATATCAAGTTGTAATAAGTTTCCTGATAACAAATGTTAATCAATTAACTGTTTTAGTTCTGTCACAGGGTCTCAGCAGGTATTTTTTTATTATTATTATTTTTAAAAGCCACTACAAAATCAGGAGATACAGCCATAGCAAAGCACATTAAATCAAGATGAAAGATGGACTAAGACAATCGATACGTAATTTAACAGAATAATTAACTGTCCGAGTTACAGCTAAGCCTGTACACAGACAACACAGTAAATTTTATAATGGTGGAGCTCTTGCTTTGAATTGCAACACATGCGATAGATCACACTGTTGCTGGGTAAGTGCTGTTTGGAACTAAAGAATTCAGGGTTTTTTTCCCCTAGAAACTCCTCTATTTTCTGGGTGCTTTTACTCTGAAGTTTTAGACTTCAGCAAATGTTCACATGAAAACCTCACTGTAGGGACCAATTATTAATTGCTTTTCTTTTACCAAAAAACCCCACCCCAAAACATTTTAAATACCTCTGGCTCCCTTTTAATTGATAATTAAGTACAAAAATTGGAAAGGGCACAAGCTGCAAATTCACAGCTAACTTTAATTTTCAAAATCACATTTTGTAAGGAATGAATCTGCAAGAGGAACTAATGAGTTTTGCCATTTTGGAAAAAGTTGGAGGGAAAAAAACACATTTCTAGTTTGTCTCATTTTTTCAATCTATTTTTGTTTCTGATGTGCTGAGCCCTTGGAGCATTATGCACCCTTTGCTGTGCTTCTGTAGTATTCAGAAATGACCTGGTGAACTTGAGAACAATTTACAGCTCAGAAGAAGTGATAGACTTGTGTAAGACAAAATCTTTAATTGAGTCTTACACAATAGCATATTAGTGGCTGTGAAGCCATAATGCTCTCTGTGGACTTATTGACATTAGACATTTTTCCATAAAAACTTTCCACCTTGACTTTTGTAAAAGCAACTTTGGCTACTGGAAGTACTGATGTAGCTTGGCTGTCAGAACTTTAAAAATTGTATAGTCAAAATATACTCAGAACTGGTCTAACTGCTATAGGGTGTGTTAATACGAGACATGTTAATATGCATTAGCCTAATTTGATGTGCACCCTTAATGCACATTAGAAATGGTGAAATTAAGCTAATCGCACAAATGCAAGTATCAAATTTAGGCACAATTAATTAAAATGCATTAACGCACATGTAGATGCAACCTGGCACTAACTTTAGTGCTGGGTCTGCCCAGCCACTAGGGGCACATGACAGGGCTTCAGGGATTTAGGATTAATTTTAGTGCCAAGTGCACTAACTTTCATCCCAAGTCCCTGAACGTGCAGAAACCTGCCAAAAATTGTTTAATGCACATTAAAGTTAGTGGCACTTAACTGCACTTCTAGATGCATCCATAGTGTCTAGTGGCACATTAACATCAGTGAGTATCTTTTTTTAATTTGGACCCCAAAATTACAGCAGACTCTCTATGCCAGGGCTCCCCACATTGCTACTACTTATTAAGCTAGGGGACTGGCTTCAGTGGCATGGAATGTCTCTTCCAGTTTTATATCAGTAATCCCAGATTTAATATAAGGAAAATTTAGTGCAGATGAAACCTGTTTTATGAGTGAAGATAATTCATTTTACTCACTATGAAACTTAATTACAGCATTTTTACTATGGAACCATCACAGTTCTGTGCCCATATTGTTTACTGTTGATCAAAAAATGATGAACCTCTTAAGTGAGGTGCTATTGGGAATGGTGAAGTAGGAATAATGAAAATAGTGCATACATATTTTAAATTATTTGGAATTTTTCACTTCATAGATTCATAGATGTTCAGGTTGGAAGGGACCTCAATATATCATCGAGTCTGTCCTCCTGCACAGGCAGGAAAGAGTGCTGGGTTCAGATGACCCCAGCCAGATGCCCATCCAACCTCCTCTTGAAGACCCCCTGGGTAAGGGAGAGAGAGCACCACCTCCCTTAGAGGCCCATTCCAGACCTTGGCCACTCTAACTGTGAAGAAGTTCCTAGTAATGTCTGGTCTACATCTGCTCTCTGCTAGCTTATGGCCATTATTTCTTGTGACCCCCCAGGGGCACGTTGGTGAGTAGAGCCTCACCAATTCCCTTTTGCGCCCCCATGATGAATTTATAGGCAGCCACAAGGTCGCCGCTCAACCTTCTCTTGCGGAGGCTGAAGAGGTCCAGGTGCCCTAGTCTCTCTTCATAGAGCTTGGCCTGCATGCCCTTAACCAGACGAGTGGCCCTTCTCTGGACCCTCTCCAGGTTATCCACATCCCTCTTGAAGTGTGGTGCCCAAAACTGCACTTCAGTCTTTACAAACTGTTTGGGAAATAATTTAAAATCTTTCTAAACATGTTTGACACATGGATTTTGTAAAGCGGGGGCAGGGGAATGAAATTCAGCTACACTTAAGAAAATATTAGCAAAGCCAATAATGCATGGTGATGTGGATGCTCAGAAGCAAGGCTGCAAATCTGGCTTCAGACCCAGTTTTCCTTCAGTTTATTTTTTATAGCATGGTAAAGAAACTTTCCACATCAGAACTGAGCATGAAACTGATACTTAAACCTCACACTGATAGGGCATTTGGGGCTAAATCCCTTTTTCAGGGTTCACAGTATCTAATTTTCACATGCCCTACTGCTTTCTGGGCTCTTCAGGTTTAGGTTAAGTGCCCAAGCTCCCTTCTGTAACTGCATGAAGTGAGCTGGCATGGAAGGAACAGACGGCAGCATGCTAGGCTAGGAGCTGCTTAGCCCAGCTAGCAGGAAATGGTAAGGTGATGGGAAGAGAGATCCCAGGGGTATGTCTCGAAGCAGGAAAATCTGGGACACAGCTTCCAGGTCTTGAGGGGACCCATTCCTATGCAGGAATTCTCAGAATGCACAGGATCAGGCCCTGCAAGCCCCGGGAGCACACGTTGCCTAGTGTCCTGTGGCATCTGTGGGTGGGATAACAGGCAATGATTCAAACCCCATTGATAGCCTGGTGGTCAAAGCATTCCCCTCAGGGCCCAGGAGGTACAGCTCTGAACCCATATATGAGTGAACTGACCATGCATCTCTCACTTTTGGGGGAAGTGCTCTCACCCATGCTTTCTCTCCTCCAGCTACATATTCCATGTGGACCCTCCTCACTTCTTTGGAGGAATGGCTGTAGGCAACTGCTGCCTTCAGAAGTTGCTTCTAAGCTATGAATCCTGAGTGGATGGCAGCAGTGAGTCAAGGCCAGAAATTGCTTGTCTTTGAAACTTAAAAGCAGAGTTTATGGTACATAGTTCACTGACGGGTTCTGGGCAACTCCCCGAATACTGATATAATTGGTGTTATGGATTACTCTTCTGAGGTATCCAGCTCGCCCCATGCACTGTAAAGAGAGCACATGCTTACAGATCTACACACTATGGGCACGTCTACACGTGAAGTTACTGTGCAGTAACTTATGTCTGCACATGCGCGCCCGTACTGTGCAGTAACTATGGTGACTTATGCCAAGTTGGGGGTAAATTTGCTACCTGCCTCATGCAGGGTCCACACAAAAGCGGCAAGAGAAGATGGTGGTGCCTGCTGCATAATGCAGGTAGCAAATTTATGCCCACTTAGTTATTGTGCAGTCAGGCATGTGTACACACCTTACTGTGCTGTAACATTGCATGCGCACAGTAACTTTACTCCCAAGTCATATCACACATAGCATTACTGCACAGTAACACCTACACATGTAGATACTGATCTAAAAGCCACTTACTGCACAGTAAATGCATGTGTAGACACACCCTATGTGGGGGTCAGTAACTTAGAAGACAGGGACTGTAGTAGTAAAGTTCTTTCCTGAATATAGCTTTGATCTCCAAAAGGTGTTAGTGTTGCAGCATGCAATACTGAAGTACCTAACTTTTCAGTAGCTTGCACTTGTGGCATCTGCAGCCCTGGGTTAATTTCACCTTGGCTCCCTATACAGTGCATAGGAGGAGTCAGGCACCTCATAAAGGATATCTGTGCTCCAAGCAATATTCATATACTTACTATGAAAGTCTTTGGAAAAGACAACAATTGGAGGAGGGACTGGAGCGCAGGTCTCACCACTCTTTTGTGTTCCTAACCATGTGCACACAATCTTTATTCCATGCAAAATAGAACAAATTCAGTAGCAGAGCAGCTTTGAACGGGAAATTAAACTGTGGTCTCCTGCTGCATAAGGCAAGTGCTACAAGCATTTCATAGATTCATACATGTTAGGGTCAGAAGAGGGACCTCAATAGATCATTGAGTCCAACCCCCTGCACAGACAGAAAAGAGGGGTGGGTTCAGATGACCCCAGCCAGATGCCCATCCAACCTCCTCTTGAAGACCTCCCCCAGGGCAGGGGAGAGCACCACCTCCCTTGGGAGCCCATTCCAGACCTTGGCCACTCTAACTGTGAAGAAGTTCCTCCTAATGTCCAGTCTAAACCTGCTCTCTGCTAGCATATGGCCATTATTTCTTGTGACCCCCCCCAGGGGCGCCTTGGTGAGTAGAGCCTCACCAATTCCCTTCTGCGCCCCCATGATGAATTTACAGGCAGCCACAAGGTCGCCTCTCAGCTTCCTCTTGCAGAGGCTGGAGAGGTCCAGGTGTCCTAGTCTCTCCTCATAGGGCTTGGCCTGCAAGCCCTTAACCATACGAGTTGCCCTTCTCTGGACCCCCTCCAGGTTATCCACACCCCTCTTGAAGTGTGACACCCAAAACTGCACGCAGTACTCCAACTGCGGTCTGACCAACGTCTGAAAGAGAGGAAGCATCACCTCCTTGGTTCTGCATCTGCTGATGCATGATAAAGTGCAGTTAGCTTTTCTAATGACTTCGTCACACTGATGACTCATGTTCATCTTGGAGTCTACTAGGACTCCAAGATCCCCTTCCACTTCCGTGCTACCGAGCAGGTCATTTCCTAGGCAGTAGGCGTGCTGGACATTTTTCCTCCCTAGGTGCAGCACTTTGCATTTCTCCTTGTTAATCACATTCTATTGTTTTCTGCCCATTTGTCCAACCTGTCCAGGTCTGCCTGTAGTTGTTCCCTGCCCTCCTGTGTGTCCGCTTCTACCCAGTTAAACTATTGGATTTGATGGGCTAGTTATAGCAACAGACACCACCATCTTCTCTTGCTGCTTTTGTGTAGACCCCAGTCAGGTAAGCATACTTCAGAAATGCTTACTTAACTGTGCTTTGCAGGCAAAGGGGCAGTGAAAACACCTAATAATCATATTTCTCAATGAACCACCTGGTAAGGCTCTCAGTTTTTAGCACTGTCGAACCTGAGATGCTCCTGGTCCTGCACAGAAGCAGGTTCTAAGGCTCTTAAGGACTTTAAAAGGCAAAAAGTGAGTACCTCAGGATTTCAAAGACTTCTAGTGTTGTGGGGGAGGAAGATGGGTTGGAGGCTGGCAACAGGTGCCCAAGTCATTTTATGGATTTAGTTTGGCAATCTTCCTCACAATTCTGCCCACTATTCTTTATGGTAGGTACTGCCTGTAGGGAAAACCACATCCTATTAAGAAAAGCAACCAGTGCCCACTAAAACCTGGTGTGGTGTTTAATTGTGCTATAGGAAAAGATAGGAGCTGTTTTCCACTAGCTTTTTATTTAGTTTTTAGGCATTTTTTTCAAGGCTGTTGATTTAGGTATTCAGTTGGGTAACCCATGAGGTAGGAAGACTGCTGCAATTAACTCTTGGTAGAAAACAGTATTTACATAAAAGAGACTGGATTGAATAAAAGAAGACACAAATGTGTACACAGCTCCAAAGTAAGCACTGTACTGGGGGTAGGACAAACTTGCAAAAGTTCTGATGTTAAGGAGAAGAATGACACATTACCTTCACTTTCCCCTCTCACAAAAGAAGGTGAGGGAGGAGAAAAGATACTGAGTGAGCATAGGGCTGTTTTTGCCATCCTCCCACATTACTTTTCTAAAATAACTGGAGGCAGAGAGCTGACTTATTAGGTCCTGTCTGGAAACTGGTCATATTTCATCTTCAGCTTCATGATGCGCCCCCTTTCAGCAATGTCACACCAACGCTCCAGGTGGAGAAAAAAGGTCATCAGTATGTCTCCCTTTTTGTCAAAATCATTTTATTAAAGAGTTAGTGTCACACCAGGCCAAGAAACACATGCTTCTGAAATAAGTTTGATGACAAATGTTCTGAACAGAAAACCTGAAGGCATTGAAGGCATGTAATAAGCAGTAGTGGTACCAAACTTTTGCTGTGCATGTGCAAATTCTGTTGGTGCAATGGAAAATTCAGAAAGGATGCAGTCTGGCAGTATTTTTGGTCTTGCGTAGTACAGTTTGTCTAATAATTTAAATCAGAGAGAGCATGAATACCACAGCTCAAGAGACCCAAATATAATCTTTCAGTAGTTAGCCCCAGCAGGAATTTTTCACTATGAATACTAACAAAACAAATTTAGTTGACATCTCAACACAGCAGTAATATATATACAATAGTTATTAGACTCATGCAGCTTCTTTCATTACATGATTTTTTTTTGATTTACACCAGAAACATTATAAAAAAATAGGTCTGTAATTTGTATTTCACTCTAGCATTAGCTCTGTATCACCTCAGGCAAAGACAGTGTTTCAGCAGGTATCCTAATATGGCAAGAAATCTGCCCTAAATTTTAATTTCATTTTGTAAGTCCACATAGAAAATAAATGCAAACTCTTTATACAAAACAAGAGCAAATAATTGTACCTATAGAAAAGGGGGCTAAATCCCTTTAGTTTTATTATAATGGCATGTACTTTATACTTTCACAACAGCATACTGATTTTGTTTTAGTCTCCTAAACCCAAAAATAGTGTTGATGAATGAAGGAATGTGAGTTACCATAGGCAGCAGACTCATGCATTGAGCAATTCATGTTCTTTATCTGTTTTCCCAACTGCATCAGGATTGGATAGTGGGTCAAGGTCAGCAAAAAGACTGAACCAAGCAGTGAGATCTTTCGGATTCTTTGCAGGTTCTGGGAAAAAACGTTCAGGAAAAAGATTCAGAGTTCTGCTTGAGTTATGTTCAAAATAGCTGAAAAGTGACAGGTCTAATCAAATGCCATCAGCGTTAACTACTGAAACAGCAAATCTCTAGTAAAAACAGGGCAATGAATTACATTATAACACAGTACCTTCAGAAAATGAAATATCCAATCCTGTAAAAATGCCTGTAGTATTTGTAGTTATATGCACTCCAGCATGGTAAGTGTCTGATCGTTTCTCAATTATTTACCAATAGAAATAATCTCTTTCTTGCCTATTGGAGAAATAGCTCAACTACTTCATACATGTTTTGTTTGCTTATTTGTGCGTGAAGGAAAGTTAAGTAGAAAAAGTGAGTTTTGCGTTCAGCTGTTGGCACGGTCAGTCCTACAGCTAATCACATGTATGGGAGTGAATACCTGAGCCTGGTTCCAATTCCTATGAAAGCTCTTCCCTTCCCCACTAAGCCTATGATCTTTGTTCTCCTGGAATGGAGCTTGGATGAAGATCATAGCTGTGGAGAGAAAGGAGGAGCCAGGGACAACTCACGTGGGCCTCGAATACTGGAAGAGAGATCTTGAATTGTATTCTTTCTTTCTGGGAGACGGTTTGAGCAAAAGCGTTCACAGAAACCTGTGCTTTTGTACTTACAGACTGCTGCATTTTGTACCAGCTGCATCTTTTCAGGGTTAGCAGCTTCACTTTTAGATAGAATAAACTGCAGTAAACAAGCCTGGAACTCACATATGTTATGGTTCTTATAGCCAAGTGTACATCTGGGGCTGCAAAGGGAAGTGTATCATTTTCCCTATTCCAGTACCAAATAGCATGCAAGAATCCAAAGAAACCCTTCCCTCACCCAAAAGAATAACTTGCATCTTTGATGCCCTTCTAAGGTCAACCTTAAAGGAGGGAGCCAGGCCATTTCAGAGTCATTTAATTCATCCATGATGTCTTGTGTAGATGGTGCAGGAGTAACTGGTTATCAGTGGTCTCATTTATGAGAGAGATGGAGCAGAAAGCCCACTGAAGCATTTTTTTTTACCAACGACCAAGATGGAGTCTTCTACTAGAATAAGTATTGCCTCACTTCCATGCCCTGGTCTGAAAACTCAGAGCACGCGATCCAGAATACT
This sequence comes from Crocodylus porosus, assembly GCF_001723895.1. Classification (NCBI taxonomy): domain Eukaryota; kingdom Metazoa; phylum Chordata; order Crocodylia; family Crocodylidae; genus Crocodylus; species Crocodylus porosus. The sequence continues at coordinate 46,326,963 of NW_017728886.1, forward strand.
GGCAGTGAAGACTGACTTTCTGTTTCCCCCTCAATTAGCTTAGTCAGAAAAAGGAGAAAAGATTCTGGATGATAGGTTGCACATTTTGTAGCACAGGACAATATTTTTGGTTCTTGCTGCTGTCAGACTGTTTGTACTTTTTCTTAGGATGAATTCCTGAATGGAGAAGGAAATTGTATTTCTGATTCTGTACTCAACTTATTGTATTTAGCAGCCTATGGAGTCAGCCCAGATGTACTTCATCTTCTTTATGAAATAAGATACTTCCTCACAATGGGAAGTGCTGCCTTCCTGGAGTTTGAATGGAGACAGTCTTGGCTCATGAAACAATTTATGAACACAAAGCTCTACAGAGGAAGACTTTACTCATTGTCAGAAAAGTAAAATCTCCTTGCTGCCTTCATAAATATGGGTATAGCCTTTAGCTTAATAAAGTGAATGAGACTGTGTTATATACATGCAATTTTCTAATGCAATTATCACAATTGCATCCTCTCCACCCACTCATAACAATTTCTAAAATGAATGTCAACCCCATCTGAATATGGAGAAAAATCATTTGCACAAGGAAACAAAAATGTATACAAGATAGTCCATTACTAATCTCTTCTGCATCAGAGCTCTTAGAGGGAGCCTATGTGTTGGCTCAGTAGCTGTTTAATTTCATGTGCCCAAATGGCACTTACCCAGCTGCAGAGCTGCCACTTTTGGTACTCCCACATACTTTGTGATATTATTCTATGTGCAATGGGCATACACAGGTATCCAGCTGGCCACTGAGCATGTCACACTCTGGCTGGGCAGGTACAGAAAATGTGGAAAAGTGTAAGTCACAAAACTGTAGATGGGCCAAACCACAATGTTTAGTGGGTGCCAGGATTGTGGAGGTGGAGAAAGGCCCTCCCATATCTCCACTATCTAGTGGTTAGAGCATTCTCTGAGGTCCAGGTTCTACAGCTCCCCTCAAGGAGATCTGAGCCTCTCTTACTCCAGCTGCCAGAACGCCGCTTTAGCCACTAGTCCAGAGGTTAGGCACCACTCCTTTTGAAGCTGGCCTTTCTGGGCAGCCAAGACTGGGGAATATGTGGGGCCTGGAGGCAGAGAAGAAGCCAGTGGCCTGGTAAGATGGATGCCATTCTGGAAGGTGAAGGGCCCTGGGTTTTGGTTTTGATTCTTGCTCCTGATGGGGTAAACACTTCCCTACTGTTCTCCATCCATTTTATCCAGTGTACAGTAAATGACAGGCGCAGTGGCTCAGCTTCAAAAGAAGCGCTGCAGAGAGGCCTGGATAATTTGTACTCTGTGGCCTGGTGTTAGGAGTGCTATGCTGAGAAATTATAGATGCAGGTTCAATCCCCCTCTGGATGGGGACATGCCCTGCAACCTCAGTTGCCCATTTCCTGGGTGAGTGCCCTAACCACTTGGATACTGGACCAACACATAGCCAGGCTCCCCTGCTCTCTGTTTTTGGTAGGCCACAATTTTGGAACTCATGCTCATATAGGCAGTCCTGTACCTGTCCAGCCTGCCAAGCACATGTGGTAGCCAGGCTGATGCTTATGCACCCACCCTGCATAAGAAATGAGAATTCAAATTGTGCTTAAGTGCCAAACATGGCAGTTACATGGTGGGGGAAGTGCTATTTGGGCGAGAAAAGTCCAATAGGATTCTGCCTGTTGCGCATGCAAGATGAGCTTACACAGACTGAGCTTTTCACTCGCACTCGACTCCATCTGTTAGAAATTCCCGTTCAAAACCAATGGGAGTTTTGTAGCCCCCTTTGCTTTGCAGGGCCAGGTGGTAACAAGTGAACTATATCTCAATCAGATCAATAGTTGTGTGGTGTATACCATTTACATCATAAAAATGTATCACGCTTCAGCCTCGCTATCCTCTCTGATGTTCCAAACAAGCAGGGTTCAGGTCAAATGCAGAGGCAACTCTACGGCCCTGAATCTTACAGTGGAAGAAATCCAGTGGTTTTACTCTACAATCAGAACCTAAATGATTGTTCATTACATTCCACCAGCACTAAAACCATCAAATAAATATACTTACATAATTCAAATTATTCATGTTGGAATATAATCTTAATAATTAAGTATTTAATTAATGTACAAGATTCCTGAAGGTAAATATTAACAAATAGATCATAATATGGTAGAGTAACTGGGAATACTGCAAAGATTGGATTACTGATTGCAAGTGATTCAGAATCCCTCTTCCCCCTCAAAATAATGAATGTATCACCTTTCACAGGCGTCTTGTTGGCATTCACATTCAAGCTGTTTGATTTCTGTGCTGGCTGTGGTATCGACGGAGGGCTAACACTGTTAGCTGCCCAACCTAAAATTCAATAATGTAGTTATATTAGTGCCAATCAACAATAATTAATGAACTCATACCCCTTGGATGCTTTCAGTGAAATACTCGTATCATTCAAAGGAGTCATATACTTGCCTCACCCATATGTTATGCTCATATTTTTCTTTCTTCTGATAGAGATTAGAAATTAAATTCTGCAACCCAGCAATGTCCTTGAGAGAACAGTGCATCTGCTGACCAGTCTCAGGCCATCATGTGCTTTCCATCTGCACTGTCAAACCTCCATCGTCTCTTAAAGAGCACTCTGCCTACGTCCAACTACAGACAATATTTTTTTCCATCTCAATGAGTAGCTACCACAGAAGCCCCAGTTAGGTGTATGCATGTGGAGGAGGAGGGTGTGAAGAGGATTTAACATTTTCAGTGCGGGGGTGGGGGAAATAACTGAAGTAGCTAAAGTCTGACAAATGCTGCACTCTCCACTCCCCTTCTATTTTGCAGTTCAGAGATTCTCATTTTATTTACTGGCCCAAGTGAAATATTTAATGGGACGCTGTTAACCTGAGCTATTTTTTTTAAATAACTAATTCTGAAAATTCCAGCTGATTAAAAAACACCTGTAAATAGGATGTTCTGAATTGTATTCCTTAAATATTTTCTAAGGATTTTTTTCTTTCTGTCTCTTTATAAAGATGTATTCAGCAAGCAGAAGCTTGCTTAGCAATGCTGTCTATAAACAAAGATGCGTTTTGTCAAATGCTACATGCAGACTCCATAGTCAACAGTAGCACAGAACTGACTCATTTTACCAAGAAACCCATATGTGCCTGCGAGATGAGTTAAAAGGAAAATGTCTTCTGCTGTGAGGTAACAGTAGGTTATGTAATCAGCAGGACCAGCAGTGGAGAAAAATGTTCATGTGTAATACGCTGCTGTATCAGGTTGTTAAACATGCCCTGGAAAAAGAAATCTCCTCCCCCATCTCCCAAGTTCTTTCATTTAAAAGTTATCTAAGCCACTACTTGTAATTATAGAAGGTTTAAGTTATTTAAGTCCTTCCATTGTTATACTTTTAGGAGCATAACTATCACGTGTTGCACTGTCTCTGGGGTAGGCAGCTTATTGGTCCTAGTAATTCAATCATGTTTTTTGATGTTTTTCCTTGTAAACTTACCTATTCGTCCATCAATCTTAAGAACCTAATTCTATGATATCATAAGTATAAGCATAAAAATTGAAGGACTTAAATAACTCAACCCCATGATAATTACAAGTAGCAGCTTCGATAACTTTAAATGAAAAAACTTGGGGGCTGGGGAGAAGATACATATTGAGATATATCAATTATGGCATTTATAATATCCTCCTTTGACATCATTTCTCCCTCCTGCTATGACTCCATGCTTCTTTTTCTCTCCTCATTCCTCTTTCCTTTCTCTGTCCTTCCTCTTATTTTTTTTTTTTTTGCCTCTCTGATAGACACTGGGTCCTTATATCATTTGGATTTCTTTTGGAGTTGACTATTTTAGATAAACATCACTATAACAGTTCTTGCTCTTTTCAGTTTTTTGCTATTCCTGTACTGATCTGACCTCTATCTATTTGATTGATAGGTAGAGTGGTTTTCCTCTTTTATGATAGAAGCCAAAGCCACTTTGTATGAAATATCTGCTGTCCCTTTTAATAATAACAGAAATTACAGATGATAAGGATTTTTAAGTCACTGAATCCTTCTCCTGCACATTAGCAGAAGGCTGTCACAACCTCTAAGGAAAAAAAGCAGATGGAGGTCCACTCCTCACCTATTGTTGTACAGGCAAATAAGGAAACAGTAGCAGAAACACGTTAGTTAATCTCTAGCCCCCCAAAATACGGCTTTATGTTTTAGTTTAACCATTTAACATGTAGAATTTTAACTCACTCAGTATTTTAGACTGACTAACATTTTAGGCATTTTCTGTGGTTGTAGTAAGAGAGAGACAGACAAGAAAGAATATATTACAATTACAGAAAACTGTAATGCTTTCGCTAGCTCGGAAATGTGTTGAAAGCAATGTGTGTGTCAATTGCTGGCAATATACAGGTTGAGTGGGTAAAGCAAATAAAGCCTAATCCTAATTTCACAGAAATTAATGGAACTTTGGGCTGGAAACTTTCCGTAAAACTACCACTGACTTCAGTGAGATCAGGATTTGGCTCACAGAGAATTAACTAATGGTGATTTATTATGATACAATTGGCAGACCACAAAACTAAACACTGTAGAACAGTAAATCCTTTTATGTGATTTTTCCTTTTTTTCTCCTTGGACTAAGATTGGGTGAGCCAAACACCTATGATAGAGACACTCTACTCTGCTTTCACTGTCCTAGAACATAGACAGTTCAACACATACATTTAGGGTGGCCACAGCCCCACCCCTAGAATATAGGGCTTCCCCATGGTGGGATTGGGCGGGGGGCGACCATTGGCCAATGGGAACCACTGGCATCTGTGGTCAATCAGCAGCAAGGGGCGGGGCTACCACAGAAAGGCCACCTCCCTCCCTGGCTTAGAATACTGCTCCTTGTGGATGTGCACTGCTCTACCTCTAGGCACAGTCAATAGAAACATGAGGACAAATGATTGACATGTATTTCCACCAAGGAACTGAAAACAGGACTTTTCACTGTCCATTCTTCATTTAGAAATGGACAGGAGCCAAAGCGTTTAAAAACAGGATGGGCTGGTATAAAATAGGACTAATGGTCACCCTACTTACATTAAAAATATAAACAAACCCCTTCAGCATAACATATGCTGTTTTTCTGATGAAATAAGACCCTGACAAGGCCTGCTTGAAAAGACTACCAGTGTGTGTCTACAAAGTATTCTCATGTCCTCTATTTATATTAGCAGCCCATAGCAAGAGAGACATTTTGCCTTTGTAAAACAAACTGCAGTATGTCAATTTGAAAGCATCTGTTGGCCTCGAGCCTGTTCGGGTTTGTCTCTGCACAGAGTGGCTTCATTACATGACTAGACAAAAGATTATCAGTGAGACAGTAAGGAAACCAAGCAGCTTACTTTTCAGCTACCATCCCCGCAAAAGTGGAAGGTTTAAAAAAAAAGTTACCACAATTAAATTTAGAAATGGAACCAGAAAGCTTCACATTTTCTCAACTAAAAAATATGTCTGCAGAGATAATTTAAACAAGAGTCCTTTAATAAATTATGAATAAGTAAATGGAACTAAAAACATAGCAACAACAAAAGCTAATGCTCCCTGAGGAAGTGGTATACTTTAGTAAGGCAGCCAAATTAGACAGCTATAGCTATATAGGGGCAAAAAAGCTTAATAGAGATATTATTTCTTAATTCAGCTTTTTAAAACTAAAACTGTCACTCTATATTATCATTAATAACTATTTACAATAGTGTCTAGTGGCACTTACTGTGCTAGATGCCATGTATATGGACAGTAAGAGACAATCTGATCCTAATACTCTGCAATGTAGTGGACAAAATACAGGTTGGGAAGAAGGGAGAAAAGGAAATATTACTGTGTCCATTTAAACTGAGAAAGCTGAAGCACAGAGAGAGTAAAGTGCTAAAGACTTGTACATATGCTTGACTTGAAACATGTGAAGAACTGTATATGAGAAATGCATTAAAGTGAATGGGACAATTTAGATGATCAAAGCTCAGTGTGGGTTTATAAGAGCATCTATGGGGCTTATATCACAGCTCTTCAGTAAAGTCTCCATAAATTAAATATTTAAATGCATTTCTAAACTCTACATTTTAAAGTTTATATTATAATTAATATTTTAAGTCTTCACTCCTTATCCCAAACCAAGACCTGAATTTATTGACAAAGGCATTCAAAGGAATGCTGTAGAATGAAATTTGGTTCAAAATCTAAAATATAATTATCAGCTGGAGTTGACAACATAAAAACCAGTCATCTGTGACCATTCATTTTTTTTTAAATTCCAGTGAAAGCAGAGTGTTCTAAATAAACAAGGATTTTTTAGGGTGGTATCTTTTATTGGACCAATTGCATAGTTGGGATAAAGTTAGACAAACTTACGAATGCAAGACACTCTCCAACAGGTCTGTGCTGTGCTAGCTTTTACTTTTCTGACCTGATGAAGAGCGTTGCATATGAAAGCTCTATCTCAAGCAAAAAGCTGGTCCAATAAAAGATATCACCATGAGAAATCCTTGCCTCACATAATTTATGGACCATCACAGGTACAACATTATCCTAATAACTAAACAACAATTCAGAACAATATTTTACTAACACAAGGATGGGTAAATGAAATTGACTAGAAACTGACTAAACAGTAGTTAGCTAAACTAATCTGTTTTTACTGTTTAGTCTAAGAGGTCAGCTGAAAAGTAAACTAAAGGTGGAAAACAACTTGGTTTTTTTTAAGCCTTCGCTTTAAGTTTCCTTAGTTAATAATATTTAAATAAATCTTTACCAAATAAAAGTTATGTTTAACCTGAGACTTTCCCTTTAAAGACACTAAATGATTCTAGTAAAGAATTCTTATTTAATAAAGAGGTATAGACCAGGTTAGGAACTCGGGAATGGACTTTCACAAGTACATTCACATTCTATCACAGGTAACCAACTCACACTTCATAAAATGCATTGAACTCCACCTTATAATCACCTAAGTTTTTCTGTACTACTTGTTCCTGGGTTCCAGAACCTCACTCCCCCGTTGGTTGGAAACATTCTCATTTTTCCAGACTGAATTTATTCCTAGCTACTTTATATACACGACATCCATGTTGAGGTGCTGGGTTACAAGAGACAGGTAGGAAATAGTTTATCCTGATTAATAAACCACAAAAAAATTACAGCATCGGTATAACTACACAATCCCTTTTTCTATCAAATCCCACAGACACAGTTCAGGAGAGTGTTACAAATTCAGAATGCATTGTTTTTCATGGCATAAGATAAAAGAGGTTCAATCTTCCCCATTTACAACAGTCATTCTCTTTAGATCAGAAACTGTTGGTCCCTAAAACATTCAGGAGTCTGTATTTTTGATCTCTGCAGTCCCAAGTCTCTGAAATGCCCTTTCAAGCTATAACAGTATTTTTCTCTTTTAAACCATGAACAGACTCTTCCTATCCAAAGATCTGGGGGCAGCACTGCAATTATGTGTTCTTAGCACTTCAAAAACATTATTAAAATTCTAAAAGTTGTAACCAAGGGCAAATGGAAGCTGAAATCATGTCCAGGTTTTAAAATTCAACCTCAGTGCATCCCATAAATTAAATGTATCATTAAATATTCAAAGATGGAAGCAAGCTTTACCTTTTTGGCATTTAAAACCTAAAACACATTTTTCTTTCAACACCCTGTCAACATTAAAGAACATGTCAAAATATAGTTTCTTTTTGTTACTTTGTGTAGTTTGTTCCAACACATTTATTACTTTGTGTCAAGAAAGGTTATCTTCCTGGTTCTTTCTAAATTTGAATAGGCATCACTGGAGGTTTTATGGCACAAAGTTTGTTATAATTTGTTAAGGCACTGATACAGTCTTCCTATAATCAACATACATGTTTAATTTTGTAAGTGAATGCAGAAGTAAATTTTTGTAATCTCTCTTTGTACCTATAGTCTCTTTGTTTAACTGCCTTAATACCCTCATTTATCCTTTTCCAATTCTTTGATGTAAAGATAACATGCAAAATACTGCAAAGAGCCTTAGGATGGACGTCACTAACATCACAATTGGCCAGTTGGCAGGGTGGTTATTGGATAGTCATTGCAAAGATAATCAGAAGAGCAGATACTCTGACTGTCTCTGAGACTCGCCAAACTGGCTGAGGTCATTAGGGCCAGGTACAGACATTACATTTTTACTGGTATAAGTGACCAGAAACTGATCTACCAGTGTGCACAGACTATTTTAAAAATGTTCTAAGATTTGCTGCCTCCCTGTACCTCCCCCACCCACCAAAAGATGAATTTGTGTTTTGTTCACTACTGACCTAAACTACGTCGCTTACAAAAATGCATAACTTAGATCAAATCCGCCTCAGGCTTTTTGAATGTCTGTACTTAGCCTTAATGTAATGTGTGGTTGTGCCATATTAGTACACCTGTACACGTACCATGGACAGGGGATATAAAAATAAAACAAATAAAATATAGCTTCTTACTTGTTTCTTTGAAAATATTAAGTATTGGAAAAAAATCTTTTTTTTGGTAATGTCACTTTCCTGTTGTTTCCCTAGCACAAATAGCAGCTAAGATAGTTAATGCAATCAAAGAAACATTTTTCATTAATTTTAAAAGAAAATGCATTAAGATCTCAACCAAGCTATTCCACATAATAAACTGGCCTTCTGCCATGTTATTTTGTAGCTCCTTGACTCACTAGTATCTGAAAGCCTGGTTATTTTAAGGCTGGAAAGGTGAATGTGTAACTCAAGCATTCCATACCCCATTCACCACTTGAAACAATGACATTCTCCCTGTATCTCAGGCTACAATAGACACTATAAACAATCAATAATGTATCAGGTAGGAGGAGGCCATGTAACATCATTAACAAATGCTCTCAACAACAAAAAAGAAGTTAGCTGCATTAGTCTGAAGCCAGGCAGACTGTAGGGTAGGGTGGCACCTTAGAGATTTACTTGTTCTGAAGCTTATGTGCTCTCATAAGCGATAGCCTACTTTTTTTTTTTTGACAAAGCATCTGATTAAGTAGGCTGTCACCTACAAGAGCTTATGCCTCTCTGAATAAGTTAGCTGCTAAAATGCCATTCTGCCCTGCCTGCTGTTTTAAGACCAAAGAAATCTACACACTTACCATGTAAAGAGGACTGTAAATCATTCATGTTTTGGTCTAAGAGCTGCGAGGGAAGGAAGCCTGAAGGTGCTGCTGCTGCTGATGGAGCGGTCTCCATTTCTCCAGCTGAGGAGTTTGTGGTGGGATCAGTGAGTGGGTCCTGTCCAAAGACAGCTGTCCACTCTTTGCTGAATTCTCCCTCATCCAAGGAGGTAGCATTGAGGATCTCATTTAGCAATACCATATCATCCTTTTCACCAGAATCCAGCTCGGGGGAGTTTGAAGCTATTTTAAAACAAAATGGGGGACACAACTAATGATAATTACTAGACATAAATTAACATTGGGATAAACAAATGCAGGACAGATGGGAAATAAATAAAAAACCCTTGATCCAACTCTAAAATATTCAATCATATTCAGTTTGTATACTCTCCCTCTGGATTTCTGTGGTTTCCCATTTTCAGTCCTACTTTCAGTGAATCCCTGGGGTTGAAGCTTACACAACAGGCTATTTTTTTACTAGCTTCAGATAATATCAGCTGCGCTGGGACTTTCTCCCCTTTTAAAATGTAGCATGAGTAAACTTAAAAAAACAATGTCACAATAAATCAAAACACTGCCTACTACTTGGCTTAATAAAAGTTTTAGGAGGCTGCCATTCAGTTGCTGTCTTGCTCCTTGTTACCCTCAATTTACCCTTGATTTAAATCAAGCTAGCACAAACCACAAATAAACTTTTAACTGCTTCAGTTAAACTTTTTGATCCACTGATGAACAAATTAAATATTGGGGAGTCTCGAAGAGAATACATTCTTTTATGTACTGGATGGGATTTCCTAACACCCACCATTGGCAAAGCTCTTCTCCCACTGAAGTCAATGTTAAAACTCCCATTAACTTCAGGGGAAACACAGTTAAGCTATTGACAAGTACTTCTGAAACGCCCACTTCATTTCTCTCCTAAAGTGTGGGAACTGTGGTTAAAGCAACTACTAGATTATTTACAAGTTTAAGGTAAATCTGAAAAACACTATATATATATGCGCAAATCCCAATCAGAATCCAAAATGTTGAGTTTACATCACAGTACAAAAATACAAGTAACTAGCATGATTTTATTCTTTTCTACGAATCGTTAAACACTACGACGAGAGACTGCTGAAGAGGAAAACAGTGGTTTACAAGTCTGATATTGTCACACTGCTTGAAACTGAAGTTTATCTCAATTATACTCATCTGAAATGTGGTAAAGCATGATGGGCAGCTTTTGCTTTGCAAAGCTTCAACCAGCCAGCTAGGCCTGCTCTCTCTGCTTGCATGCAGCATGCAAGAGAGACTTTTAATATTTTGGGCATAAAGAAAAACCATAAGAACAGACAGGAATCCCTTGAAACAAAATTATTGCAGGAGCAATACGACATTTTATTTAAAAACAACCGCTTGCCTAGATATGCTTCTCTCAATGACCACAACAATTTGCAATGGAATAATTCAGGTTTAGTGACAGGAGAGAAAAGAAACAGAACTGAGTTTTAAAGAGGCTCATGAGTGGATAGAATATAAACGCCTACATACTATGATAAAATAAGAACCAGCCTGAATGTTTATCCAATAGTAAAGAGAGATCTGAGGTCGAACATGCAAAGTTACCTTTTCCTTTGCTTCTGTACTCCCAAGCTAGGGCCAAAAATAGAGATATTACTAAAAACCTTATTCTTCTCATATTCCTACCAGACATTTTCAAAAGCATAATCTAGACATTATCAAAAGGATCACTCCAGACCCCTTCACCATTTTCATGAGATTTTTCATCCCACCTTTCTAATCTCATATTGCTTTTAGCCAATCTCAGAGGAATGACTAAAAACATTAAGATACTTTTCATTAGACCAACTAAATAGTTGGAAAAAAGTTCTTTGCAAGCTTTTGGGAAGAAACACCCTTCTTCAGGCACTAGGAGACTACCAACTGGAGTCTCCCAATGCCTGAAGAAGGATGTTTGTGCCTAAAAGCTTGCAAAGAACGTTTTTCCAACTATTTAGTTGGTCTAATAAAAGATATCAAATCTACCCAAAAAAGCTGACAGCCTATGTCCTTAGACCAACATGGCTACAATCATCACCCCTAAAAACATTAACACCTTCTAAACTCCTAGAAGTTCATCCAATATTTCTCTATTTATTCACCTATTTATAATGTACTTGTGACTATGAGATGATAGTTGCTATACCTTACTTAAGAATTTTTAAGGCATTATCACTCCAATCTGTGAGCAATGACATACATTCTCAGTGCTACAGTGGGAAATATTTCACTTTCATGAAGTTTAAAGACTAGCAGGGGAAGATAAAGGGAGGAAACGTGTTAATGTGTTAAGAATGCTGTTAGTAGTGATAATGTGGCACTATTACTGCACCTCACCACAAATTATATTTACCCACAACAGGAAAATGTTTGCAGCAGTACAGCTCAGATCAAAACTGCTAGATAAGCAATTCTTATGTATGTGTGCGTAAGTGCATCAAACCACACTATGCTTGCTTTTAATGAATATATTACTACATTCATATTTATATTTAAAAATTATATCACTTTTTTTGCTATCAACTTCTTCAGAAAATGATTGAACTGTCATACTACTTTATGATCTGTAAGAAGCCTTTTGTTTTTCTTGTAAGGCATTTTATATTGTATTTGTTTGAATATTTCTTTAGAAACACTTTACTCCACTGAGAATTTAAACCAATCCAAAACAAAATCCGCCATAAAGCTGGCAAGTCAGTCAGCAACACAGAAGTCCTTGACTTCAGAAAAGCCGACTTTGACAAGCTCAAGAGGCTTGTCGGTCAG
>NW_017728886.1:46340962-46414474 GCF_001723895.1 Crocodylus porosus
GACTCGATGATCTCCCGAGGTCCCTTCCAGCCCTAATGTCTATGAAATCTATGAAATCTATGAAAATTAGAGAGAAGACAGAAAGTGTTTCAGAAAAATTGACTCAGCACCACAGAAAAGAGTGTTAGGCCCTGTACAAAAAACCTTCAGTACACCCTCCTTTAGATGACTGAAGTTTGTCTTTTACCAGTAGAGTTTATTCCCATAAAATCCAGGGAATAAGCATGAGCAGCATAAACATCTTTCTGTTGTTGTAACTGTCTCTCTGCTGATTGGCATTCTAAATATTTGAGTAAAAAAAGCCCATATCTAAATTAGTTTAAACTGGCCCGCAAATGTGTGTAGAGCAGGCTTCACTTGTGTCTCCAGTAGGAGAGTTCAACATGAGATATGGTTGGGTGAGTGAAAATGAGAGAGAAAGAAAAGGCCACTATAGCTATGAAAATATTTAATATTAAACCACATAACAAAACTTCATTACTGTACAGGAGAGTTTTGGGCCATGTATTACACATATGTGTCTCTCTGTGGCACTGGGAAATATATTTCCACAGCATGCAGGAGGGAGCTCTTGGTGTAGCTACTACATTGTCATAAAGACTGCAAAAAACTTGCGTCACTCTGACTGTTGAGGTCTTTCCTAATGGGAATGGAGGGAGAAGATGGGTAGCCCTTATATTCTAAAACAGGCCATTTGGGAAACAACTGTGAGAAATCCTCATGCCTTTGAGCTGTTCCTAATCTAATGAGAACAAAGGATGCAGTGACTAGAGTTAGATTACTGTTCTGCTTTACACATAGAAAACATAGCTGTTTGAATTAACTAAGACAACAAAAGAAATACAGGACTCCTTCAAGTTTTTAACAAGACCCAAATGACTTCTTCTGCTCTTCATCTGCCCCACTTCAGATATAAAAGCTGTAGGGCCCACTGGACTACCACTAGCAATCCCTACGATGGCGATAAGGGCTCACAGAGGAAAAAAAGATGAAAACCAATTATTTAAAAAGTTATGAGTTGGGCTAGAATGACAGCGAAACATACTTCAATGGCTCAAATATGATGTACTGTAGTAATCGTTCCTGCATACATAAATCTGAGCTGCATCTGTTGCTACTAAAAAAAAAAAATCACGCTTTATGTCAAAGAAACTGAAGTACAGTAAATCCTCTTACAGCCAGTAGGTTTACATTTTAGTTCAATATCAGATTTATTGTCCACAGATTATGTAAATGGTGCTGATTTTGTTTAGTGCAAGTGAAGTATTGTAGGTGGATGATCTTATTTAGAAGCCCAGTCAACTTTCAGAGTATTAAAGCAACTAAAATATAGGATTAAAACTATTTTTGAAAAATAGATAATATACACACATCTCGTACCATTTTCTTCAGGTTTCAGATCTAGCAAATCATCAATGGCACCTAGCAGTTTAAAAAAAAAGAATTATTGGCACACTTATCCCTTATATGATCAATACCTATAAACTGTAACATAGTTTTCATTAGTCTGGTTTACCTGAGTTTTCTCTATGGTTAAAATTTTCTCCCAGCGTAGTCAGGATGTCTTTGCTGTCTTCAGCTGTAACCAAAACAAGGAAAACAAATCAAGCCAAGTTCAAGACAGAAATAAGTTCATGCAGTAGTAATACAAGATCAACATGTAGCAAGTAGGTCAATACAGTAGTACAATACAGTAGAATAGTGGTTAAAATGTGCTAGATCACAACTGGGCAAAAATAGGAACTAAAATTTCTGAAAAGCAAGCTACATTGTGGAGGGGTACACACCATTACTACTTTGTGGAGTGAAAGCCCCTGCAATTGGCTGCTTGCTGAGGTTGCCCACCTCCTGGGAAGAACAGCTAAATATAGCTACTGCAGGAATCAAGCAGAACTCTCTCCCCTTCTTTTTGGAGCCTACCCTCATTTCAGGGTGATACTGCTCTCTCTTCTCCTTGCAACACTGGTTCTGGGAAGAGAGAGGGAACCCCATGGCCCTGGGAAAGTAGGAAAAGAACACCACAAGTTCCAAGAAAGAGTGGAGTCAGGAGAAGGGACCAAAATTAATTACTAAGTAGTGAGACAGACAGAAGTGACAGATTTGCAATTACTGTCAGCCCTGGGTAGCAGTTATAGAAGGGTTTTGTCTTCAGCTTCTCTCATACAGAATTTCAAAAGAAACTTTATCAGCTACATGTTGAAAATCTCAGTACACTAGCTTTTTTCCTTTTCTTTTTAAAGAGGAGCTAACCACCATGTGAATAATCAGACAATGCTCCCCACCAAGCAATACCTTTGGTCAGTGCTACAACAGAGCACAGCATCAGAAATAATTAAAAAAAAAGGTTTTCATTCTTATTTTTTTAATTCTTCCACAAGTATAATCTAATCCCATTGGAATTGGTGGTCATCTTTCCACTGGACATTGTACTGGTCCCAAGTACATCTTAATGCTCCCCAAAATTCAGGTGAACAACTACCCTTTATCAGAAAATGTCATGCACAACACCTGACCAGCTGCAACACAAAAAACAGTGCTCTCATCTTCAAAGCATTTCCCCTTCCTCTGCATCCCCCAAACTCCCTGCCAAGCACTAGACAGGAATCAATATATTGAAATATGTGATTGTTCCATTAACACTTAAGTCTTTATATATTTAAACCAGGAAATCTGGAAGTCAAGTAGGATGCTCTCCTGGTAATTGTCTTTTGCCTATAAAAATGTTAATATTAATAGCCATTACGAACTTTCAATCCTATCAAAAGCCATCCCCAAAGTGTACTGGCACTAATGTGCCTTGGGGTGCAACAGAAGGCCTGTGTGTCAGGTCTTACTGCTAAATCACTGCACTTTAATTTTTAAAATATTTTCTGTTCTTAATCAGTTGCATTAAAATCCTTTGACACATTCAAGCTTTTTAAGTAAAAAAACCAAGAGCAGATCCTTGTTTTATCCTACTTTTATGTGCTCTGCATCTATATGGAAGTGCAGGGTGAAAGTTATCATTCATCCAAACAAAACAGTATCTGCACTACATTGAAGATACCACTTTGAGTTATGGATAACTCAAAACTGCAAGATCATGAAGGCATATATATCCATACACTAAACAGCCAAGCCCGGAAGAAGGCCTAGTAAGTACTGTTACTGAATTTACAGTAACAAACCAGAGAATATGATGAGTTACCATATTGTTCCAATTCTAGGTTGACCCAATGTGTAAGTTGACCAATTTTTAAGTTTCTTTTTGAAGGAAAAGGTCAACTTATTATCAAAACAATACTAAGGCAGCTGTTTAAATTAATGGAAAAAAGCCTACGATGTTATGGGTGGAGGGGGGTTTGATCTAAGAGATTTTTGCTACAGGATTCAAGAAACCAGCAATCAAATTATATTTTTTTAAGTTATAGATGATTGTTTTCTAAATCTGGAAGGTGCTACATACAACCGAAGGTAGCTATATTTCAGACCTCAGTATAATGGATAAGAATGAGAATGGAAACTCTGCAAACTAAGAGAACTGGTCAGTCAGGCAATCAGATTCATACCCCCCCCCCCAAAATAAAAAAAATAAAAGGGAGTACATGAGGAATGGTCATTGCTCAAAACATAATCCTTGAAGCCCAGGGCAAGAAATGCAGCCAATGGGCAAGGAATCCCCCATGGTTGAATAAGGAACTGCTGGACCTCATCAAGCTCAAAAGAATAGCCTACACCAGCTGGAAAACAGGAAGTATTACCAAAGAAGATTATTCTGCACTCCCCCACACCTGCAGAATGTGATTGAGAAAAGCCAAGACACAGACTGAACTTAGGCTACCTACAGGGATCAAGGACAACAAAAAATCCTTCTTCAGATAAGTGGGAAGCAGAAAAAAGAACAAGGATAGTATTGGGCCTCTAAGAGATCCAATGGGGCAACTGACATCAAATGCCCCAAAAAAGGCCAATCTCCTAAATTACATTTTTGCATTGGTTTTTCATCCTCCCAGGAGGATCACATCGCCAGGAATGGCACAAATCAATTCAGGATCCCAAAACTGATGTGGATCAAGTGAGGGAACACCTTGAGAACCTGAACATTCACAAGTCCGCGGGCCCAGATGGATGCACCCAAGGGCCTTGAAAGAGCTGGCAGACATCATTGTATCCCTCTTAGCAAGGATATTTGAAAGATCGTGGCACTCGGGGAAGGTCCCAGATGACTGTAAAAGAGCCTACGTGATTCCTGTCTACAAGAAAGGGAGGAGGGATGACTCGGGGAACTATAGACCAATCAGTCTGACATCCATCCCTAGAAAAATCCTGGACAAAATTGTCAAGAGATCCATCAAGGCCAAACTAACGGAAGGCAAGCTTCTGAATGCCAGCCAATGTGGCTTTGTGACTGGCAGGTCCTGCCTGACCAACCTCATCTCCTATGACCAGGTAACATATGCCCTGGACAAAGGAGAAGATGTGGACATCATATATCTGGACTTCAAGAAGGCCTTCGACCTAGTTCCCCATGATGTCCTCATGGTTAAGCTGGGGAATTGTGGCCTTGATCATCACATGGTCCAACGGCTAGGCAACTGGCTACGGGGTCGGACCCAAAGAGTACTAGGTGAAGGGAACAAATCAATGTGGCACAGGGTGACCAGTGGAATCCCTCAGGGCTCGGTACTTGGGCAAGTACTCTTTAACATTTCCATCAGAGATCTAGATTCGGGAGTCAGATGTGAACTGGTCAAGTTCGCGGATGATACCAAATTATGGGGGAGGGCCATCATGCTGCACGACAGGCTGGAAATACAGGCCAACTTGGACACGCTCTCAAGGTGGGCTGACCAAAACTGGATGGCCTTCAATGCAGAGAAGTGCAAGGTGCTGCACCTTGGTAAGAAGAACCCTCAGCATACTTAGAGGCTCAGCAGTGCTACGCTCAGTAGCACCATGGCCGAAAGGGACTTGGGGGTCTTGACTGGCCACAAGATGAACATGAGCCACCAATGTGATGCAGTGGCAGGCAAAGCTAACTGAACTCTGGCATGCATCCCCCGATGCATCTCAAACAATACCAGGGAAGTCATCCTCCCACTTTACTCGGCCCTGGTGAGATTGCAGCTGGAATACTGCATCCAGTATTGGGCCCCCCACTTCAGGAAGGATGTGGAGAAGCTTGAGAGAGTCCAGAGAAGAGCCAGTCATATGATCCAAGGCCTGGAGGAAAGGCCGCATGAGGAGAGGCTGAGGGACTTGGGACTGTCCAGTCTGGAGAAGAGAAGGCTCAGGAGGACTTTGTGGCAGCCTACAGCTTCATCAGGACCTGGGAGAACACCTTTTCACCAGAGCTCCCCAAGGGATGACAGGGTCTAATGGTCATAAACTCCAGGAAGGCCGATTTAGACTGGATATAAGAAAAATGTTCTTTATGGTGCATGTGTCCAGGGTCTGGAACAGACTCCCCCCAGAGGGGGTACAAATGCCTACTCTGGACTCTTTCAAAAAAATGCTGGATTTATTTCTTGCTGGCTGTCACCTGATCCCAGCTGACTTCCTGCCTATGGCGGGGGGGCTGGACCCGATGATCACATGAGGTCCTTCCCAGCCCCTAATGTCTATGAAATTTATGAATTTGGTAGATAGGCATGTGCACACGCACACACAAGCACACACGCACGCTCTTTTTCAAAAAGGCTAATTTCCCAAAGCTAAGAAGTATTATGAGCGAAACCAAAAAACTAATTGGGAGGAAATTTTTTAAAAAATGAATCACAATTGGAAAATCTTTAATAGCCATGGCCATAAAGGTAGGAAAGAGGATATTTTTTCATTAAAAGCCTTTCATTATTTCTTGGCAAAAGGCAGGCAGCAACTAGAAATACTCCTCCCTCACCCCAATAATATCACAAATGGAAAAAAGAAGGACAAATAGTAACTGAAATAAAACAGAATTTTTGAAGTGCAGAAACTTAATAATGGAGACCAAAGACAGAAAAATCCATGATTAGTGGAAACAGGAACCAAAAAAAGCAGTTAGAAACAAAAGATATCCCAAGCTTATTCCTAGGCTGAGATGATAAAATTCTTCATAATGATGAAGAAATGGCAGAAGCATTCAATAAATATTTTTGCTCTGTATTAGAAAGATGTAGGATGACAAACTTGTATCAGACAAGGAAATTACTTCCAAGGTCATTAGTAACCAAGTGGATGGTAGATTACATCTATTAAGAACAAAACCCAGGCCAGGATAACTTGTACCCAAGAGTGCTAAAAGACTCAACTGAGGATCTCTCTACCCAGTTCTTGCTATTTTTAAATAAATATTGAAATACCAAACCCATTTCAGAACACTGAAAGAGTACAAATGTTATGTCAACATCCAAAATGTTTAAGGGAATGACCTGGGAAAAACAGGCTAGTTAGGCTGTTATTTGTCTTGGGCAAAATGGAAAACAGCATGGAATTCAGTAAATAAAAGACAGTAGTATAATTTATGCCGGGCACCATGGCTTTATGAAAAACATGTCTTATCCAATCTTCAATCTTTCATAAAATGTAAATAATTACTTGATACGTTCAACCACATAGATAATAGATACACTAGATTTTTGTAAGGTATTTTACTTAGCAGTACATGGAATTCGGATTAGCAGAAACTAGCAGTGTACAATAACGTACATACGGAACAAATAAAAAACCTTGTAACTGAAAGAAATCAAGGAGTAGATGTTGGCAGGGAATCACCGTCAAATTGGAACATCTGTTAGGGTTCTATACAGCCACCCAATGCTATTCAATATTATCATTGAGGAACAGGAAGTAACACAAAATCACTGGTAATGAAAGTTGTAGATGACTCAAGAGTGGTAAACGACCCTGAGGACAGGTTAATCATACAGAACAATCTGGGCCTAGAGTGTTTTTAATATAATAGCTGGATTTAAAATTACGTGTCTAGGGGCAAGAAATTCAGGTCATACCAAGGGTAGGTACAGACATTTGGGGAGGTTAGATCAAGTTAAAAATTGCCACCCAATCTAAGGTCAGTTGGAATGGGTAGTGGCTAGCAGGGATTGCAGGGGACAAGTGGGGTCCATGGGGGGAGTCAGGGGGTTGAGGGGTGTGTGGGGAGTGGTGGGGCCCAGGACAGTGTGGTGGGATTGGGGGCAGCAGGGTCGGCAGGGGAGGATGGGGGGCAGCTGGGTCAGTTGGGGGAGGAGGTGAGGGAATGGGGGGCAAGCAGGGTCTGTGGGGGATCCATGGGGTTCAGGAAGGTTTGGCAGGATTGGGAGGCTAGTGGGGTCCAGGAGGGTTTGCCTGAATCAAGGGGGCTGGCTGTTCTGCGGGAAAGGTTTCTGGAGTGTGGAGGCTCTTTCCCCCACCCAGGACCAGAGGATATTTTTATCCCCTTGACTGCCCTACAGCCCCAAATGAACAACCCCCATGGTGAACCACCCACCCCAGATCCTGCCTGCCTCCTCCCCACTCCATCTTACTTCTATTGGCTCCCAGCACTGGTGATAGGGTAAAACTGGCACCAGGAGCAGCTTGTGGGATAGGGCATTTGGCAGGCTTGGGGTGGGGGTCTGGCTGGTCTGCAGGAGAGAGGTTTGTCTGTTTGGGCATGAGAGGAGGTGTAGGAAGGCTAGAAAAAGCCTAGCGCAGGGGAGGAAAAGTGCATCCCTGGGCCTGGGGCCTAGGGCCAGTGGCTGGGCTTTTTCATTCCTGGGGCTGCACTGGAAACTCTACAGAAGTTCAATTAGCTGTCTTGCCAAAGTCTGATCTAAGTAAGACTACCTCCCAGACACAGTTAACTGAGATCAGGTTGGCCATTTTTAGACAGATCTAACCCTTCTGAACTTTTGTACAGTTTGCACTTAGACCCACCTAAGGTTCTAAGTGTAAGGTCTTCACCTGGGTGAACAGAGTTAGATCATGTGGCCATTTTTAACACAATATAACCTGCTCCTGACCTCCCCAAATATCTGTATGTACCTCAAGGGAACAGGGGACTGGGTCCTGAAAAGCAGTAACTCTGAATAGGGTTGGTGATCATGATGGACAATTAGTTATGAGTTCTTAATGGCAGACTGCAGGTAAAAGGGCTAGCACTTAGAAGTATGAACAGGATTGGAGAAAGCAGGGGTGATGTTTTCTTCCTTTGAATGAGGCATTTGTTGAAACAGTCCATGCAGTTTTAGGGTCTGTATTTTTAATAATGACACTGAAAAATCCAAGAGTTACAAAAATTATTCAAGGCCTGGAGAAAACGCCTTATGGAGTTCATTCTGTTTAGGTTATCACAAGTAAGACCAAGGGGTGATTTGCTTTCAGTGTGTAAATACCTTTAAGGAAAGAAAATTCCAGAAAGTAGTAGTTTCCTTAATCTACCAGAAAAAGTCACAGCAAGAACCTATTGCTAGAAGCCAGAAAAAGGAGAAATCATTTATTTTAAACACTGAACAAAATCAGCCATTGGAACAAACTACCAAAGTAAATTGTATTCTGTATCCTGATGCCCTTGAATGAAGGTTGGATCCCTTTCTGGACAATCTGGCTTAGTATAGTGTAACAGGATAATATACAGGAAGTCAACTAGATGGTCCAATAGTTCTTTTTGGCCTTAGACTCTACAAGTCTCTCTGAAGTTGTCTGCAAACATACATTACATACGTACAGTACATACACAATGCAAATGAAAAAAACATTACGTACATTAGGAGTCTGAAAATATGACATGAAATAATACCTGAATAGCTTGGTTCCTTGCTGTGGTTTTCCTCATATAATGAAATCAACCTTAAATTGAAGAGGGGAAAAAATCAAGAGCATATTCCTATTCTTCAGTATATTTTTTTAAAGAGATAACATTTTGGATTAATCTATTTTTTCAGTTGCATCATAATAGCATTAGACTAGTAATTGCACTTCCCATATAGACTGGTAAATTATTGTTTTTTACCTGTCCAAATATCTGTTGTGGACAACCTACACTGGATTCTATATATCTAGATTTTCATAATCACCCCTAAGGATATATAACCATCCCCCACAAAATCATTCTGCATCTTATCCCATTTGCTTTGGAACAGCAGTGAAAATGGTGGACCAGATTCAGCCCACATGCAAGTTATACCCAGGTTCATTCTATCACATCATTAGCATAGATTCAAGACTGACTGCTGCTGTTATGGGTTTTTGATGCAGATCTAAATAACAGTATAGACATGCTCTGGCTATTACAATAGTCCATGCTGTTGAGTACCAAAAGAATGAATGGTCTGCTGACAGCAATACATATCAATCTCCATTCCTTTAAGTAATAAAAAATAGTTTAAAATCTTTCAGTGTTTCCACAGGGATTTCTAAGGGACAAAAAAGAGGGGGAAAACTTTCACCCCACCTGTCACTGAGGGACAGAAAAACTGGTGTACAAGTAAGCATGGTCCTTACATGGCCACTGATGCACTGAGCCAAACCCCGCTTCTTGCCCTACTACTCTGACCAGTGTCAAGCCACTTACTGTATTTAGCTGAATCGAAGATAACTTCAAATTTAAGGCAACTTCATATTTAAGATGACCCCCCTCCCCAATAATCGGATTCTGAATTATAAACCTGTCTACAGTCTGATTATAGGAGGGTCATCTTAAATTTGTCCCCTCCCCTGTTGTGGCAGGAAAGCAGAGGTGGAGGGTGGGGACAGGCATGCAGGAAAGCAAAGACCAGGCAGACACCTGGTGCCTGCTTCTGCACCCTTAACACTCCCTCTGCCTGCAACGCTACCACTTGTCCCTCTTCCCCTGCTTTCTCTACTGATCCTGGTGCAGGGGAGCCCTGAGCTGCTTCTGCCTCGTGCTTGGCAGTGCGCAGGTTCCTCCTTCCCTGCCGACTCCTCTCTCCCCTTCCCCTGTTTCCCCCACTGGCTGGGAGCAGGCTGTATGCAGTGCAGAGCTGGGCTCCCAGCACAGTTGCTCCCTATAGCATGGGGCAGGAGCAGCTCTGGAGCTCCCCTCTGCCTGTGACAACTGAATGTTAGTCCACTTCAGCTAAGAGCTGTAGGGACCTGCTGTACAAGGAGCCCAGCTGGCTGGAGACAGCAGCAGCTCGCAGATTCCTCCTTCCCTGCCTGGCTTCCTGTCAACAAGGGAGACAAAGGGGAGGGGAGCTGGACAGGGAGCAGGCACTGGAAGCAGGAATCTGCCTGCCACTGATGCTGTCCCCAACCCAGCCAGGCTCCCTGTACAGCCACTCCTCTCAGCTCCCAGCTGATACTCAATTCTAATATGAGTCTTTATTTTCCCCAAGATGAATGGGGCAAAAACATTGCCTTGTAATCAGGTAAACACAGTATTTTAGCCCAGAGGATAGATGAACTGTTTCTTTAAAACTGCAGGAGGCAGTAACTATACTACAGTATGGAAACTGAGGAAGCTTCTTAGGCAGAAGCTCTGAAGTGCATGACAGAAAGCTTCAAGAAACAAAGCTCATGTTCACCCTAGACGTTTAGTGATCAGTTTTAAAAAAAATCATTTTTTTCAGTAACATATGAGGAGGATTGGATACACAGTACTCCTGTGAAAACTATCATGTTACTTCCTTGTGTCCTTTCTAAACTCTGATATCTAAAATAGGACCTCCTTAAATTATTGTATGTAAGCAGATGAGGTATCTAAAATAAATAAAAGAACTGCAACTCTTTCCTAAATGTCTTCTTAAAACAGCCAATAAAACCCAGTAACCATTACTTGTGATGTTCATTTTCTGACACATGATCAGTTTACTTACTTTTGGTACCTTACTTAACCTTGAGTGCTCAAAACAACAGGTGGTAGAAGGATTACACCAACACATCACCTGTCTGGAAATAAGCCCTGATGTTTCCATGAGAGAGAGATCACATCTCACCCCTTCTGTCTCCCACTCTGGATCAGCCACTCCAAATATGAATGAGCTATGTATTAATATATCCCTTTTCCTTCAGTGCTAGAGGTAACAGAATCAGCTCATTTAGATGCACTTTTTCTAAAGTGCCTGTTGCTTCACTGGGTTGCTAGTCAACACTCTATTAATTACAAAAGCTAATCCCTGCTCCAATGAAACAGGAATTAAGATGCTTTTCCTGGAGGGCAAGGAGGAAGGCAAGGCAAGGGAAAAAAAAACTAGAGAAACAGAAGCCTTTCTCCTGAATGAAGCAGTCAACTGTTTGTTTTTTTTAATCTGGAAAGAAATATGATGGACAAACTGAACAAAATAAAGAGAAAGCTAGTAAAGAAGAAGAAAACAGTTAGTTCAAAGGCCTAATTAAACTCCAGATTGCTCACTTCTAATTTACCATAAAGCTCCTGAATTTGTCCCTCTAGCTGAATTTCTTATAAATATCCTGCAGCATAACAGAAATTATCAACATTGCAATACTATTTGTTACAGTGTTCATGTCTCCCTGTACAGCATGTCTATGTACAATTCCAACTGAGACAGTCTCCTTACAATAAAGGCAAACTCAAAGAAAGCACGTGGAAGATGGAAAAAAAAGTATTATTCTGAGATGTCGGACACATGACTCACTGACTCTGCTGATCATCGACTGACTTGGTGCTCTCAGTCTGCAAATCCTCTTTTTCTGTTCTTTCAGTTAGTTTATTTACAGGATCTTGCAGACTCTAGATCACAATTGGTAAGTACATGAAAAGGGAAAAAAAAGAGCAAATTGTTAGGGAGGCATAAAGTATTTTTAGAAATGTTAAGCTAGATCACTGGGTATGCACGATACAGCACAAAAAAGGATCCTGGATTCAAGTTTAACTTATGTCAGCAGAAAACATTCACTACTGTAGAGCTACAGTACAAATAAGATGAAAAACCACCAGTACTCATTATACACTTTCTTTATTGACCATTCATTTCTGAAGTCCTGTTGACTGTTGCTAAACTCATATTCTTTTTCCAATATGTATTTAAGGAAAACCTTCTGCTCCATTTGCAGCCCACATGTTTTTGGGGTTCTTTTTGTTTTAGAAGATGAGATAGCTTCATTTTTTAAGTTATGTTCTGGTCCTCAGCCTGCCTCTTTAACCACCTCTATGTAGCACAGCTTAGCTCATGCAAAGCCTGCTCAAAGGTTTCATCTTGGTTTTAGTCTGAAAACAAGTGACAAAACTTTGTAGCATGTGGTTTCCATGTAGTGCATTTTATAAAAAATCCACTGGAAGTTTAATAAAGAGGGTTTTTCAGATTTCTAAAATGATGATTTTGTGATCTGAATGCCCAGTTGTGCAATGAAAAGCAAATCTGCAATAATGGCATCAAGAGTTTGTATATCTTTTCCCTGGCACATATTTTGGAATTGCTGCCTGCAAACAATAATACGCACATAATTTCTGCCCCAAGTGTTTACGATGACATATATGTGGCCTGAAATTCTTGGATACAAGTGTTATCTGTTTATGGCATAACTGCACATAGTAATTGTGTATGCATATAGGATTATTTAAGCCATAATATTTTTTTCCTTTCCACTGTTCTTGGTTTACAGGTAAAAAAAGACCTCATTTTCCCCCAGCAATTTATGTATTTTGCAAACTCAATTAGAAATGGAAAGTAAAAATGCTTTGCTTCTGCCTCAAGCATCACAACTATTAATAGGTAGCTTCCACTGCAGAGTATCTAACAATTTTGGACTGCATGAGCTCTCCCACTTAACTTATATGGTTCTGCAGTACTGATCAGTATAAAGAGGGAAAACAAACAAAACAAAAACAAACAATTTTAGTTTAGTCACTTGGGGACAGATTATACAATTCAGTCTGTGTAAGCAGATCTTAACACCCATGCAGTACCTCACTGAATTCAATGGTGCTCTGTCTAGGCACAAGAGTGTGCCTGTGCTGGGTTAGCTACAGGGTCAGAATTTATGTCTTGCTCTTTGCCAGGCACACTGTTTGAATGTTCCCAAAAAAGGAGCAGATATAATTTTGAATACACATGAAAAGAGGTTATGTTGGTAACTAGCTGCTACTTTTACTGCTGCTTTTCTGGCAACTACACTTCAAACTGTTCATTTCAGATCTGAGCAGGAATCTGTTTTCCTGCCCCACAAACATTTTCTAGATGAAAAAAAAAAATTCCATTCAACATTAGGATAAGCACAAAATGTATCAAACACGTGTGCACACATAAAAACAGCCCACTGGTTATGGCATCACCTTCTGCATGGAATAAGAACATAAGGGATAGGTCCAGACATTACACTTTTACCTGTACAAGTGATCGGAAGCCAGTCCATACCCATAACAGATCAGGATTTTGGTGCACAGAGTTTTTTAAAAATGCCAGAACCTGGTCTAAGTTTTGCCCACTCCCTCCATCCCCCACCAAAGGGCAAATGTGTATTCTGTTCACTACTAAACTAAACTATACCACTTACAGAAACCACGTACCTTAGAATGATTCTACATCCAGCTTTTTAATGTCTGTACCTAGCCTAGAAGTATAATACTGGGTCAAACCATAAATCTGTCTAGCTCAGTGTCCTGTATCTCACAGTGGCAAAGAGGATGCCAGTGAAAAGAGGGCATAGGAATGCATGTGGGCCATTTCAAGACTGATAGGGCCCTGCCCCTCTTCTCTTATAGCTGCCAACATTCAGAGGTCTATAAAGTCCTAATTTGCAGATTGCAACCTAGCTATTTCATTAATAGTGACTGATGCACCTCTCCTGCATTAATTTGTCCATTTTTTTTAACCTGGATAGATTATCAGTGTCTACAACAGTGGGGGGCACCTTTTGGGCGGGTGTCCCACAAATAAGTACTGAGGGCCACTTGGATCCCCTTCCTCTGCCAGAGCTGCTGCTCTGCTTTCTGCTCCTTGGTCTGTGCTCTCTTCCTGGTCTCCACACACCAGGTGAGTCTGACACCTCTAGCCTACCACTTTTGCTAAGGAAAATATATTTTGTGAGAAGCTCATGAGTACAGAACATTTAGTCTTTGTGTTTAGAGTTTCATTAAAAGGTTAGCATGTGTCACCAGAACAGAACAAAGAACACCATAATTCCCATTATATAACCATGGTTAGAGTCACCAGCCCATCTGCCAGGTGGAAAATATTCTCACTTATCTAGTTTATCTTGTTCGCACTGCTCCACTGCTCTCCTGAACAGATTATTTACAAATGGAAGAGTTTCTAACTCTTGTTCATGTATTTCAGTCCCTGTTTATATGAAATTAGGCTGTTACACTTAGGTTTTCCTAGGTATTTTAGGAATCAAGTTAACATGTTTGTCATGAGTCTACTTCCTGAAAAGCTTTTGTTTAATTTATCTTTAGTTTTTCTATAAAGAATTTTAAGGGAATTTAGTGCTTGCAGTGAGTGCTGGAGTATTTTGTGTGTCAAAGGAACACTTAAAGCACAGACAGCAATAGCGTGTGCTCTCTCATGCCTCCCTGCAACTGGAATCCTGCTGGGTCAGTTTTTCCTCCCACTTAATCCCTAGCCCCCTGATTCATACCATCAAAAAAAGATATTCATACACCATTTACACTGGGGGTGTTTGGACTTGGAGAAACAGCATCTAGAACATGATCTTTCTCTGGCTTCACATACACCCCTAGCAGATGGAACTGCATTTAAACCAGTGACCAAGGTTCAGTTTCTGTATTGCTGAAGTTAATGGAAAAACCCACATCTCCAGTGGGCTCCAGATTTGGTTTAAGGAAACTAAAGACATCAGAAAGATTCTGTACCATGCCCATAGGAAGCATTTCACAGAACTCATGGCCCAAGGTAGTAGGGAGATTTAAGTCATCTTTCATGGCTTTAAGTCATCTGTGTGCCCTCACGGGGCATGTCCAGATAAGTGTGCATGTACCTCTCTCTCTGTGTCAAACGATATCCCTCTGCACCGTGCCGGGTCCTGCCACCATGGGCCCAGCCCGGCCAGGTGGCAGAAGCAGCCGCAGGGCTGACAGGACCCGTCTGGGTGCAGCACATGGTCCCCATGCACTGCGCTGGGTCCTGCCACCTTGGGAATGGCCCAGCCAGGCGGCAGAGGGGCCCTAAGGGGGGCAGGACTTGGCTGGCCTCGGAATGTGGTCCTCACGTGACGTGCCAGGTCCTGCCACCAGGCCCAGCCAGGCTGGGAGGACCCAGCATGCAGTCCGTGCATCCTGTCACCATGGCCCGGCCTTGCCAGGAAGCAGAGAAACCCCAAGGACAGCAGAACCTGGCTGGGCCTGGTGCAGGGTCCCTGTGTGCTGTGCCGGGTCCTGCTGCCATGGCTCAGAGCATCCTACTTCCGCAGCTGCTGCTAAAGTAAGTTATGGGCCTTGGGCAGAGGGCTGTGGCCCTGCAGGGGGGAGCTGGGACCCTGGGCAGGGGGCTGTGGCCCTCCAGAGTGCCTGGGACCCTGGACAGGGGGGCTGGGGCCCTGTGGGGGATAGGGGCTGTGGCCCTCCAGGGGGAAGCTGGAGCCCTGTGTGTGTGTGTAGGGGGTATTCCATGTGCTTGGGGGGGGGGGCTGCACCCTCTGGGGGCCAGGGGGCCCACCCCTCCTGAGCAGCCCTCCTACAAGGTCCCCCACACCCACAGTCCCCCAAGCAATCACCCCACACCTACCCACATTCCTCCACACACACCCACCCGCCTTCCTCCACACCCCTTCCCACCCGCTTCCTGCAAACACCACATCCCCCCATCACACAACCATCATGTGCGAAGAAAACCAAAAGTACACATCAACACATATAGGTATTTATAATTTATTTTATCATGATGATAGAGACACTGGTAGGCTTCCACAGTACTTTAACATTGTAAATATACAAATAAAGCGTTGCCAAACTGATCGCTGTCTCTCTCTCTCTTGTGGGGGGGGTGTGTGTGCATGTGTGTAGAGTGGTCTTGTGTTTTAATTGCGGCAAAACATGCATTTTGGGGTATTTTAAAAAATGGATTTGGGATGTTGCTGCAGCAGTCCAGCTGGCACAAGGGGTAGTGCCCCCAGGTACCAAGTGACCAGGCCCCAGAAGCTCCTGAGACCGAGTAGCCCTGAGCTGCTTGCCAGGGCAGCTTTTTGAATGGATGGGGCCAGGACAGGGCAGAATTTTATACTGCTGGGGACAGCACAGGTGCTGGCCCCAGGCTCTAGCTCCCGCTGGCTGCAGATCTGGGAGGAGCCAGCCAGGGTTATTTTGCTCCACAACAAAGTACATGTCTGATCACATGTGCCAAGGCAAAAAGCCCTGGCTCAAATTTGCATCACTTCTATTTGAGCTGCTGCAAGTGCATGTGTTTGCATGTGTGGACGTACCCATGACCTCTGGCTCCTCTGAAACCCAGAGAGGTTCCTGCTGTAAATTATGCAAGTCCCAAAGAGCTCTCTAAATTAACTGCAGTAGTTCCTTAGACTACCCTATGGTCTGAATCTCTGCAACTGTGTGTGCTTTGGCCTTTCCCTGGGCACCCCTCTTTCCAATCCTGATTCACTTCTGGTGTACAGCTACACCAGGGCTTGCGTGTCTTCTGCAGTACTAACCCTTGCTGAACATGGGGTTTTAGAGCCTATTTATAGCTAGCACAGTAGTTCCTTGTTTATATCTCATTACCATTTCTCTGCAACACCCGTCACTCCTTTTGCACATATTTATTTGAATTCAATATATTGAAGTTTGCCTTATGACTTTTCAAACTGTAGTTAAAATATTGTATGTGCAGCACCAGACTATATACACCCCCTTTAAAGGTTAAAAGGTAGTTCAGCGGAAGAAAATTCCACAGTACATTCCCCAAGACAAGAACAGAAAAAATGCAGGAATCATTTTCCTACCAGCTGTTTCACTAACCTAATATCTTCCATCATTGCTATTTCAAGAAATACATTTCATAGGATCAGGAAAAACACAAAGGAAGTAGCATACAGAAATGGAACTCACAAGTATCTTGGAACGGAAACATCATGATAATAATGGGAGTTACTATTTCCTGTATTAGGAATATAAATATAGCACCGAAACACAGACCTAAATTAAAAATGGAAATTATGCTGAATGACAATGTTTTAAAACTGACAGCCAATTTTGATTAAATAAACCAATTTAACTAATTATTTTGATATTCAGGTAGCATTCCCTCCAATTCAGCTAGCAAATAATATATTTTTTTTTCTTTTTCCCCCCCATTATGAGCACTAAGTTTTTTTCTGAAAGAAATCAGTGGGCTAGGGAGTGGGTACTAAACTAATTTAAAAATTAAGTTAATAAGCAAAAGCTTAACAGGTTGGCCTACTGAACATAAAGCTATAGTATACAACTGCATAAAAGCAAAGTAGACATTTATTATCTTTGGTGGGCTATGATGGAGAGATACACATTCTCTCATCTTAAAGAGAGCGTTCAGTACATGTAAGGATGTACAAATGCAGCTAGATCTAAAGACCAGACAAGGATTGTTAGGCAATTTAGTTTCTATGGGCAACAGCAAATAAGGTAGTGACTTGGCTAATATTGTTGATTATGACTATGGGCATTTATATGCATACATTTTTGTGCTCTGATGCATGGAGATCAGGAGCATCAGAGCAGACTCAGTTAATCCAGTCTGCTCCCCACGTGAGCTGATGTGCACTGTGCTGCATCGCATGCAGTTGTATAAGTGGCAAAATGCACGTCAGCGTCAAGAAAGTGGCAGCAGTACACTTTTGAACTAAAACATCTTTGATGTGTTTTAATTCAAAAGTGTACTGCTGCCACTTTCTCAGTGCTGACATGCATTTCACTGCTTACACAACTGCATGTGCTATGGCGTAGGCATTTGTACACACGCCTATGAGACTATGATTATATTTAGCCACCTTTGACTTTCCAGCCTGAATGACCTGGTACCCATTTGTAACTGAATCAACTGGGGACAGTCTTTGGGAAAAGTTTGCAGTCAGGGTTGAACTTCACAAGAAGACTTAACCACTATGTCACCTTGCTC
The DNA here is from genome assembly GCF_001723895.1 of Crocodylus porosus. Taxonomy (NCBI): domain Eukaryota; kingdom Metazoa; phylum Chordata; order Crocodylia; family Crocodylidae; genus Crocodylus; species Crocodylus porosus. The sequence goes on from NW_017728886.1 coordinate 46,358,926, forward strand.
CTACATAACTAAAGAGACCAATTTAATTGAAGTGTGCTTCACTGAAGCCCAAAAAACAACACATATTGAATCAAAGCTGATTTGATTCTGAATAGGCAATCTGCGTAATACCATATTCTTTGGATTCAAGTGACCTTCCTGAGAGCTGTACGTTGTAGTCTCACAGTGGTATTTAAAACTTTGCTCATCTCCCCCATTTTTCCTCTAAGCAAGAATATATTATATGCATCTGGCTTCCCTGTACTCACTGGGTGCATCTACACAAGGTGCCTTAATGCACAGTGGACTGTTCTACTGCGCATTAGTACATCATAGCAAAAACCATGCTAATGCACAATAAAATTAGTCTACGCATATTAAGCATCACAAAAAACATGTTCACCTTTGCTACTGCACATTAGCACAGCTACTGTGCCTTTATCTAGTCCCTCATATTACAGGGCATTTATACATGTGCTCCGGGTGTGGAAGGGGGATGCTTTTATTAAAGCGGCTCTGAGAATTGCTTTAATTAAAGCATCCAGAGCATCTTATGTATCAGTGTCCCTGTGCTTCAAAATCATGATCAAATGAGCTTTAAATAAAGCGCCCCCGCCACCATTCTGAAGCATAGAGCCGTTGCAGACTGCTGGAGTGCAGTAATTGCCGCACTCCAGCAGACCCAATTAATCGAGTCTGCTCCAATGCAGTGGAATTACAGCGCAGGGGAGCAGCCTCCCTGCTCATGTGTAGGCACTCAGAGGTACTAAACTTAATGCACGGTAGCAAAGGCACATTAATGAATGTGTAGATGTGCCCACTATGGATTACATGCTTAAAGGTACCTAGTTACCCAAGTCCTACTTAAGTGCTGAACTCCTACTGTTTTCATAGATATGGCTCCCATTTAAGTACAACTCTTACTAGTTTAAAATTGGTTGACTTATGACTCATAAGGGAAAGAATAAACATCTGTAGGCCCAACCAAATGGAAGGAGTGAGTTAACTGGCAATTAATTAGCTTGTTGTAAAAAAATCTTCTAAGGATATGCCATTTGCATACGGCAATGATTCTCAGGATGCCACAGCACCTTGGGGTGTCTTGAGATCCTTTCAAGGATGCCACAGAGTGCCTCACAATCTTAGCACAATGTTAGGCATACAAACATGATTCATAAGCTAAACACAGAGATTTCAAATAGGAATTCATGGTGTTAAAAGTATTCTGACCTGTTGTGGTCTTTCTTGGTGTTTTGTGACAGAAAGTCTAATATATTATTTTTCTATAGTCAAAAAAGAGTAAAAATTAAAAGTCAGTATTTCCCAAGTGTGCCTCAAGTCTAACAAAGGGAGTCTAAAAAGGCTGAGAACCACTGGTATAAGGCAAGACTTAAGTTTATTTCAAACTGCCCCACAGAGACTTGCTATACTGAAGAGTATCCTTACTGTTGAGAAAATCTCCATGCCATTTGAGCATGCAGATATTGCCAGTACTTTGCCACTGGCCATGACTCGGTTAGGTGGCAGGTGGTACAACAGTCTGAAACCTGCTTTCACTATAGCTGTCAGTACCAGGGCTGAACAATGGATACAAATTTCCTGGTACAAAATAATTTAAAGTTTGTGATACTCAAAGAAGTAAATGATATGCTGGGACCATTACTCTCACTTTGTGAGCAAAACATTACACTAGTGCCTATAGGAAGAGATGGGAATAAAATACAAAGGAAAGGCTGGTTGAGACTAATAATCCTTCCGTTGGTCTTTTTCAGTCAGAGGTATCAAAGATGTAAGGAGTTAGGTACCATTATCTCATTTTTCAGAGAATCTGATGCATAAAAGTTATAAAAGTTAGTGGCAGAGCTTGGAATCCTAGCCCCCTAACTCTTTAGTCCAGGGTCTTCCTTACTTCTAGGGCCTCAGGAGCAATTCAGGAAATTGGGACTTACACTACTACGTAACTTGAAACACAAATTTAGGTCATAGTCAAATATCTACGGCAAGAAACAAAACAGTTATAGGACACAGAATGAGCTTCATGCATGACAAATAACAGTGGTAGTGTAAGCTTACATATTTGTTATCATGCAAAATTTCAGTGGAATAGTAAAACCTTAAAAGCTCTACCAACTCAGCAGCCTGACACTTCAAACAATACCAGACCTAAAAGATCTCTCCATATCAGGATGCACAGGGTCTATAACACATTAATAGTCATCTTTCATCAAGCATGAAACTAACAGTCAGGAAATACAGCTGCAATAGCATTATTACACTTACACTTGGAATAGACCCTGAAGCAAAGAAAACAAATGGGTTGCTTTTCATTAACAGAACTTGGCAAACATCACCAAAGACAATGTTTTCTTTCCAGAAATAATCCCAAGAGGCATTTAAGAGGCTCTCTGCTGAGGTAAGCCTAACACATGAATAAATCATTAATATATTAATTTTATATTTCAAAACAAATAATTTTCCAGTGTATAATCACATCACTAAACGAGACAGTCTATATTTAACCAAAATCGATTGCTTCCTGAAGAGTTTGTTTTCATACACACAATGCAAAGAAAAGCTCTGGTCCAACAAATACTTATGCTTAATGTAATTCATGCAAGTAGTCCCAGTGAAGTCAATGGTATCTGTCTGAGTAAAGGCAAGTATGCATTTTCAAAAGAGTGTTTTCAAGTGCATGTGTTTAAGTGATGGTAGTGTGACAAGCACCAGATCTAAAAGTGATAGCAATCTCAAATATTTAAAAAATGTAGAGGTGCCTGACTACAACTCCCCAGTTAAATGTTTGGAAATTGGCTTAAAAAGGAAAAATAATTCCCTTTCTAAATTTCCCACTTTTCAATACTTTTGAAATTTCTAATAGTTGCTACTCAACTTCATCTCTCAAAAAATAATAGAAAGTGTTTTAAACTGAGTTGTGACTAATTTTTTTTAGCAATAGTTTGCTTTTAAAAAGAAAATACTTTTACTTATAAAAAGCTGACAAAGATTAATTTTGAATAAAGCTGGTACAATGGAAAGGATTTTAAATAACTGGGAGTTATTTTCACTTCACTTTTTAATTTAATCTATTCATGATCCAAAATTGTAAAATAAGTCCAGCAATATAAACTGTTCAAAGTACTTGAGCATAAAACACTAATTGGAAAAATATCACATTTGGGAAGGTGAATATTGTGACAACAGCTAAAAGGAAGAAATTAATATTTGAAATAAAAGATTATGCTAGTTAACCTTTTCAAAAACAGGTTAACTAGCACACTCTTCCATTCTAAATATTAGTTATTTTATAAAACATTTCCATGGAACTTTATCAAAGTACTGTTGTAAACCCTTGTAGCGATCAGCATGGTTAAAGCATCATGGCAAAAATAAGGCCCCCTTTTTTTTTTCCAAACCTTGAAGCCTTACAAATAGTGAGGCTTCTTATTATAAAATAAGAGCTGCACTGTGGAATATTTGCATTCATTTTTGCAATAGTGATTTGTTTTGTCATACATACATACATACAGACAGACACACACAAACTAGATCACAGCTTTCTGAGTCACTGATTCCTATATGTAGCTTATATTGAAGCGTATCATACAAGGAGAAAAATTCAGAAGCGTCTCCCATCCCCAGCAGCAGAGATCTTTATGCACCATGTGGAATGTTCCATGTTCCACTTGTTAGTTAAGCTAGTGTTATAGTTACTTTATTATGCTTTAATAGTGTTCAGGAATGGGCTGTTAATTTATCTTTGTTTCTTTGGAAAGGTAGTAGAACATCAGATTTTTTATATATTTAGTTTTAGCTGTAGTAATAGAAGGCCTTACATACTCTGAAGAGATCAGGTAACATTAAGACACTCTCTCTGTCTCAGGAACTGCAGAGTGATTTCTACTTTTTATAGCATATAGCACAATGTAGCTGAACTTCTTATTCTACACATGATATTCACAGATTTATAGACTGAAGGTTTAACCGGAAACTGTTTTCAGGTTTGGTTGTCTCTCTCATCAGATACCACTTATGGCAGAAGCAACTCATTCTTGACTCCTTTGGCAACTCTCCTACTATTTCTCCAAATCATCACTAGACTGAAACATTTATTTCCTCCCCATCCTTATGAGTTCACAGACCAAATGAAATTAGCCAATTGTATGGCTACTATGCTGCACTATAACTTCTGGGCAAGGGGCTATGCTATGATAATTGAAAAAAGATGCCCAGCTTTTTGTTTCTTTAGTAAATCTCCACTTGCAATGCTGATAGTGATTTTTACATTGTGGAAGAAGAGACTATGAAAATAAGCAATGAGAGCAGAGATCAGTCTGATATTCTAAGAGCAGCAGTTCCATACGAATCCCCAAATTGTACTGCAAGAATCAAGAACAGTAAAAACGAGCATTTGAAAGAGTTGGTGGGACACCCAAGCATTGAAAGTCAACCCTGGGTGCGTCTACATGAGACACTTTACTGCACAGTAGCATAGTTTACTGTGCAATAAACACGTGCATCTAATGTGCACATGCTTACTGCACAGTAAACCTTGCTAACAGCGAGTAAATTTGCTACCTGCAAATGCAAGTAACAAAAATAAGTTCAATTACTAACTGCGCAGTAGCGCTCATGTAGACGTCTGACCAGGAACAAATCTGTTCCCACTTAGCCATACACCAGGGAGTGGGAGACTGTTCCCCATCCCCAGGAACTGCCTGCTGCTGGGGTGAGCTCTGCCACCAGAGCTTGGGCAGGAACTGTCTCTCTGCCCCAGCAGCAGGGAGCTCCAAACCCCTAACTTCAAGACTGTGATTGGGGAGCAAGGGCTGAGAGATCTTCATCTCCCAGCCCCAGCTTCACCATCACTATTGGCAGGGACAGGGAAGTCCTCATCTTCCAGCCCAAGCTCCATGGTTGTGGGGCTCAGGCTGGGAAATCCTTAAGATCGTGGAACTGAATAGAGAACAGACTCCCCAGTCTGTTTCCCACACAGCTCCATGATTATGGAGCTCAATGGGGAAACAGGCTCCCCAGCCTCCACCCTGCAATCGTGGAGCAGGGGCTGGGACCTGTCCCAGTCAGGGGCAGGTCCCAACCCTGTGTCACAATCGGGTGATTGAGGCATGAGGCTTGGGAAGAGCTTCAGGGGTGAGGTAGGTCCCTGCTACCAGGGCAGAGGGGGACAGTTCCTGCCCTAGTAGCAGGTAGCCCCCTGGGGGCAGGAAGCAATGTCCCAACCCCATATGGGAAACAGCTATCTCCTGGCCTGGTACTCCCTGCCAGCTCTTGGGCTAGCGGGGGTGGGGGGCGGGGACAGGGCACATATCAACACCCCCCCAGGTACTTGGAAGTCTAGAAAGACTTTTTAATGTGAGAAGATTTTTTTTAATTCAGATCTTTAAAAGCAGATGCTAAAGCAATCTGGTGGCCAATCTGTGGTATTCTGGAGAACAATGTCAAACTCTGAGTTTTATTCCAGTTGCCCACTACTCTTTTTGGCCCTCCTTTACTTTCTTTACCATGTACTATTATACATTAATACATTAAGTAATAGCACTATACACAACAAAGGTATCTTTAGCTCCTCTAAATTGCAAAAGGCTGACCAAAGTGCATTTAACAAAAAGACATGCCAATGCATTGGGTAAGGCACATTCACAGCAACTGCTGCTGAACAATTTGCGGTAAACTCCTAAGATCTAAACATAATTTGTTTATGGCTTTTTCCCTCAGTTTCTATTAAATTATTCTACAGTTTGACAAATGGACAACAAAATACATCTGTAGATTTCTTACCTTTAACATAGTGAATTCATATGGCTGATAACCTTTGAAACTTTCGTGGATAGCTGCCATGGTGTGTGAGGTTTTTTCCCAGAAATGAAGAAGGGTTGTCTGTCACGGAAAGTAATATTTCAGTACAAAGCATGCAATACAACCTTTCATTCTCCCCAGATATTGAAACATTCTTAAAGTCAACAGCAGACTGTTATACTGAACTATGTTGAAAAATATGGGCTCTGCTAACAGGAAACTAATCTTTTGCGATCAAAATATTTTTGGATACCTGATATGTTGTTAATACATGAGACAGGAGGTTGCATCTGCTAGCTCCAAGAAGATCTACTTTCTGACAGACGTCAGTCTTCAGTTTGTCAAAGTTCAGTTTTGTGTGGCGTACTTGTGCTTGCACCTTCAAATACAAAGGACATTCATTTATCAAAAGCATGACAAGGAAAGGAAGATGTGAGCAGTTTGTCATTAATAATTTAAAATTCTCTGCCTTTCATCTTTCCAGCCCAGCAGTACCTGATAAAAGTCACTAAAAAACAATTTAATTAATGCATCTTTTGAGAAAATTAGGTCAGTTTAACGTAGCTCTAGCTCATTAAAAACCTATAGAGGTTCATTTATGCCATGTTTCAAGTGAAATGAAAATTTGGTCAACTGATCCATGACAGAATATAGCTCTTCATATTTTCTCCTTGTCCTTTTTATTTATGAAAGGTCACTATAATAATTGAAGAAACAATTGCTACACTCATAACATGAATATAATATAGGATCACAGGACATTAAGGTTGGAGGGATCTCATTAGGTCATCTAATCCAGCCCTCTGCCCAAAGTCTTGGCTAAAAACATCCCAGCCAAGTTTCTGTCTAACCTGGTCTTGAAAACTTCTAGGAATAGAGATTTCAGTTTCTCCAGGTAGATGTCAATGTTCAACAACTCCTGTAATGAGAAACGTCTTCCTTATCTCAAACATAAATTTACTCCTACAGCCACAGAGAAAACTATTTTTTTTTTTATCAAATCATCCCTCAGCCTTCTTTTCCCTAGACTAAACAGTCCTAGTTCTTTCAAGCCTTTCCCCATAAGTCATACTTCCCAGACCTGTAATCATTTTTGTCAATTTCTGCTGGACTCTTTCCAATCTATCCACATCTTTCGTGAAGTATGGAACCCAAAACTGAATGCAGTACTCCACATGGGGCCTCATCAGTGCTGAACAGAAAGGAAGAATCACTTCCCTTGATTTGCAAGAGATAGTCCAGTAGGCTGTTGGCTTATTTTTACACCAAGAGCACACTGTTTGCTCATATTCAGCTTATGGTCCATTGTAACCTTAAATATTTGTTATTATTTGTTCAATTTTGTACCAAGTTAGAAAAAACAAAATCCTGACTGATGATCTACTAATACGAAACTATAATTAATGTCTAATTAAAATAAAAATAATTATCTGCTGTTATATCTATGAATAAAACTGTTAAATATTTGGCTATTGGTGCTCATCACTTGAACAAGTGGTGAGAAGGCAATACAAGATGCTCCTTAAGGACATGTCACAGGCAATGACACGTACTCAAGGAACCATGCTTCTATGATCCAAAGATGGAACAACACTCTTTAAAGAGTTCCACCATCAATGTATGATGGAAGGAGCACTTTCAAGAGCTCCTGAACTGAGATTCTAATGTTGAAGACAATACCTCTGAGGCCATTCCACAACACCCCATTTAGGGCTACCTTGTGGATCTACCAACTTAACAAGAAGTCTTGAAAGCTGTTAAACAGATGAAGAACAATAAGGTATACAGGCCCAATGGAATACCAGTGGAAATGTATCAAAAGAGCTCTCAGCAACTACATGGTGTTGTTCTGTAACAACAAAGAATCATAGAATTATAGAAAACTAGAGTTGGAAGGGACCTCAGGAGATCATCTAGTCCAACCCCCTGCTCAAAGCAGGACCAACACCAGCTACAGCATCCCAGCTAAAGCTTTGTCCACCCAGGTCCTAAAAACATCCAAGGATGGAGATTCTACAACCTCTTTGTGTAGCCTGTTCCAATGCTTTACTACCCTCCTGGTAAGGAAGTTTTTCCTAGTATCTAAGCTAAACTTCCCCTGCTGCAGCTTGACACCATTGCTTCTTGTTCTGACATCTGCCACCACTGAAAAAAGCCTAGCTCCATCCTCTTTGTAACCATACTTCAGGTAACTGAACACTGCTATTAAATCCTCACTCTTGTCTCTTTTCAAGACTAAATAAGCTTCTCTCAGCTTCTCATAAGTCATGTTCCCCAGCCCTCTAACAATTTTTGTTGCCCTCTGCTGGATTTTCTCCAATTTATTCATATGCTTTCTGTAAGGGGAGGAGGGGCAAACCAGACACAGTACTCCAGATGTGGCTTCACCAGTGCCAAATAGGAGGGGAAGAATCACTTCCCTCAATCTGCTAGCAACACCCCTACTAAAGCAGCCCAGCATGTTGTTAGCCTTCTTCGCAAGAAGAATGCCCTGTAAACTCATATTGAGCTTACTGCCCACTGTAATCCCCAGGTCCTTTTCTGCAGAGCTGCTATTTAGCCAGACAGTTACCTGTCTGTATTGGTGCATGGGAATGTTCTGTCCTAAGTGCAGGACTTTGCACTTGCCCTTACTGAACTTCTTGAGATTTCTTTTGGTCCAATCCTCCAATTTGTTGAGGTCTCTCTGAATCCTAGCCCTATCCTCCAGTGTATGTACTATTCCACCCAGCTTAGTGTCACCTGCAGATTTGCTGAGGGTGTACTTCACCTCATCTTCTAGATCACTGGTGAAGATACTGAACGAAACCGGCCCCAAGACCAACCCCTGGGGCACTCCACTTGATACTGGCTGCCAACTAGACATCAAGCCATTGACTACTACCCTTTGAACCCAAAGATCCAGCCAGTTTTTTACCCGCCTTATCCAACCTGTATTTCCTTAGCTTGCCTGTGAGAATGTTGTAGGAGACCAAATCAAAATCAAGGTATACCACATCCACTGGTCTCCATGCATCCACAGAGCCAGTCATCTCATCATAGAAGGCAATCAGGTTGGCCAGACATGACTTGTTCCTGATGAATCCATGCTGACTGTTCCTAATCTCCTTCTTCCCCTCTAAGTGCTTAGAAATGGATTCCTTGAGGACCTGCTTCATGATCTTTCCAGGGACTGAGGTGAAGCTGACTGGTCTGTGGTTTCCTGGATCTCCCTTCTTCCCTTTCTTAAAGACGGGTACTATTACTTGCTCTTTTCCCAATCATCCAGAGCCTCTCCCAATCACCACAAGTTTTCAGAGATAATGGCCAGAGGCTCTGCTATCACATCAGCCAGCTCCCTCAGCACTTTCGGGTGCATCATATCTGGCCCCATGGACTTGTACACATCCAGCTTTTCTAAATAGTCTCTAACCTGTTCTTTCATGACTGTTGACTGCTCACCTCCTCTCCAGACTATGCTACCAGGTGCAGTAGTGTGGGAGCTGACCTGGCCTGTGACAACAGAGGTGAAAAAGGCATTGAATACTTTAGCCTTTTCAGCATCACCTCTCAATAGGCTGCCTCCCCTATTTAGTAAGGGACCTAACACTTTCCCTGATTTTCCTCTTGTTGCTGACATACTTGCAACAAGAAACTTTTGTTGTTATACTTCACACCCCTTGATAGCTCAACTCCAGTTGTACTTTGGCCTTCCTGATTTTATCCCTGCATACCTGAGCAATACTATTATACTCCTCCCTAGTAGTTTGTCTAAGTTTCCACCTCCTGTAAGCTTCCTATTTGTGTTTTGAAAAGCTCCCTACTAAGCCAAGTTGGTCTTCTGCCATATTTGCTAGTTTTCCTGCACATCAGGATGGTTCATTTCTGCCCCGCTGTAAGGTTTCTTTAAAGTACAACCAGCTCTCCTGTACTGCTTTCTCCCCCTTAGACTGTCCTCCCAGGGGATCCTGCACATGAGTTCCCTGGGTGAGTCAAAGTCTACTTTTTGGAAACAGGGTTTTTACTCTGCTGCTCTCCTTCCTTCCTTTCCTCAGGATCCTAAATTCAATCATTTCTTGGTAACTGCTGTCCAAGTTACCATCCACTTCTACATTCCCCACCAATTCTTCCTTGTTTGTTAGCAGCAGATCAAGAAGAACACAGCCCCTAGTTAGCCTCTCCAACATTTGTATCAGGAAGTTGTCCCCAACACTCTCCAAAAGCTCCCTGGATTGCCTGTGCACTGCTGGGAAGGCAATACAGCAGATGTGAGGGTGAGTGAAGTTCCCCATGAAAGCCAGAGCCCATGATCTGAAAACATGTTTAAAGAAAGCCTCTCCACCTCATCCTCATGATCTAGTGGTATACAGCATGCTATTTTACAGATTAGTACTATTATAAAACATTCACTTATTCATGTTTTCCTTTGTAAAGAAACCATCTACATATTAGACTTCAATAAAAACAATAACACAGACCTCTTATCCTGGCTATATAGGCAAGCAGCTTTTCCTAAACTGTTTTCTGCTCATATTAACCTATCCTCATCCATATTTAGGATACTAGTTTGTCAATTAACAAACATCATTTTTTTATTATTAAAGGATAACATTGTGTGCCAAAGGTGTTTCATTTTCATAACAAGTTTCAGACTACCTTAATATTACCTTAATGGAAACATTTGTATGCAATTCTTTTAGTTCCCAACAAGGGGATAGCAAAAGATGAAACTCATTAATCTCTCTGCTGGTTTCCCTGTAAACTGCTACAGCTACACATAAATAAATGTACTTAATAAAAATATTCGAGTGGAAAACACACCCTAAACATTATAGGTCTTAATAATATATTTAATCATCCCATATGATAATAAATAGTATTGGAATGCCAATTTTAGATTTTTCATACAGATTTTATAATAAAGGATGAACTTTCATTTTGTGTTTTATTTACCAAATGGCTTGGAGACTCATTGCAGAGAAGAGAGTTTACCTGGAAATGTCATTTTTTGTGTTTCAGCCATAGAGGCTTGTGTGCAAAAATGAAAGCAAGCAACTTAACTGCAAAACAAATAACTCAACAGTAAGTACAGAGATTTTACTCAAATGTATACATACACAATCACTTACAGCAGAGGTGTCAAAGATATGGCCTATGGGTTAAATTCAGCCACTAGAGCTATATCTTCTGGTCCTCCATGCTGCCCATAGATCACAAACCAGTGTGCTGCATATAGAATATGCTGACCTTGGCTCTGCATGCTGCAAGAGGGGTGCACAGCCTGCCTGGTACGGGCTGTACATGGAGCCAGGTCTGCAGCCAATGCGTGTGTTACATTCAGTGCCTGCACTGGACTGGCCCTGCATGCTGGATCTGGGGCTGGTCTGGATTGTGCTCCTAGAGAGACTCAATGTATTGGAGCAAGTGGGCAAGGCCAGTCTGGTGTGGGTGCCAAATGCAGTGTGCACTCCAGAATGGCTCCATGCACCACGTACCATGCATGGCTGGAGCTAGTATCTGCTACATACAGCATACTGGACTGGTCTGGGGCGTGTGGTACATACAACAACCACGCTAGACCAGTCTTGAGGACAAGGTCCAGAGGTGATTCAGTTCAGGTCTATGTGCTGGGTCCAGCCTTTAAGGCTGGAGCCACTGCAGGCCGTATGCATTATGCAGGGCTGGAGTCAAAAACGTGATGCCACAAGCAAGCCTTGTCAAGGGCATGAGCTGCAACTACACCAGCATCAGGCTGGCCTTGTATGCTGGATCTGGTGCATGGGGCCAGTCCGTGAGCCCAACCTAGCCTGCATACTGGCTGAGTTTTATGCCCCTGACTTAGAGCTATAGTTCCAAAACACTTTTAAGCAGCAGGCCTAAAATGAAATCTAGGACTTTGTTATAATGCGTGACAAGAGCTAAGCACTTTTAAACAGGAACAGTGACAGCTAACATGCTGAATAGGAGGCCAGCCCAACCAAGCTCTAGCCAACAGGAGATTCCAAAGAAAAGGATATGCCTGAAATCCTCCTCCTCTCTTGGCTTCAGAGGCTCCCTAAAAAGCTGCATGGAGGACCTCCATCCACTTGGGATGCACATCCTGGAATTGCTGCTGAAGGCAGATGCCCACTATTGTTCTGTCAAAAACTGAGCAGGGCGTACTCTTTTACATTACGAAACCGCTGCTGCTACTACAGGCGCTCGTCTTCCCATTTATGTAACTTTGTTATGGTAAAGTACAGGAAGTGAACGGTCAGGGTTTAATTCTATGCTCAGTCTGCATAAGTACAGACAGTCAAAAAGCCCAAGGCTGAACTGATTCAATTTTCCCAGGTTAGTGTAATCTGTGTCAATGGAACCAATAAGCAAGTGAAAAGACATCTTTCAGTTCTAGAAATGCAGCTACATGCCTGCAGTGGCTCAAGCCAGAAGCCAGGGGGTGCTATAGCATGCCTCCCTGCTTTGGCTAGAGCAGACAGCTTGGGGCCAAAGCTATCTCACCCACCCTGCAAGGGGTGGGAGGGAGGCTTGCGGAGGAGGTGCAAAGCATTCTGGGATGCTGGGGGACTGAGTTAACTTGAGGCCAGAGGGGATTTGGGACAGAAGTTCAATAAACTGTTTTAAACTAAATCAGTTCAATTTGATACTACATCCATCCAGGTTTATCTTAAACAGATTTGAACCAGTTTTGGAACACTTATACTGGTTTGCGTGTAACTTCTGTCCCTAGCCTCTAATAAGATTCAACTAGATTTCTCTCTCCCAGGAGAGTGCTCTTGTTACCATATCAATGGCCATGGGTACCCTAACTACCTAAGGGCCCCTCTGCATGTGCAGGTAAAGATACCATGGGATCTACTGTGATCCACACAATTGTGCCTCCTACCATGCCGCATGTTCATGGCAGGAGACAACTGTGGGATCGTGCGTTAGATCCCATTGCACCTTACTGCTAATGCAAGAAGCAAGCTCCCCCAGCTGGAAGGCCCCTCAGCTGAGGGGATCCTAGCTGCAGGGGTGCCCCATGCATCCCTGCAGCAGAAAGACAGAGCTGCTGCAATATCCCAGCTCTGGGAGTAAGTGAATCCCCCAGAACTGCAAAACCACAGTAGTTGCAGTCTCCCAGCGTCAGGGATGCATGAAACCTGCAGTACGGGGAAATTGCAGCAGCAGGTTTCATGCAACTCTGAGGCTGGGAGACCACAGCTGCTGCTGTCTCCCAGCCCTGGGGGTTTCACATATCCCTGATGCTAGGAGATCACAGCTGCACTATGCAGCTGCCTGGGACCCAGTTGGGGAAGGCACATTGCCCCTACCCAGCATATGCAGCTATGGGATTCTGGGTCCCAGCAGCTGCAGGGTGCTGCTGAGACCCACAGTCAGTAGCTGCTGGGGCTGAGGGTCCCCTCAGTTGAGGGACTCCCAGCCCCAGGTGGCCTGGTACATCCCTGGAGCTGGGAGCCCTCTCAGCTGATGGGTCTCTGAGCAGCAGAGAAGACCCTACTACATGTGCAAATTAAAGCTTGATAGTGACCAGCTATAAAGTTAGTATACATTTTTGAGGTCTAACTTTATAGCTGGATAGTGTTCTTTGGCTAGGTACAGATATTCAAAAAGCTTGAGCCTAGCCTAACCTGCAAAGCTTAAACCAATTTGAAGGTGGATAGACATTCCTTTTTCATTCCAGAAATGCAGGCACATGCCTGCAGTGGCTCAGGCTATAAGCCAGGGGGTACTAGAGCAGCCCTCCCTTCCCTTCTACAGAACTGAGCTGGGGGGGGAGGGGGGAGGTGTGGCCAGACCCCAGCAGGATGCTCCGATTAGCCCAGCAGGGAATTGATAACAGTGTTTATCACCCCTAACCTAGTGTTTATCACTGTTTTGAAAACAATAGAGGGACATTACCAGCTAGCTGCTGATTCTGCCTTTGTCACAGCAGGGACCAGAGCCAGCATGTGGTCTGCTAGCTAATACACAGATACCTCTCAGCAAGGCAGAAGGAAGGGGGGAATTCCTGCTTAGCGGAGGGGTGGTGACTGCGAGAGGGAACAGCCTGCAAGTCTCTGCTAGAGCTGCAGCCAGGAACCAGAGGGGAGGGGCCAGTCTGCTGTGGATCAGAGAGCTGCACCCAGTCCAGAGAGCATGCCAGGATGCTGGGGGAGTCTGATTTAATTTAAACCAGCAAGGAGTCTGGGACAGACATTACATAAACGAGTTTGAGCCAGATCAGTTAAGTCTGATACTATATTAAACCAGGTTTATCTCAAACTGGTTTCAGCCATTTTCAAACTGGTTCATGTGCGCTGAACGTCTGTTCTGTTACATGCTTAAACCAGTTTCTGATCACTTAAACTGGTTTATGTGTAATGTCTCTCCCTAGCTTTTATGGCATAGTAGATACTTTGCACGTGCAGCTGGTGTCAAGGTAACTGTACAATTACCAGTTCATTGTGTAATACCTATAAAATCAAGGGGCCTTAACTGTTTTAGGTACGAACCAAAATCTTGACACAGCTAAGAGTCACAGGATCCAAACTGTTTAGATGTGCATGTTTTAGAGTCAATGATCTGCATGCAGTGCTCTAGGTTAAGTAATAATTAGCCATTAAAAAGGAGACTAGTATCTGATCCCTACTCCATATGCTGTGGCATTGCCTCTCTGCATTATTTTTGTGAGGAAAAAATCCAAAACAACTTGCCTTGCATGACCTCGAATACTGAATTCCAAGTAAGCAAAACATATTCCGCTGTGGGGCTCCTAACACTCTGTCAGACAAAGGACAGGCTACAGAAAGAAGTCCTACTGACAGCATGCATAACTATTACATTTCAGAAGCATAAGTCTGCACAAAGGCTTTATATAATGGAGTGGATTTGGATTTACATGATGTCTCCAATATATTAAAAAAATACTTTCCAACTGAGTAAAAGGTTAGAAAATTTCCACAGAGAACATAGCTTTTCCCTGTTTAGTGCTATGTGCTTACACCTCTGTATATTCTTTAACGTGTGATCCTGTCTCAAGATATACAGAATCCTTAGGAATATATAACAAACTGTATTTCAGACTAAATCCTAATTTAATGTACAAATTAGGATTATTTTCTCTTTTGCAGGCTAAATTTATAAACAGAGAAAGATGATTATCACTTGACCCACTGTGTAATGCAAGACCATATGCTTTGTGTGTCAATACTGATTATTAAAAGTACTTAATGTACTACTATGTTGCCAAATGGCGCAAACTTTTCTTGCCAAGCAAGAAAAACATTGTATCATTGAGAATTTTCAAAGTGTTTCTTTTAGCAGGAGGTTTGTTGAGTAAAAGGACTTTTTATTCTTCAAAAGCAGTACAGGGTCTCTCTCAGAGAATGCACCAGGAGACTTTGCTTGTTTTTCGGTGCCCATAAATACATTTACAATCCAAATGATTACTAAGTGTCTTTGAAGATGACTTGTGGCTTTAAGAATTAATAATACAACCTTCAGACGTATGAACCACAATCTATTTAATACCACATAATTTATTAGGCTAGAAGCCTTAGGCTCTCTCCTCACATAGAGGGCTGATGTAATACATACTAATCTTCTCCTTCTTCTGCAACTGCTTTATATGACATGACTGATGACAGAACCTCATGTTACCCCTATATCCTGTAATCTCTTATACATATATTTAACTTTACTGACTTGCTTATAAGTTCAGCACATGAGTGCTTTGAGGTTTGGAACCTTAATAAGACTAAGATTTCTGATAAGGACAAAAACATGCTGTCCCCGACGGGCCTTCTTGTACCCCTCCTGGGAGCCCTGCTTTCCTGGTTGGTGACTATTCCCCTTCCAGACCGGTTTGTCTCCGTGGGTGTTCTTCTCTGCGTCACGAAGCCCCGCCCTCGCCTGCCACAATTTGGTGTTTCCTTAGTGGTGCGGGGCTAGTTCACGGGTCCCTCGGTGGCCTGGGCTTGGCCCGCCGGTTGCACACGGGGCTCCGCCACCCCTACATCCTGGCCTCACACCACCTCTGGGCTCCACTTCCCCAAGCCTGTTCTGCTGCTTCCGCTGGCTTCTACCACAGCTTTCTTACTTGATCCCACCATCCATGGGGATGCCACTATACCGCTACCTTAAGGTCGACCTCCTCACAGTAGCCTGCACCAAAGCCTCATCTGCACCCTCTACAGACCCCATGCCACAAGCCCTTCACCCGGTGCTACTCTCCCCATGTGTAGTTACTAACTATATTGCTATCCCTCCACCACTTCCTTATTAGCCTGAACCAGGAGGGGAAGGGATTCTCCCCTTAGTGGCCCTCTGGCGGCCCCACTCCTGTTCCTTTACCCGACGTCCACAGGTCTCGGCGGCGATCCCGCCCCGATCTCCCTTCAGCCCGGTGATTCTCGGTCCTTTGCCCCTCTTCGGCGTGTCCCGCACCCACCGTCTCGGAACTTACTTCTGGGTCTCTGAACTCCTCCTGGATAGTCCCAATCCTCTGTCGCTCACCCGATCCGTCGCTTCTGGCATGATCTGCCGTTGTCCCCGTCATCAGGCTTCCTTTCAGGGTTGCTCCTCCCTCCTGCGCTCCAGCTCCGTGTGTCCTGTCCCTGGGATCCTTCGCCGACACTTTCCCAGCCTGCCGCCTGCTCTCTGGGCCATCCGCCGCCTCTGAAGCAGTGGCCGCCATTTTTAAATCTCCTGGCCGGCGTCTAATGTCATCGTCAGCTGCCAGCTGCAGCTGTACATAGACGCGGCTAACGAGCCGTGCGGGTTCTCCCTCTGCCGCAGCGTTCCTCTCTTCCCGCCTTTCCGGTAAGTCTTTCCGGCTTCTTCAAGTCCTGGGACACATGCCACTGAGTCTAAAAGCGAAATACACTAAACCAAATGAAACCTGTACCTTTTACAAAAAAGAAAACAGCACCTGGTGGCCATAAATTGTTTGATTTCATTGTACAGATCAGGGGTGTCGGGATATCATGGGGTATGACCGTGGGCCTCTGCGTCCCGATGACATCCACTTGCCTTGCTTGTACAAGGTGGGCATGGTTCAGTCAAATTAGGCCAATGTTCCTCTCTATTCTCTCTCCTGCCACGACTTTGATGATTTAATTGAATTAGGGAGGGTGATGGTTCCCTGACCCGGAGATGACTGCCACTTGCTGAGATGTAAGGTGTGGCCAACAAAAAAAAGAAAATAGAAAAAAAGAAATAAAGTCCTGACGGTATTTTCTTTTATCCTTCTTTAAAGGCTGGGGTCCCTGGAGGCTGCTCCTTCCCCTTTCACTTGTAACTCGCATGCTGTCGATCACCGGAACCACGATTGAGCAGTTTTTCCCCCAGTTGGTTTTTAGTAACTGGCAACCCACCAACTCAACTGACCACCCACCATGTTCAATTAACATGGCAGAAGTTTCTTCCTTTCTTTTTCCCCTACTCTTCCTCTGAACTCCTCCAAGCTCTATAGACCAGTAGGTCTGCTGCCCTGTTCCCAGGGACTTCAGTCCTTGAGTCAGCAAGCAGGCAGCTTACCTTCACTGCCGACCTCTTCTCTACCTCATGTTCTCATGCCAGTATATGCCACTGGAAATAGCTCCTGGAGGCTTTCTCAGTCCAATCCAATTCACCTGGCGGGCTGATAAGGCTCTGCCTGAGCGGATCGGAATGTCTCTCTGGAGTGAAGTCATACTGCTCCGCCTGGACAGACCCCGCTGGCTAGGGGTCTTCTTGAGGTCAGTATCTTTGTTCTTGCCAGAAGGGGTTGGCAATGTTTTGTAGTGGGTAGGGAGTGGAGAAGCTGGTTTAACACAGCTTAGTTCTACGGCTGCTGCTGCAGTCACTGTTCCACTTGCACTGCCACTAATGCTGTTTCTCCCTGCCACCTGAATGTCCGGCTTCTAAAGAAGCAAAGCCCAACCACTGCAGAAATGCCACCAAAGCCTTCTGGTTCTGTGGACCAGATAAAAAAACTCTATGGATCAGATCTGGCCTACGGGCCATAGGTGGCTGACCCTTGTTATAGATTAAAACTTGTTGCTACATAAGCAAGTCTGATGTGTTCATTATAACCACTTGGAAGGCATCAGATTTTCTCCTTGTTTACCTTTTCAAATGCCAAATGGAAGAAACTCACATTCTTAATACACAAAATATATAAGTCCTAGTTTTTATGAGACTGGAGTCTTGAATAGAAACCAATAAAAATTACAATACAATAATTTTTCCACAAATAACTCTAATGATAGTAATCGCTGGAAGCTTAAAAATCCAGAAGTCAAAATCCTGTATGTGCATCACTGATTATAAAAGAGTCAAAATTATAAAAGCCTTACCTATATTTATCTTCCAAAATAAAAGGATCAGGTTTTTTTTCCAGTAGAAAGTGCTTATGTCCAGCTCCTCTCAAAAACAGTCATTGTTGTTTCCACCTCTAGGCAGAAGGTGGGGTAGATTTATTTGTACTTTACAGACTAACTAAATCAGAGATGTAAAAACTTTCATAAGCAGCAACTATATTAGATGCCAATTTTCCCTGTAATGTATTTTATCTCAGCATTTCAGACCTTGGAGTAAGAGGAAATCATACCAGAAGATGGAACACTAACCTATCTGTGCTAAGTATAAAACTCACTGCACTGGAAAGCAAGGTAAAAAATATGAGAAACTAATTTGGAAATATAAATACTAGCATGTACAGAAAACTAGGTATATGCCTATAAGAAATATTTATTGTACAAAGCATAAGAAAGCACAAACTGATTTTGAAGTATATGGAGTTATGCAACTTTACATCAAGAATCTGTACCCAGATGCTGCTTGCTATTTGCATGTAATGTATGAAAAAAGACTATTCAGAACATCCAATGCAAGGGTTTCCGAATATCTGTCATCTTGTTTAATAGGAAGGATCTGTGGCATGCACAAACTTGTATCAGTTTCATTGAGTTATGGAAAGGGCAATGAGAACTGTACTTGTAGCTGGAGTATGGCATTTTATTTGCCCGTGTTACAGTTGATTATTACAATTTTTATTTACAGTGTGATGAAAGGCTGTTGATTTGTGTACAAGTTGCCTGAAGACATGAATTGTTAATATCATGTCAGGGATGCAGAATTTGCTCTGCTTGTTGAACTATAGAGCTAAATAAACTCTGCTTCCAGAGGCGTAGCAAGCTCCCACAGTGCCCTGGACAGACTGCAGACCCCTAGGGAACAAGGAGATGGGAACTGAAATGTCTTACCTCTTAGACAGATGGGCAGCCCTATACTCCATAGCGTGAGGAGGCTGAAGTAGGCCTGTTGCAGCTAAGGAAGAGGCTCAGCAAGTAGTAAAAGAATGCTCCCTACTCCCTTGGGAGCCTTCACTATGGCAGGCACAGCCCCACACTTCCCAGCCACAGAAGCCAGGTGGCCCTGCATCCTATAGGCAATGGGGCAAGAGGCTGAGGTGAATGGTGCCCCTTCCTGGAACAGTCTACAAAGGGGTGGCCAACCTGCAGCATGTGTGCCAAGTGGCACAGGTAGCCTCTGTGTGGCATGCAGCAGACTGGGGAGGGAGCAGAGAGAACAGTGGCAGATAAGGCAGGGAACAAAAGGCAGAGAAGCAGATCCGGCTGGGAAAGGGGATCAGAGTGGCAACTGGGGAAGGTGGAGGTTTAGCTTCTAACATGCCTACCAAAAAGGTTGGCTTCCCACTGGCCTACATGATGAGATAAAGTACAGATTTCCAACAGGATGAACAGTAGCTATTACTGACAAGCTATCAGTTTTGCTTATTAGAATTTTTATTTGAACATGAAATATATTATTTGCCTGAACAGTCTGTCAAAGTTCTCATTGGAGGTAATGGCATTTTTTTATGTTACGCCAGGGAAAAAACTAAACAAACCAAATAGAGACAGAGTACAATACACACAATCAGTCAGAGATAAACAAATGTCACCTTAGTCAGTAACAGAATAAGAAGAATGTAAAGAAATGCTATTTAATTTAGATCATCACAGGAGCAACAGCATTTTGGTTTGATTTACTTGAGAATCAAATGAGAATCAGACCTTGAAAACAGGAACAATCATGATCCCTTGTCATGTAAACAGATCTGAAATATAAACTGCCTATGAAAAAAAATCATCAGGACAAGTCCCTCTCACCTGCTGGCCAGAATACTATATTTTTCTTACCTGTTATCTAGAAGTTTTTGAGCTGCTAATCTAAATTGTGTTTATGACTCAAAGATATAAATTAAAATAATGGGGATAACTACCCTTTCTGCTGTATGCAATGATTTGAGTCATTTTTTGAAAAAGCCAAACAAGACAAGAAAAAAGTTATGATACCATTTTCATTTCTTTTCAGAGCACCTAGCCTTTCTGCACTCCATTGTTCATATGGGCTATAATTTTAGATATTTCCACTATCTCACTGTATTTGAATTTGTATGAGGTTAAATGAAGCTTTACAGTTAGTTTCCTTCACACAAAATGAGATTATTTATTCAAGAACAGGATTTTCCATCCACCTGTGTAATCAAAATGTGAAGCATAAATGCAGTTGTAATAATTTGAATTCATGCATAAGGACAATAGTCTGTGATGGTAATTCACATTTTCATTTTAATATGTGAATGTTCCTGTTGATTTTAATGGCACTGCTAATTATTATTATAATTTAACATTTGTATTGTGGTAGTCACTGAAGGCTTCAACTAGATTGGCCCCCACTGTGCTAGACACTGCAAAGTAAATGACAATTCTGCTCCAAAGACATGAGTAATTTAAATATGTACCTAACTGTTTGACAGATTAGGGTTTGTGTCAAAAACAAGTTGAGAACACTAGTGATAACTTTCTGTTAATAGACATCGAGCAATAATATAAATGCTGATGAATTTCAATCTATAGCAGTTTTACTGAGTTAGACATTATGGTAGTTAGCAGTTTTGGTTATATTTATTTGATAAAGAATTCACTGTTGCAAAACTTCTCACTGACTTCTCTGCAACTTCTCTGTATATATAACCGCAGGTTTTTTGAGTATGGTGTGCACCAGTTTTCCTGGGCAATGTCATAAGAGTTCTCCACATGCCCTCTGGATGGTAATAAAGACAAAAGTATAGGAAAGTACACCACAGGAGGAATGGATTATGTGACAAAGCTAAATTGCACATGGATGCACATGGATGCTACACACTCTGACACATGGTAGCCTTGAGATAGTAATGAGCAGTCCTGAACAAATGCTTAGCACACAAGTGATGGTGTAATACATTTGCTAAAGTCCACGAAATTACCCAAAACAAAAGAGGCTTCTTGCTTTCTTTTCCATCAATGCTTCTCTTCTACAGGACACAATGTGCCTGTAGAACAAGTAGGTTTTTAATTATTTTGCATTTGGAAACTTATCACACTCTGGTAGCTTTCACTACGGCTTGAAAAGTGCCACGCTCTCTTGTGGCATTATAAAAAGAAGAATACTTGCTTTTTACAAGCAATACATAAAGGAACTTGTTATCTTTGTAGCTGCATCACTTAGAACCTAACCATGGTTGTTTTTAATTTTTAAAATGTCATTTACCCAAATAGAACGGAACAACTTGAATTACTTTTAAGAGTGGGTAAAAACATTCTGTACTTGAAATCCATTACAAATAGGTTTTTAAAAACCCTATCCACCTGTGGCACAAAGCAGAACAAATAATAAGGAAAGATTGGCATATCTGTTTTCAGTAAAGTTTTCAAAACTTTCAAATATACACAAATTTTTACATTATTTATATGAGTTTGCCATAAATCAGTGTTAAAATTAGGCCCAAGGGGTATACAGCTGGTGCAACTTGGCATGGGTCCATTGTAACAGAGCTTTGACATTTTAGATCAGATGACAGCTTGTCTCGCATACAAGGGCTCTTTGTTTATTTGTTTAAAAAAGATCCTCAAAAGTACTTGGGCTTTGCAACTGCTAAGGGCTACGGTACTAGTTGATTCCAAAATAATGGTGTTCCCATCCCAAAGTCTGATGTCCAGGCTCCCGTTGCAATGCATGGAGAGAGCCAGGTACCCAAGGGAAGTCCCCATGTGGCTGAAACTGGAAGTGCACGTCTGGTTTCATGGCTGGAGCTTCCAGGGGGTGCATGGCTGATCTCAGGGGGTGCACGTGCACCCACGTGCACCCCCTACACATCACCAATACTAACCTCGAATAGTGTGCCTGGACCCACACTTTAAGAAAGATAAGAAGAGACTGGAAAGTGAACAGCAATAATGATTAGGAGTCAAGATTTCTAAAGAAAGGCTGGAAGAACTTAGAATGTTTAGTCTGGAGAAGAAAAGACAAAAGGGAATTTTCTAAGAGTCTTTAAATAAATGAACAGCAGTTACATAGAGGGTGGACATAGGGTTTTCTCTGTGACTGAAGGAGTCAGGCCTAGGAAATTAGGAGGAACTTTGTGAATATGATAACAGTCAACCATGTTTTCTCCACACACTGACAGGATTTCCTCATCTTAGTCACATACTTTCCTATCTCTTTCTTTTTGAATTTAAAATTCACCTCTTCTAGGCAATCCTAAGTGTCTTTTTATACTAATACTGTTAAACCATTTATGAAGAGGAAAATGTTTTATCTTAAACTATAAAAAATGCTAGTACAGCACCTTGTCCAAATACTGTAATCCTAGGACAGCAAAGATGCTATTGTGTACATGTTGAGTTCAAACACTATATTTTAAAGTCCTGGGAAAAGATTATTTAGATTTTGTACACACAAGGCAACACTCAGCACCATGGGCATGGGCCATGTTATATTAATGTCCTGTGGATGTTACTCAGTGGGAAAGGAATTTTGCTCCTTGTGTCAAACCTATGTAGGATCTTGCTAATAAGTCTTACAATACTCAACTTGTAAAATTGTATTGTCTTGTTCAGAATGATGTAACATTAGTATAATGATGATGTGTAAGTGGTGATGATGGCTGTTTATTTCATAATCACAGACAACTGGCAGACATGAGCTATTTTGACTCCAATGAGGACATAGGATTATAGTGAGCTTGTATGTCTTCCTTTGTTTTCAATACAAGGCTCCTTGAACTAGCTCTCTTATAATTTCAGTGATGGTTGATATCAAAATTGAGTAATAAAAGGCAATTAACTTTGAACTGCCAGACATGCATAGTACAGAAAAAAATCAATTAAAGATTAATTTTATGATTCATCTCTACTAATGTAACTTTTTTTTTGCTTCCATAAATGTATTAGTCCTCAGATTTCCTTTCAACCATTTCAAAATTTTAAGTCTTTATAAAGATTAATGAAAAGTAGCAATGGAAGGAATAACATATGTCTTTGTCTTAGAAAAAGATTACTATAAAATTCACTCTACTGGACCATATCATTCTTAGGCATATATTCCGTTGCTAATAGCAATAAAAAAAATTAACTAGGTATCAAGCATTAAATTAGTGGTGAAATGGAAGAAGAAAATACTTCTCTCTCATTTTTCTGACAGACTAATGAATTTGAAATTTCTATTAATAAACAGGTCCACTGAATATTATAAATAACTTAGCATTAGATAAAATTCAAGTGGTTCTAATTCAGGTAAGCATTAAAATGTTTACCCAAATTGAATGCTTTGCTGAAGCTGAGCAAAAAAGTGGCTACTCTTGTCAACCTCTCTGAAAGAGCTTTCTCGAGTTTACTGTTCTCTCCCTAGGGATCACACCCATTAATCCCAGCTACATGAAACTATGTGCCTCCAAAAGGCTGCTTCACTGTTTTCTCTTTGAGGAGCGAAAGAGGGAGAGCTCCAGAGGCCTACCTTACCTCACCTTCAAGGTCATCTTAGATGAAGTGAATATTGGAGTACTTCTAATAGTATGCTACAGGATTTTACCCTGTTAGACCTATGAGATTAAGCAGACCACTGAAACACAGGGAAGCAGCTACACATCCTGCACAACTCTTGCCCAATAATTTGTTCTGTCTGTCGAGCAAGGCTGTGGAGCAACAAGCAAGGAAACAGATTGAAATGAGAACCGGAAAGGAATTTAAAAGAAAAAAAGGAAAAAAAATAAAAACTGAAGCCAAGTTTTATTCCAAGTGCTCACGATACAGAGTGGAAGTTAACCCCTAAACTGAAGGAGCAATATAAAACCTACCACCATGGGTAGAAATCCCAATCAAATGGGATTGGGATTTCTTAGGAAGCAAGAAAACAGACATGCCTGGAGGAGAGGGAGATAAGGATTTTTCCCTTCCTTCACAATTTTCCTCACATGTTAGTTTGATGGCTGCAGTACATACAAACAGCTTTCCACAAGTTGCATTTTGAGATCTATGATGAGGACAGCAAGACACTTATACGACACCAGGCCTCCCCTCTTTTATGAATGTAAAGTCCTTGCTAAAAACCTAAGAGGTACAGTAGCTTCTCAGGGAAGCAATTAAAAGAATTTTAGTATAAGCACAATATATTTTCTTATAATCTCATTATTTAAAATAATGGTACTGTTTAAACTACAATTTTCCAAAACAACCAAGCCTGACGCAGATACTGACATGGAAAATTGTGGCCCAAACACTTAAAGTTGGACAGAGCTATAAACAACTGAACACACTTGTATTGGGAAATATGAAGCAGTCCTAGCAGCCTCTGCCTATAATGCCCCGTTATACAGATTCATAGATTGTTAGAGGCTGGAAGGGACCTTGTACATCATTGGGTCCAGCCCCCCTGCACTAGGTAGGAAAAGACAACTGGGGTCAAGTGACCTCAGAGTGGTAACTGTCCAGTCTCCTTTTGAAGATTTCCAGGGTGGGTGACTGCACCACCACTGGAGGGAGTTTATTCCACAGGCTGGAAACCTTGAACGTGAAGGAGTTTTTCCTGGAATTGAGCCTGAAGCGGCCTTCCAGGAGTTTGTATTCCTTGCTCCTGGTCTTTCCCAGGGATGCCCTGGTGAGCAGCTGTTCACCAAGTTCTTGATGTACTCCCCTGATATAGAGGTAAGCCTCTACCAAGTCCCCTCTCAGCCTTGTCTTCTTTAGGCTGAAGAGGCCCGTGTCCCTCAGCCTCTCCTCATATGGCTTGTCTTGCAAGTCCCTCATCATATGGGTGGCCCTTCTCTGGACCCTCTCAAGCTTTTTCATGTCCTTGTTGAAGTGTGGTGCCCAGAGGATGCAGTACTTCAGCCAGAGCCAACTCAAGCAGGGTTGTGGGGCCTGGGGCAAATCAGCCCATGTGGAGCCCCGCCCCTTCCCCGATCCCACACGTTCCAGACCAGAAGAAGCTGCCACTGTCATCGGCAGCGTCAGTGGCAGCATCAGCGGCGAGGAGGTAAGCGGCTGGATGAGAAGCTGGCGGCAGCGGCATGAAGTTGCTGCAGCCACTCTGCCCAGCTCTGTGGGGCCCCCCAAAGTGCAGGGCCTGGGGCAGTCGCCCCAATTCACCCCCACTGCAGATACGGCCCTGACTCCAGCTGCGGTCTCACCAGTGCAGAGTACGGTGGGAGTATCACTTCCTTAGTTTTGCATGAAAACACAATGGTTAATGCATGCCAGCATGTTGTTTGCCCTGCTGGCCATAGCATCACACTGACGGCTCATGTTCATGTGATGGTCAGTCACTACCCCTACATCCCTTTTGGCCATGGTGCAAGTCAAGTTGTCACCACTGAGCCTGTAGGCATGTTGGGGATTGTCTGTCCCCAGAATGGAGTACCTTACACTTCTGAGTGTTGAACTTTATCTGGTTCCGGTCTGTCCAGGTCCGCCTGTATCTGCAACATGTTACACTTAAAGCATGATTAACCAGGTAATCATGCCTTACATTGTGCCTCAGCTACATGTTCATCTAAGGGTGTGGTAACTAATGGTGTGGTAAAACAAGCAATAACCTACAAAGCTATTCCAAAAAAAGTATAATAACTTTGTAGCTTCTTCTAATCACCATTAACTGAACATGTGGCCAAGTGCTCCCCTGTGGCTTGGAGTCCCATCAATTGAGTGGTACCCAGTGACATGAGTACACCACCCACTGCAGCCCCACAGCTGCCAAGGCTCAGAAGGTGCTGGGCTCACAGTGGGGGCATCACCAGGAACACCTGCAGGGCTTACAGTGGGGGCAATGGGGAGACCATTGCCACTGCTGTGAACATTGTTAGGTGTGGGGCTTGCAGTGGTGGCAGTGGCTGCTGCTGCTGTGAATCCCACACCTCACGAGGACTGATGTGAAGGCAGCTTTCTCCCCACTGCAGTCGACAAGGCTTGCACTGGGGCAGTGATCCCTGCACTATCCCCACTAAGCCCTGTCAGCTGTGGGGCTTGCAGCCACAGGAGTGGGTGTGGAAGGGGAGCCCAGGATCATGATCCCAGGTTCCCCCTGATTCAGCAATAAGGCGCAATGGGATCTAATGCGTGATCACACAGTTGTGCCTCCTACCATGCACATGTGGCATGGCAAGAGGCGCTATTATGTGCATTGTGTATTGGATCCTACTGAGCATTTACTTGCATGTGTAGAGTGGTGCTCACAGTAACAAAAATATGCTTCACATGGAATTCCAAAACAAGTTAGATTACATCATTTCATAGCTCTAAAGGATCAGTATTTGATTAGCATGGCATATTCCAGCATTACAATACCATTCAAGTATAAACATGCCTAAAACTGAAAAAAAGCATAAAAAACTGTCTCTATAAACAGCAATTTTAACAGAGCACATCACTTTTGCATTGACACAAATTAATTCAAGAGCAAATCTTGGCTGTTTCTGATGTTTCCTCAGTTTAAAGCTCAGATTCCTTGGAGAAATCTATACCTTAAAGTATAGGTTCTATGAAATTTCCCACTCGAGTCCAAAGTTGATATACAGAAGTAATATTCAAGTGATGCTGTAGCCATGATGATCCAGGAACTGCGTGAAAGATCACCCCCAAAAAATCTTTATCTTTCACAAAGTTGATTTATTAATTTATTATAGGGATAGGCAGAACAGGCTGCCAAGGCCTGTAGCTTCTCATCTTCATTCTACCTTTTGATACAACTGTACAGTGTTGCAATCAGCACTGTGGAGCCCATCAAGATTGCTTCAAGGCTGGCTCCACAGACTGAAACGTAACTAGGTAGTTTCTTCCCATAAGGACTGATAAGCCATTTCTGCAGCACACAGACCTTCTCAGCAGGGGAAAGAGGACCGTATTTGCATAGAATGGCACTATATTAACATTATACTCCAAGATTTATAAGGAAATGGACCTAGAAATGAGAGAGGGAAGGGGAAAAAAGAAAAAAAACCCTCAATCCTGCTAATCTAGTTATATAACAAATGGAAACTATGAACTGGACTGTACAGAGGCAAACACTTGCTACCCTCAAACTAACAGAAGACATTCTTCCTGAAAAAGTTTACTAACCTAAAACATCAGTTTTTCTCCTTGTTACTTTCTATACTTTTATTTCCTCTCTCTATTTTTATTCCCTTTTCTTGTATCTCTTGTCTTGAGTGCTCAGAAATTAATGCCCTTTGCAAGCTACTGCGCTGCCTCTGTCTTCTACCACTGAGTAATTTCTCTCCCACTCCTACCTCATTCTTGGCTCTATTTCCTTTGGTTCTGCCACGTAACTCTTTTCTCTTCTTCTCCCTGTGCACAAAGCACTGCTTTTCTCTCTTATCACAGCAGTCCACCTTGTAGAATTTCTGGGTGAAGTCCATAATGCTTGAAGGGCAGAGAAATATCAGACTGCTCCACTAGCTGCACTGAAAAGGACACTTAAGGGATATCTATGCTGCATTGGACACTAATTTGAATGCTACTGTGAAAACACACCGCTACTCACCTGCTTATGCCCTACATACTCCAAACACCAAAATAATGCCAGATAGCTGCTTTATGGAGTGTCCAGGATATACTCAGTATCCTATCAGGCTCCTAGGGGCAACAATATGACATTTTTTGGCATGCAGTTGGTGTGAAAAGGGCAAGTGGGCAACGCATGTACTCCTTAGGCTCATTCGATATAGCATAGACATTTCCTCTTCTTAAAGAGATACCCTAAATCAGGGGTGGGCAATTATTTTGGGTGAAGGGAGACTTCCCAGGCTTTGGCAAGCCATTGAACCCTGCAAGGGCAGCCCCACCCCTTGACAGGTGCCCCATCCCCTGGTCACAATTTGGGACTGGAAGTCCTGTCCCTTAGCCCCTGACCTGTGCCACCAGAAGTTCTTTCCTTTGCCCCCCAGAAGTACTCCTTTAAGCAAGGGGGTTTGCCATCCCGGAACCAGAAAAATACCAAATTATATCTAAAAATCAAACTTACTACATTATGCATTAAAAATATATATTATTGTCCTGATTTACATGCATTTGTGTAGTGTACATAGAAGTGATAGTGTAATAGCTTAAAATGAAGTCTTACTCTTTTATATTGTAGGTGGGTGGGTGGGTGTGTATAGGTTTGTGGGTATGTGGGGTGTGGGAGAGTGGTGTGTGTGTCAGGTTTGTGGGGGGATGGATAGATGTAGGGGGTGTGGGTGTGTGTGGGAACATGTGTGTGGATGAGTGGGGTGTGAGTATGGAGTTTGTGGGGGGATGCAAGTGTGTAGGGTGAGGGTGGCTGGGGAGGGCTGTGGCATGCACGGAGGGGGAAGGTTTGCCCACAGCCCACTCCCATCACCCCACAGCAAGCAGAGCCCCCACCAGCGCTCCTCCAAGCCCGGGCCCCACACTCTTGCTGCTCCTGGCCCCGGGGCACTGGTGCAGGCCCCGTACTCCTGCTCACTGCCACTTGCTCCTCCCATCTGCCACTGCTGCCGTTCCCATGCCACTTTTCTGTCTGTCCACCGCCCCCATTCCACACCTCATCCAAGCTGCATGTCCAAGACCACAGGACGCAGCAGGAACTGGACCGGCCTGGCTGGCACCACATGGAGCCAGACAAGAATCACAGGGGATGGGCCAGTTCCTGTTGAGTCCTGCAACCTCGCACTGTAGCCAGGAACCACGTGATGCTGAAGCAGTGGCAGCTGTGAGCAGGAAAGCAGGGCGGCAGGGGGAGTGGCAGTGAGCGGGTGTGCAGAGCACAATGACAGATGGAAAGGAGCACAGGGTCCATATCAGTGCACTAGGGCCAGTGCCAGCAGGGGCCCAGGGTGGGGTGTAGGTCAGTAGGGTCTCTATGGAGTCATGCTGGGCTGTGCCAGCAGGGACAGGGGGGAGCCAGCCCAGCTCCATAGAACTCCCTGCTGCCCCACCCTGGGCCCCCACCAATGCTGGCCCCAGCACAGCGACACAGGCCCCACACTCCTGCCCAGCTGTTGCTGTGCTCCACATACCCACTTGCTGCCTCTTCCCCTGCCTTCCACGGTCATTTCCCTGCTCCCCCCCACCGCCCACCAGCTGCTCCGGCACCACATGGTTCCTGGTTGCTGCACCAGGACCGCAGGAGCTGGCCTGGACTGGTCATAAGGACTGGGGTGATTGCTCACGGTCCTCCCCTGCTTCCCTCTCCCCTCCTTCTTATCTGAATTTGCTTCCAGCGCAGGGAGGCAGGAACAGCCCCAGGGTCCGAGGCCAGAAGGCTCTGGTAGACAGAAGCTTCTGGCTGTAGGTAGGGTGGGGCCAGGTGGGCCTTGCTGCTGTGGCTGCTTAGTTCTGCCACGGCTCTCCATAGGTCCTACTGCCACTGGCTTCAGTCATCTTTGACAGGCAGCCAGGGGCAGATAAATATTAATTTTCTACATTTTTTTGGAGCCCTGTGGGATAGACAGAATATATTTTGCCTGTCCCTGCCCTCAGTCTTCTTGGCATTCAACTGATATTGAGGACATTGTATGCATTCTTTATCACCAAAAATCAACACTTCCCCCCTTACCTATTTAACTTCTCAATTTGAATTTGCTGTCTTCCCTTCCCTATTAGCCATATGCTTTTACTCTGGCAATATCTTCCATTAAGGAAAATCCTTCAAGCTGCTCAATTTTAAAATATTTGTAATTCTACAAAAATGGCCTGTAAACCATCAAACTATATTCTAGAATGATGCTGGTGATGCTCTGTTATATCTGGTTGTTAAATATAGTTACTGATGCATTCTGATTCATTTTTTCAGTTTCCCATTACTTTCCAAATACCTTAATAACTCATCTCAGCTGCACTGTGGGATGAGGAGCCTGGCTTCCTTTGAATCTCTGGCATGGCTTTAATGCACCTTATGGATTACACAGTAGCCAGTGACCTTACTAATTGCTTGCCTTTCAAGGATCTTTCCAACATTTATTTAAGTTAGCTGAGAGGTTCTCAACACCCTCAGGAAATTGCAACTCTTAGCTTTTACTTGTATTTTGACTATCAAACGATAACAGAGCAATTCTTTTGTTGCAAATGACTCAGACTACAACAGGTCAGACTGGTTTTGACACTATGGATTCCTAATTAAGTTTATCTCGTGTATCATGAATAACTGCTTGCACACCTAACACTGTTAATATTGTATGGTACCCTGGTTGAGTATCCCTCAGTTAGCAACATGCCCATAAGTTTGATACAGATTTCCTTAGCTGCACGCTTTACAAGCTTAAGGAAAATGCTGTGCAGAATGTACCGTATTTGTGTGGCAAACAACTTTTATGAAGGCATAGTTTTTTCAGTCCAAAATAGTAAACCTCTTTGGAACACTTAAAGGCAGTTATTCTAAGGAATGGCCTTCTCTATATCATATTTTAATTTTCAGCCTCAAGTTGATCCAAACAAAAGAATTAAACCATCACTACACAATATTATAAAAATATAGACTATTATTTTATAATGGACAGAAATATTTATTCACTTTCCTCACACACAAAAAAGCTGTATCTTTTTTCTCTTAAAATGACTCATGCAAGTACCAATCTTGAAAAGATTCAGTTTGAAAGGTGAAAGTTTCAGAAAGTTATAAAGCAACTGTGGGCAGGGATTTAGAATGGAAACTGTTCTGCAACCTTAACTCTAGAGCGCAACGGAGCATTAGTGTCCCAGTAGCCTACTACAAGAGAAAAAACATACATGTCTACTAGACAAAATGCATCTGAACAGGGCACAAAGACAGTTGAGGCTTGTCAAAACTACACTGCTGAAATCCAACTGAGGATGTTCAGCCCAGCCCAGAACTAAAAAATGAAAATCTTCAGATGCACACCTTACAATATTTTGTATGAAAAGAACATCAGTTCATAATTCCAGGACACAACAGTAAACCTTCTACTAGCAGCACATTCATATTCACGAAGAGCCACACAACAAAGTTGGGTTTAGTAGACAGAATAATATGACATAAATAATAAAAAGCTGCTGATTCTAGTGTAGAGACAATTCTTAAATACATATTCCAAATCTTTTCAAAAGATTTAGGTTATGATTTATTATAAATCGAAAGAGTAATACAAGGCCTTACATGTTACGTTTGTTACACTATGTAAGATGTTTTAGCAGAACAAAAAGTGAGCACCCACGGGTGCATGCTATTTGTCACACCAAAAACTGGCAGATGTGTCACAAAAATGTCAGTTCTGCCACAAAACAGTTGGTTTTAAACAACAACTTTTGTTACACAAAGCTATTTAACACCAAAATTTAACATGTGTAAGGTTATTGCTACAGGGTCTGACTTGGTCTTCCAGCATCTTGTTAGCCTTGACATCCGTTAGGGGACAGTTTATCACTCATGCTGAACTCTAATACCTCAGGGTAAATTTGTTACATTACAAAGATTGATTTTACTGCCTACCAAAAGGAGGAAGGTGGTTGTAGGATCCCCATTCTGCTTCTCCCTGTAATACCTGACCATTGGTTGAAAGCTCCACTCCCATCCATTCAGCATTCTGCCAAGTTAAAACATGTCTTGGCCATTGCCACTTTGAAGAGTTATGCCTAAAGGGTAAATCCATGTTCTGAGATCTGAATGAGCCCACCCCTCATCAAGGACCACAGGAAAATAAAGGAAAGTTCTTTTAACAGTTTGAAATGTTTAATAAAAGTTTTCATTGTGCATAGCAAAACAAGTAAACCAAGTCCCAACACTTCTTGAACCCTTACTCTCTCATGACTCCACCCTTCCTGTGTCCTGGTGTGCCATGACCTGGTTTGCCAGGGCTTCCTGTACAACAGCCCCCTCATGGCTGAAAAGCTTCCACTTGGATGCAAGGTAGCAACCTCCACCCAGGCTTTGTAGAAGGCTTTCCTCTTAGCCTTATAACTGTGAAAGATACAGATGGAGAAGACAAAAGTGTGGGAATGAGCTGACTTACTTTGGCCCCTGCTACACATTGCATATATTATGCAATTAACTGGTTAATCATGCAATAAATTTAAACCAGTCACACAGGCAATGTCTTTTTCACAAGATCAAAATGATTATGCAACTATAAAGAGCCAACCAGCTATACAGTTAGTGCGTGAAAACATGTAACAACTCTATAACTGGTTTCTATTCTTAAAATAAAGTCCTAGTCTTGCATATTGTGTGGGGGGGGGTAGGGGTGGTTGGGGGTGTGCATGTGTATATATGGTGGGGTGGATGGTGTGAGTGTGTATGGTGGGGTGTTGGGTGTGAATTTGTATAGTGGGGTGTGTGGGGAGGTTTGTGAACGGGTGGGGGGTTTGAGAGGATGTGGCTGTGTGTGTGGGGGACAATAGGGTTTGTGGGGAAGTTGTGGGGGCAGGGTATGGGTGTGTGAGGGATTGTGCAGGGGCTGTGGGAACCCCCACCCTCACACTCCTCTTATAGTGTGCAGGCCCCACAGGTGGCAGTAGTGGCAGCAGCAGGCAGGAGTGCTCATGTCCACTGCAGGCACTGCCGCCCAGAGGAGCACAGCTCTGGCCAGCGTTGCACATAGTAGCAAGGAGCACAGCCCAACCAACACAGTTCTATTGTTGGGACTCCCCGGCACACATGTGCAGCTCCTACACTCACACGCCACCCGGGGAAGCCCCCTGTGCTGGAGCCAGTTGCCTTCCCCGCCCCCTGCCAGGCAGGTCCCAGGACTCCACTGGAAATGGATGGAGCCTCAGCC
Organism: Crocodylus porosus; assembly: GCF_001723895.1. Taxonomy (NCBI): domain Eukaryota; kingdom Metazoa; phylum Chordata; order Crocodylia; family Crocodylidae; genus Crocodylus; species Crocodylus porosus. The sequence continues at coordinate 46,391,735 of NW_017728886.1, forward strand.
ACACCCACACCCCACCCTGGCCATCCAAGATCTGCGTTGCCACCACCCCCTTGGATGTGGGCTCCATACTACTGCCAACCCCAGCCCCATGCTCTGCACTCCTGCCCAGCTGCAGCTTCCCGCTCCTCCTGCTTCCCTCCCTCCTGCCTGGAGCTAGCAGAATGCCAGGGAAGCCAAGCAAGTCCCCTGGTCGCTGTACAGGTAGCAGCAACAGCCCTGTGCTGGCTGGGCCGGTCCCTTCCACCTCATGAGGGTGGGAGTGAGGCGCAATAGGGTTTGTTGGGGGGAGTGGTATATATAGAAAATTAGGGTTGAAAGGGACCTCAGGAGGTCATCTGGTCCACCCCCGTGCTCAAAGCAGCACCTCCCCAACTGGATCATCCCAGCCAAAACTTTGTCTAGCTGGGTCTTGAAAACCTTCAAGGATGGAGATTCCATAACCTCTCTGGGAAACTGTTTCAGGGTTTTACTACCTTAATTGTGAGAAATTTTTTCCTAATACTTAACCTAAACTTCCCTTGCTGCAACTTGAGACCATTGCTCCTTGTTCTGTCATCTGCCACCACTGAGAACAGTCTAGCTCCATCCTCTTTCAAACCTCCCTTCAGGTAGTTGAAGGTTGCTATTAAATCCCCACTCTTCCCTTCTCCAAATTAAATAAGCCCAGTTCCCTCAGCCTCTTTTCAGAAGTCATGTGCCCCACCCCCTTACCATTTTTGTTGCCCTCCACTTGACTCTCTCCAATCTGTCTACATCCTTTCTGTAGTGGGGGGCCCAAAATGGAACATAGTACTGCAGATATGGCTTCACCAGTGCCAAATAGAGGGGAAGAATCACTTCCCTTGACCTGCTGGCAACAATCCTACTTATGCAGCCCAGAATGCCATTATACTTCTTTGCAACAAGGGCACACTATTGGTTTATATTCAACTTATTGTCTACTGTAACCCCCAGGTCCTTTTCTGCAAAGCTGCTGTCCAGCCAGTCAGCCCCCAGCCTGTACTGGTGCATGGGATTGTTTCATCCTAAGCACAGGATTTTGCACTTGGTGAACCTCATAAGATTTGTTTTGGCCCAATCCTCCAATTGGTCTAGGTCACACAGAACCCTAGCCCTACCCTCCAGCGTATCTACTACTCTGTTGATAGAGACATTGAACAAAACCAGCCCCAGGACCGATCCCTGGAACACTCTACTTAATACCAGCTACCAACTAGACATCAAGCCACTGACTACTACCCTTTGAGCCCAATGCTCCAGCCAGTCTTCTATCCACCTTACAGTCCATTCATCCAGCCTGTACTTTCTTAGCTTGCCAGCAAGAATGTTGTGGGAAACCATATCAAAAGCCTTGCTGAAATAAAGGTATACCACATCCACTGGTCTCTCTGCATCCACAGAGCCAGTCATCTCATCATAGAAGGCAATCAGGTTGGTCAGGCATGACATGCTCTTGGTGAATCCATGCTGACTGTTCCTAATCACCTTCTTCTCCTCCAAGTGCTTAGAAATGGGTTCCTTGAGGATCTACTCCATGATTTTTCCAGGGACTGAGGTGAGGCTCACATGTCTGTAGTGCCCCAAATCCTCCTTTTTCCCTTTCTTAAACATGGCCACTATGTTTGCCCTTCTCCACTCATCCAGGTCCTCTCCTGACAGCCACGATTTTTCCAAGATTATGGCTAGCGGCTCTGCAATCACATCAGCCAACTCTCTCAGCCTCCTTGGGTACATCCCATCCAGCCCCGTTTACTTTTATATGTTCAGCTTTTCTAAACAGTCCTTGACCTGTTCTTTCAGCACTGTTGGCTCCTCACCTTCTCCCCAAACAGTGCTGCTCAGTGTGGTAGCATGTGGGAGCCTCACTCCTACCATCTTGGGTGGAAGGGCTGGGTCAGTTACAATTAGTTGGTGGGTACCATGGGCCAGATGGAAGTGCCTGGAGAGCTGTATTTTGCTTGCCTCTGATCTGGGGTCTGAGAAACTGTAACAAGGATAGTAAACAACCCTCTGAAAACAAGCCCATGATTTTTACCTTTATTCAAATTAATCTCATTCTACACTATGATCATCTGACACCTGGCAAAACAAAAAGGCATCTAAACATACTGCCTTCACAGCTATGAAAAACTTTAAGACATGCTATAAGGAAATAGGAGACCCTGACTACCTTCCTTCGGCTTCTTTCCGGAAGATAAACTGCACTAGTTTAGTTTAAAATCAGTTTAAAAACAGATTTGGATAAAGTAAGTCAAAAAGTTTGTGTCAGAATTCTTATTTGTGTTTAGCTTTAGCCATATCAGCTTAACTAATGCAAGCCATTCAAAGAAAAACATCTATCTATCTAGGATTGTGCACCAGTTTGAACAGAATGTATATAAATTCACTGTTGAACTAGATGCCGTCATGTGTGAAGCTAAACATCATTCCTTGTGTTCTCTAGCCAACATTTACCAAGTCTTCCACCCTCCCTTGTAAACATTCAATCACCAAATCAACCCCCGTGCACTACCCTTTCCTGGATAGATGGTACTCTCCTTCAACAAGACACCTAAGAACCTGCATCTGTCTTTCATATGTTGTTGCAATTCTCTGCTTATTCTCATGGCACCAGCTGAAGGTACATTGTACACACACCCCATCAACCTTTTTTACTTGTAGTATAGACAAAAAGACTTTGCTCCAATTCCTCTGACATTTAAAGCGTCAAATGTTCAAAGTTATTACATCTCTGTGAGTTCTTATTAAACCTTCTGGCAATATTTTAAGGAAAAAGAATGTCATTCCACTGACAGATTCTGTATGGAATCAGTTCTACTTCTGAATAGCGAATATACACACAGAGAGACAACTGTTCATTTATATAGATTTTTTTTTATAATTAACAGGAAACAGAACATATTCCTTTATTTTAATTAAATGGGTTCTGTGAAGTGCTTGGATTAATATGCAAGCTATAAGAGAGACAGAAAGTACAACCACTAAAGCATGAAGAGAAACCAAGTAACATATTGTTTCTCTCTTTGTTGCCACAAGGCCAGATCTTTCTGTTTTAAGAACCTAGATGCATACCTCAAAACTCTTTAATTAGAAACTGGTTTCAGTGTTAGTCAAGTTCGCCATAGGTGCTATTGTAGCTTGTAAAAATGCTGACAATACCAAAGAATTTGAATCAGCATCATATGAAACAAAATATTTAGCTAATGGATCATCTACTCTGAACAGCGTGGCACCATCAAGTTACAAGTAACAGGAAAGTATTCAACTAAATTGGGATGCTCAGGCCTCTAGGAACCAATCCTGGTGGGAGGTAGAAGTGCCAGGTCCCTGGGAACATTGCAATCCTAGTGCAAAGGGCAGGGAGGAGGTGGTGCTAGGCCTCAGGGCCTGGCTGATCCTGGCACATGGGGTTTGATATGGCCTGTAGACTGGCCCCACCCCGCTCATCTGGCTTGAAGGGCCAAAAGGTTGAGCACCACTGAAATACATGATAGCAGTGATTATTGTGGGCCAGATTTTAACATTAAGGTTGCCTGCAGACATTACCCTCCCCCCCGCAAAAAACCCCAACCCCAAAACAAAAAAAACAAACCCCAAACAAACCAAAAACACGCACTTTACCCAAAGCAGAAGCACATTACTTTGACCAGGCTCCACAGCATCTGTATAGACTGGGTGCTTTAGTGGGGCTGTTTGGTGCTTTTACCTAATAGCTGGTTCAATCAGCTATTAGATAAAAATGCTAAAAAACCCCACTAGAAGCCACCAGTCTATACAGATGTTAGGCGAGTCTAATGCACTGCCTCTTCTGGGCATGTGCAGGCAGGCATATAAAGTTTAAGGAAAAGCACTGTTTTGGGGTGTTTTTTGTTTTGGGTTTTTTTAAACCTTTACAAGCAGCCAAAGAGCCCAAGGTTGGAGCACAAAAATGAACATGCATCTATGAAAAAATCTGTGCATACTTTCGTGTTCACAAGTTACTTTAAATAACGTTGTTATATAAAATTCTAGTCTGGATGTTTCAAAAAAAAATTTACCTCAGTTACCAGGGATTAGAAAAATCCACAGAGATGACCGTGAAACTCTATACAGACAACCATTTAAAATTATATTCTGCTCTTACTATTCAGCAATTTTGCAGAAGTGCTAGGTTTTTGCAGAAACAATACCCCATTAAGAACAATCCATCATTTTCTATTTTTAAATACACAGAAAATATAGAAAAATGTAATGGTTTATGCATGCAATGCAGATAAATATAATATAATACATAATATAGTGACATTCATAAGGACAATGATACAAGGATGACCTGTGCTAGTTAAATATTTTTTCTAAGGATAAGGAGTTAGACTCTACAACATTTTAACCATTTTTTCTTTATTCTTCTTTCAACAACCTCATTGCAACCATATTTTGAGGAGGGGAAGGGAGGAGGAAGAGATTGATTTTAAAATGCCTGCCTTCAAATGAAAACATGGAAGGGGGTCTGGATGAGATCTTCACTTAGGCTCTTCCCCCTGAATGATGTAACAGGATGCCAAACCCCATTTTTGCTTCCAGAAAGATTCCTTTGGGATAGGAAACACAGAAAAGCTTTATGACCTTGTCTTTCAAAGACAGCCTGACTCCTCTTCCCTAAAAGTCCTGATGTAGGTGGCACTCTGGCACCAGAGATAAGAAAGTTGTCATGGGTAGGGCTGCAACACATAATGTGGAAGGGATGATGGGTAGAACTGTAACCTACAGGACAGCCCCAGAAGGCTGTCATTATTTAGCCATGTTTCCAGCCATGTTTCCAGCAGTAAAGCTATGAAGTTGTTATAGTTCCACTTTACTAGGATGACTTCTGCCAAGGCCACCAAGATGGCCAAGTGGTATTATCTTAAAGATCTCATTTCAAAGAGCAGGAAGCATCTGGGGCCCAGAGGCACCCAAACAGAAAGTCAGGCTTATGCAGAACGGAATCTGAATAAATACAAACTTTAGAAAACTACTTAAAATGCAAGTACAGATTCAAACTCATGCAGAGCAATACTAGGTCAATACTAGGTCAGCTGCACAGCAGCCTGAGCACCATACCTCCCTCCTAATCCACCAGTGATAAACATATCGGAAATATATAATTTTATAATAATGAACAATGCCATTAAAACAGTAAAATAAACAAACAAGTGATGGCTTATACATTTCCTGATTATTGTTTAATGAACCAATAATTTTATTTCCATTTCCTTCCAATAATTTAATTATAAACATTTTCCAAGGTATATACAACTAAAGATACATACAGAATCTTCCTGAAATCAGTACTGTTTAGACTTCTCACTTTCCCACCCCAAAAGAGATGCCTGTAAAAATATGAAAACGTAAAAGGGTTCAGGTACACCACAGATAAGGGATGGATGAGATGTAAGCAGTCATGTAAATCAGTGGGGTGGGAGAAGGGGAATTGTCTGTACAGTATATCTTTTAGGAGCGTTCAGTTTGGTTTTAGGAATCCTAGCAATAAGGAAGAGAAATCTTTCTAATTCAAATATTCTGAAACTATACAGTATAAGACTGCACAGCAACACTTTTACAAAATGAAGCAGATGGACTACATTATGGATGTGCCCAGGCACTGTAGAAGGGGATGAGAGAGAAAGAATTTCTGTGCAGTGGTGACCATAGAAAATCTTGATCCTTTTATGTAAACAACATTTTCCCAACAGCTGTATTTCCCTTCCTGTTTACTCTTCTTTCCTGCAGAATTTTCTCAGTTCAAGAACATCTGTAATTCATTTTTAAAGAATATTTCTTCAGCTGTATTACTAACTTCTTTGGATCATTAAAATGAATAGCATTTTTCAAATCTCATTTACTTTTAGCAACTTCATTTAGTTTACTTTTTACACTTTGCTTAGGCCCTAAACTTGCAAGATGATCTAGATATGTTGGGGGCTCACCCACGCAGACCCAGTTTATAAAACTTGAGCCTTTACGTGAACAACAGAAAGCGACTAGTTTCTTTTTGTTGATTTTACTTTCTGATTTTGTGTTTGCAATGCAAATACATCAGGGGAAGGGGGGGAAACATGTTACGTTGAAATGTGAATCATTTCATGAACATCTTTGCATGATTACCATACTTTGCATATAGATTTAAGTAACAAAACCTAAATGTGGCCCTTAAATTATGCAGTAGTTGCTCAAACATAAACAATTGACTCAATATATATTGTTGATTTAAAGCAACTGCTAATGTGTTATTTAGATTCATTTGCTGTATCATGGTAAAACACAGAACAAGTTCTGCCTAGTTATATAAGCTACTAAATGGATGGCAGTCTTTAAAAGCTTCTATTCTCTTGCGCTTACGTGATCTTGTTTGTATTAATACCAAGGCAACCAACCAACTAGTCTACTTTTGCACAGTAATTCAACTAGTAATTTGAGGTCATTGAAAATTTTTCATATCAGAAACACAACATCTATGCCTTTTATTTAATTTTACAACTATTCTTCTCTCCCTCCCCCATCTCATTTCAGATTTTTCTTTCTTAAAAATAATTAAACAAATGATAAGGAATATCAAGGGCACACATTAATCTGTGGAAGCTACTATGCAAGCAATGCATCTTAAGTTGATGTAATCTGTTCCAAGAAGCTTGCTTCTATTTTTAAATAGCACCCTTTCATTATACTTTCAAAGGGCATCTCTATCATACATTATTTTGCTTTTAACCTACTAACTGCAACAATGTCATCTTCCCTGCCATTTAATACATGTTAAATGGCTGCAGGGTAGCTAGTGATTTTATCATACCATCTACGTTGGTTTTACAAACATGTGCTTCAATAGTCCTGCTATGGTAATTCAAATTTATAAGAATATTGATATCTGTATGTATTGTGAAGAACATTTCTGTTCAAAGTTATACTGTCAAAATGACTGCATCTTCTCAAAGTCTTAAAAAGCCCTGTCTGAAGTGTTTTGCATTGTTCTGGTCTGTTCCACTTAGCATTAGCTTTAATTTTGGAGGAGGACTTGGAAAAATGTCACAATAGACAATGGCCAGAGAAGGCCGCCTTTGGGCTGAAACTCCATCTGCCATTATGATATACTACAGAGAAGGAGAACAAAGCTATGAATCCTTGAGGAAAAAAAAAAGTGTCAACAAAGTAGACTTTTTTAACTAGACATGCATGTTCCAAGACTGATCATCAGATATATCTTTCATATAAATAGATGCAGATACGAAACAGCTCCAACTGCAAAAACATATTTTAGGATTTGGAAGCCCACATCAAACAAAGGTTTTGTTTGTTTTTTTAGCACCACTCCCTACCTATATGAAACCCAACACATTTTTGGCTGCCCCCATGTCACCACATCTGAAGATCTATTTATACTATGCATATCACTTTTCTATCTATCTATCTTACGCAGCAATATGACAATTCATGCATCAAAAATGCTGATCTTTGCATGCAGAATTTATGAAAACTGTGAATGCCTGACTTTTGGCATACAGATAGTGACACTCTGTTTTGTTTTTTTCATAAAGGCCTTTAAAACTGGTTATGGCAAAGAATGAAGAATTTCCATAGTCTATTATACAGTACCTGTAACATTTGCAATCAAACAAAAAAACTAGCATACTCTTAAGACATCATGCTATTCCAGTAGCGCTCAACCTTTGTGCCCTGCAGGCTGGATAAATGGTGCCTGGTCTGTCTGGAGGCTGGATCCCAAAGGTGGGCCTTATTAGGCCACACAGAGGGAGAATACCCTGGCCCTGATTCAGTTGCGTTTGGGGGGGAGGGTGGGGAGCAGAGGCATGGCCTGGCCCCGACCTGGCTGTGAGGGAGAGGAGTATACAAGCCCAGCCCTAGCCTGGCTGTTCACAGGGAAAGGGGTGTGGCCTGGCCCAAACTTCCCAAGTGGGGTTTGGGAATTTGGTGGTGGAGGCAGAGGGTGGCAGTATTAATTCGTGCTGCTTCCCCACTGCCAAATTTCCCAATCTGTGGGGAACCCCGCAGACCAGATGCCATAGCTCTGCGGGCTGGATCTGGCCCATGGGCCTGGGGTTGGACACCCCTGTGCTACTCTAAGAATTCAATTCTAATCACAAGTCTACAGCTACCAGCTGCTGACTCTCCAGCCTCCATGCAACATCATCATCCAGCTCCTGTACCAGGGCACCTCTAGCCTCCTGTGCCCCATTCCCAGCACGCAGGGCCATTTGGCAGGACTATCCTCTTTGGAATACTATATGCCCTAACTATGAAGCCACTGCTCCATGCACTGAAGCGCCTGATGGGCCTGGGTCTCCCATCACCTGTAGCCCTAGGCACTGGCCTCGCAGTTAAGGTGACAGGTATATGCCAACAACGTGACTTTTTTTGTGATCAGTGAGAGTGACATCCAGTCTTTAATTGAGTGTCAGCAGATCTCTGAGCACCCTTCCTTGGCTCATTTCAACAGGACCAGAAGTGACACACTTTTGCTGAGCACCTGGGCACTGGCCCCCTGACCTGCCTGGAGGCCTGCCCTGGTGTTACAATGGCTTCAAAGCTCTGAGCATCTTCCTAAGCCTAGTTTATCTAGTCAAGAACTGGGAAGGCCTCAGTGAGGAGGCATGAGGAGGCACGATGACTATGGTGGTACTGGTGCCCGCCCAACCTCTCCTACTGCAGTCGAAAAACCTGGCGGCTGCTACCCTATGCCACAGGTGCGCCATCCTGGACCTACCAATGACACTACTCAAAAGGCTTCAGAAGTTCCTTGTGGACTTCTGGAATGGGCACCAATGGCTCCAGCCCTCCCCCCATGAACCAAAGTGGGTGAGAGCCTGATTAACCTGGCAGCAGAATGGGTGCCTTCTGCCTGAAAGTCCTTCAGTGGCTGTTCTTTGTTGGTGAACGGTGCTAGCTGGCCTTTACTTTCCTGTTTCAGGTGGGAGACCTCAACCTTGAGCAGGAACTTATCCTGTTGGATCCCAATCACCTTAGCTGGGATGCCCTGCTGCTCTTCTACCATCACCTCACTTAGGCCTGGCAGGCTTATCTCTAACTGACACAAGGCAGGCACTTGCAATTTTCAAAGCAGCTGCAGGAGCCCCTAGTCCATAAAACCTGTCCTTGCAGCAAGAGGCACATAGCCAAGTCTCTGGGAGCCTGATTGCTTCCTTGGTCTAGTTGCACATCATTGAGCTGATCCACCTCTTCAGCTCAGCTTGGTCTGCCTGGCTCAGCCAAAGCCCTGGCTGACCAGCTTGGCCTGCACTCTGTCTACTTGGCTTCAGGCCTTCTGGCTGAAGTGAAAGCTGCCCTCCTTACGCATATAACTGCTGCCCTGAAAGATTACCTCCACATATGACAAGCCCTCTCTGATGGCAGATCTTGACATGTAGGTGGTGCCTGGCAGCAGCAACGTTAGAGCAAGCCCACCTGGCCTACTGCACCCTGTACAAGCTGCCCATCACCAAAAGAACTGGTGGCCTCCAATGGCAGTTGCTGCATGGGACCCCGGCCACAGGATCCTTTGTCTGCCACTCATACTCAGCAGCAGCATCACCTGCCCTTTCTGCAAGGAAGTGGTAGAGGACACTTTTTTCCACACCCTCCTGGACTGCCCTCTACTGTAGCCACTCTTTGTTGCTCTCAGCACCCTCTGGTGCACTAGACTTGGACTCCTTTAAGGCTGTGTTCATCTTCTCCATCCTGTACCAAGAGGCCAAGTAGAGTGTGTAATCTGCCTGGCCAGGCCAAGATGGCAAATCTGAAAAGCTCTAGAAATTGGCTGTTGGGTCAGATCCTATGACCTCCTCCAACTCTTCTGCTTCTTGGTATGGGCACATGTCACATTTGGATACTTCAACTGGCAACAAAATGTGGACCAGTTTGTGTCATGTTGGGCCATCAAGTGGGCACTCTGTAAGGTGGGAGATGGACAGTAGATCCTACACGTGTAACCCCACGGGAAGCATGGAGGGAAGGGGATTGCCATACTTGGCCCCTGGAAAGACCACACATTTCTTTCACCATTTCTATTTAATATTTTTTATAATAAATACAGGTTTAAAAAGTCTTTCTTTCTCTCTTTTATATAGCCTTCTCTTTTCAATCTTTGGCTGATCTCTCATATGCAGACACTTACATCTTAATTATCTCTAAGCTACAGTATTCTAAATAACTCTGTGGAACTACCTCTGGAAGATCACTTGGAAACATTAACTCATTCAGCATGTAGCTGGCTGCTTCCCACACTACAACTTTAACCATAGCTGGTAACCAACTAATATAATGTCTGGCTCTAAACATGGTTTGTGTCCACATGCAGCACTGTTAGTAACCATGGCAGCTGAGAGTGTACTGCCCACTGCAGAGGCCAAAGCACACATTTATTTTTCTTTAACATAGTTGGGACATTTTGTTGCATGGAAATTCCAAACACCTCCCAATTCAGCATCATCTGTAAATGTATTTAACATGAATACTCTTTTTCCGGATCTTTGAATAAAGAAGTGAATAAAACAAAGCAAACACCAATCTCTGCAGTTCCTCAAGAAGTATTCCTTAGCAATTAAATTCTATTTATCAGATTTGTACAAACGCTAAGAAATGCATTATAAAAGCACAATGTTGCCCTGGCAGAGAAATAGTTTACTTAATCAAATAGGTATTTTCCATCTTATTTTCTATGATCCTCTTTAACTTTGTTTATGGTCCTTCATCCAGTTTTCAAAACTCCTGAGAGTACTTATTATCTTAGCCAATTTGAATTCATTTTTCCAGTAAGCCTTCACAAGACACAACATCAAATAAGTACTTTACTGATGTCCAGCTTTATTACATTTAATGCATTTTTTCTGCTAATTTAGTAATTTGATTTAAAAATGCTATTCCATGATGTTATTTATGAATCTGTGTTGTTTATTATCCTTCATTCTGTTATCCTCTAAATGCTTGCAGATTTTCTTCTCATTATTTTACCAGGAACTGAAATTAGGTTTACACGACAGAAGCTGCCAAGACTGCTATTATTTTAAAGATTGGTATCATATTTGGTTTCTCTCTCTTCCCAGTCCTTTCATGTTTCTTGGGTTCTCTAAGAATTTTCAAAAGAAAACTACCACTGTTTAGTACATTCCCACAGTACCTTCAAGTGTAGATGCACATACTCACATGGTATGGATAATATAGAAAGATGCAATTATCTTTCAAGCATTCCCTTGCTTGCCTTTAATTAAATACCTTTGTTTAGATCTTTATTAATCCATTATTGTCTGCACTGTTTTTCTTACTCTTTCCCTTGCTAAAGGCACTTGAAATAGGAGAGCAACCACTACAGAATGGCTGCTAAAGTCATATCCATCTTCAGTTGTTAGGAGGTCTTTATGGTGATTCTTTCCCATTCCTACCTAAAGTATATTTACTAGAATAACCTTCTCAGTCACTGATAGAGCATTCTGGGTTTGTTTTTTGGGGGGAGAAGGGGGGGAGGGGAAGTTGCTGTGCATTGTCTTCTCCTTCACAATCTTAATGGAACCCATAAAATGCCCTTTAAAGGGGGCTGTGGTATTTTTTTATATACTTGATGCAACCAGGAAGATCTGTAGAAGTAAGTGCCTTCAAATAGTTAATTTAACATTGGATGTGTAAGCTTTTCATACCTGGATTCAGGAATAATAATTTAACATTAACAGTTTTACAACTTCTTAGGATCTTTTCCACTGTATGTTATATTTTGGTATGTCACCAGAGAAGAGACATCTACAATTGCTCTTTTATTACCCTTAGCTATACAAGCCAGTTAAGTGAAATAGGTGTTACCCTGTAAAATCAGAGAAACTTAGTCACTCTCAGGGGAGGGCAGCTGAGAACAATAGCTCTCTTTGGGAAAAAGGTCTTCTAAAGTAGTATTCAGATTTTTTGCTACATATTCAGTCCTATGTTAAATTTCAGGATGAGAAAGAGAAACTTTTAAACTGCCATTTAGTCATTTGACTCAACAGTAATCTCGCTTCTTCTACATACATGCCAGTCTACCCAATTTGGAACTAAAGTCTTCCAGACTCTTGTCTACCAGCTCTCTTAACAATAAGTGAATCAGGATAATTCATGCTAAATGGTTTGTATTTATCTCAAACAGAACACAGAGAAAGGAGACCAGTGCCTCCGTTCTCCCTGGCCAAGGGAGACTATGCTGAAGTTGACAACAAGGGCTCAGTTCAGATCACATACACAACAGCAGATCTTGGTTTACAAAATGCTGAGGTCCCTCACTCCCTCTGAAATGCTGACAAGCCCCCACCTATCTCAGAAAAGAAACATTTCTCACAAGCCACAGGAAAGCCCCTTTTGCATTGTAAAATAGATATGGTGAAGCTGAGGGGGGAAAAAGCGGGCACTGCTCTCATCTTATGTTTTCCTTTTTAAGCACACCAGTAACTTAACAGTGGCTAGTTATTATACTACCCAAATCCATAAAAACACCAGTGGTATAGATACTTGGGGGAAAAAGTCTTTGATTTGTAGTGCCTTGAAATCATCTACACACATATGAAACTATTCCTGATATACAACGCATTCCAGAAGTTTTCCTTGGGCTCACATTTTTCATTTTAAAATTTCAGATGAATTAAGTGTCTACCTCTTGCTCAACTGCAGAATTTGCCATTTGTGGTTTGGTGTCCAATGCCAGTCAGAGCCTCCTGAATTTAGAATGAAATGCCTCATCAGCTGTAGGCACATGTTGGAGATTTGTAAATCTGGGGTCCATAGCAAAGGGTGGGGAATTTGGGAGGTGGGGGGCAGGAGGCCTACCACCCAGTTTGCTGACTCCCAGCAAAGTTGGAAGTTCTTACACAGTTAGATTTTAGCTTGGTTTCCACATATGGCTCAGAAACTAAGGTTATAATCTTTCTCACCTTCAAAGCTGTTTCCTTTCTCCCAGGTTGGATACAGATATTCAAGATCTTATAATGACATCTATTACCAACTACCATGAGGATATAGGACTTGTAACATACTCCAAAGCAAAGGAAACCCACAAGAGAATATTATAAAGCTGCTCTGACAGCTAAGCCTTTGCATCACTTCTTCCACTTCGTAATTCTTCAGTTTATTTTTCCCTATGCTTTTTTTGATGAAGACTGAAGCAGAGCTGCTAGGAAAAGTAGTTGTCTGAAGCAAAACAGAGAGAGATGAGCTAATGCAGAAGAATACTGTCCAACTATTCCTAATTCCCCTCCTCCACAAACTTACAACCGTCTCTGCTTGAATAAGAGGCTCCAATATGGAAGATCTAGAAAGGTATCAGTCTGCATTAGTAACAGTAACAAATCTCAAAAAGAAGAGGCAGCAAACACATGGATGGAAAATACAAGAGGAAAACAGGGCAGATTAGGCATTTCTTTACCTAACCTTGTCTGCCTATGTCCTTAGACCAACACAGCTACAATCAACACCCCTGATATAACACATAAGACTTCTCTTACAATGGGATGCATGACAACAATGGCAAGAAAGCCTGGGGCAATCATATTACAGGAGGTTGTTCCTGAAATAGTAGTACCCAAATTCTAAGGAAAATGCTAACTCTGCACCTCAGCTACATGAGTCTGGTACAAGTATCCTCATAGCAAATTCATATCCATGTTACTGTGTCCTGTATTCTCCACTGGCCTGAGTACATGTGGGTTAGTCTGTCTGCCTCTAAGTGCATATTCCCAGGCTCTCTGCATGGATATGTGTTCTAAGATGCTGTCCAAGTCAAGTATATCAGTTGTGACAGACCTGGTACGTCCTTCGAAACTGTAAGCAGTATCGATTCCTGAACAATTTTGCTTGCATGCCCACTGCAACGTGGGCAGGCCAGAATCAGGTTACAGCAGAGTTGTGTTCTATGCCATCTCCCATCTGACCCATGAAAATGCAATCACCGGGTTACTGTAAAAGCAACATAAAAAAAAATAACTGAATGTGAAGATTTTCTGTTTGATCCAGGATGATGTCCAGCACACAGCAAATGAAACATGCTTAAATACCTCAGCTCTTTTGACAGAGCAGCAACTAATATGCTAGTATTAAAACCAATTTTAATGCCTCTGAAAATAGTGACTAGACTGCTGGTTTTTAGTCTGTACATTTTCAAAACCAGTCCTCCAAATCAACTTATTTTTTGTCTCTAAAAGCATTAGCAATGAATTCTATATAAATAATTATATTTAGAAGCACACTAGGGAAAGCTACATATTTGAGTAAACAGTCATAGTACCAAGTGATATAAAAACTACTAAAATAAAGAAGATCACTCAAACATATTTTTTCTTGAAAGCTAAGAAGGTGATAGTTAAAAGCTTGGGATCTTTACAATTAAAAGACAGAACAGCACAATTATATTTTTAAAAACAACCCTTCCAGTTCTGGAATTCAACCTCACTAACTACCCATAGATGAATGACAAAACAAACAGTTCTTTTTCAACTACAGCATTGATATTTAAAAATTTTATTCTTCTGTTTGTAAAACCACTTTCTAAACACAAAACTACAGTGTGACTTCTCAATTGTAATTATTTAGGTCCCAAGCTAATCAAAAATATCCAGTAAAATGCTGCCACACTATGGCATAATTTAGACTTGCAAGCAAAAGAACTAAGAGCAAAGTAACTGAGCTACTTCCAAAGAACAAAATAACTCAACTACTCAACTGCAGTGTCTGATCACTGTTTAAACTGATCTGCTAATTCAGTGAGGGCCAAACTTTTGGGCAGGCATGCCACTAATTAGCACCATGGCCTCCGCAGTGCCACTTTGATACCCATCCCCTGCCTAATCTGCTGCCCTGATTCTTCTCCCAGACCTCTGCTCCCTACGTGATATGCTGCTCTGCTTTCTGCTTCCTTCTACGTGCCACCTGCCAATTTTGCTGCTGTGCTTTCTGCCTGCTATCCTACCTGTGCTGTGCTACCTGTCTCCTCCCTGTTCTGCCACGTGCCACACAAAGAGGGCGTCAAGAGATGCCAAGTATATGGGGGCCCCAAGGGCCCTGGCCCTCCTCGGGAAGAGGGCGGTCAGTTGAAATGCGTAAAACTTTCCGCTAGAGGTACACCGATATATTGGTGCCATATTGGATCAGCACTGATAAGAGGAAAATTAACATTATCGGCTACCAGCTTTTTTTGGCTGGTGTAGCCAATAAATGTACCAATAAATACAACATGTCTTATAGCCAGGGCCCCTGGCTGCTGTGCACATGAATGCAGCTGCACATGTCTAGGAATGCAGCACTGCAGCATGGAGAGCAGTGCCCTGCATGTAAATCTGCAGAGGGAAAGGGAAGTGGAGCGCCAGATAAAGGCCTTCATGGTGAAGGAGGGAGTGGGACAAAGGCAGGGAAGGGGCTGGGGGTGCTGCCCAGCTAGGGCAGTGAATGGGAACCTGGGGCCAGGGTGGGGAGCAGGATGGAGCAGTGGGTACCTTGTCCAGGGGGTCTGGGGAGTGGGTGGGAGGACGTGAGGGGGGCAGCTCCCCATTGTATGCACCCCCCAGGGACATGTGCCCCTCAGATTTGTGCATGGGGTGGATGTAGGCTGCCTACTGCAGGCTCAAGGCTGTCCGCTCTGCTGCCTTTTGCTCCAGGAGCTGCACGCTGGCCGCATACTAGTAGTGGGGGCAGTGAGTTGTGCTTCCTGCCACCTGGCAGGCTGGGGATGCAGTGCAGCCAGTGCATGGCTCCCAGGGCAAAAGGCTGCAGGGCAGCCCACATCCACTCTTGCCCCATTTGACTCTGCACCTAAAAGCAACCCTGCACTTCAAAATGCTGGCAGCGGTGCTTCAACTAAAGCTGATTTCACTAGCTTTAGTTCAAGCACAGCTGCTGCCATTTTTAAGTGCTGGAACACTGATGCCCTGGACGAACCACTCCATCCCGCAGCTCCATCCTGCTCCCTGCCCCAGCATATCATTCACTGCCCCGGCTGTGCAGCGCCTTAGTCCGAGCCCCACTCCCTGATCATGGGGGCCTCAATCTGCCCCCCATGTCCCTTCACCTGCCACAAACTTACTTGTAGGGCGCTGCGTTGCACGCTTGCCAGGCTGTGCTCCTGTAAATCAGTTATCAGATCAGTATTGGCCAATATGACTGGTGAATAATTGGTTATTGGTATTGTCCAAGCAAACCTCTAGCGGAGCACCCCTACTTTCCACATGTCTATCTTAGGCCTCTCCACAAAAATAAGTCAGCGCATACGGAGGCTGCCCATACCATTTGTGGCACACGTCATATTTTGCCTGCCTCTGTGTCAGTTCATTAAGTAGCATATATTCTACTGTAACCTGTTAGATAAAATCCAGGTACAAAAATCTAAGTTCAAGGAATTCAATTTTTCACTAAAGTGACAGGAAACAATGAAAATAATTTTCTATATGGTGGCTAAGAAACTTCAAAACACTCAAAAACAAGGTTCATGTAGCATCTGTAAAAGAGGAAATGTAGGGCTTGTCAGTAGGCAGGTACATTACTATTATTCAAAAACACGTTTTGCTAGCATTTCTTTGCGTGTCACTGTTAAACAACTACCAAAAAGAAGGGAAAATACTGGAGATCTCATTACTAAATTTTTAACCTTGTTCTGATGGAAAGCTACAGAACTTTGGCATCCACTTACATAAAACTAGTTCCCTATTTCTGTAGCTGCAACAAGCAAAACTGTTTTTCAGTATTAACAGGAACTCAAAACATTTGGCTTGTAGGAATTTTGTTTTAAAGCTGGTACAATACACCTAAAGGTTGTTTAAAATGGCTTATCTACCTTGCTGCTTTTAAGCATTGCAACTCTGAAGGACAGCAAATTTCAGAGACAAGATTTGAAAGATAGCAGTTTCCTATACAAAACATACACTATCTTAATAATTGTATCATTTATATAATTTATAGCTTCTATAGCACTTGTTTCACAAAAAGATATACATTATTTCTGTAGGACAATGACAATACTACTTTCCAGCTACTTAAACATTCTATTTTAATGCAGTTTCAATAAATCATTTTTACATAAGCAATTGGATGGGGCTTAGAACCCTAATAGTTATTTCACATCAGAGAACATGCCATTTAAAATATTCCCATTGGACATAATAAAGTACAGGTTTGGTCCCATGGAATTCCTAGACTTATACTATACTAGTGCATTACAGAAAAACAACATAAATAGCTTTGAATTCTAGCTATTCCAGCCCTATCCAACTGCTATTCTCACAACTTGCATTGAAAAATAATATTACCATGAACTACATGTGTTGAGTCTTCTTTAACATGGTGTTTTATTCAACTCTTTAAATCCTCAAAACCCAAAACTCATTAGATTACATAGCACAGGGGTGGGCAAAATACAGCCTGTGGTCTGGCCTGCAGTGGGTACTTCGGTTCTGCCTGGCCCAGGCACTGGAAACTGCGGCGGGTCCTGCTGCCTCCTGGGCTTACAGCAGGGCTAGGGCAGCTCTGTAGCTGGACTGCCTTTCTAGGCAGTCCAGGTAACGGTGGTTCCTTCCAGCTGTGCTGCACAGCCCCGACCCCACAACTGCTCCAGGCTTTCCCACCCAGGCTCAGCAGCAGTAGCGCGGGACAGAAGTACTGCTCAGTGTCAGGTAAAAGTGGCCTCTCCCCCTCACCACTGCTGGCACCTCCTGGTGTGGCCACTTGGAGCCTGCGCTGGTGTATGCCATGTCACCACCATGTCTGAGCTGCCCGGTGGGGCAGCGCAGAGCAGATCCAGGGCAACCCGGTGCGGGCTGTAGGAGGCTACACCAGGAAGTGCTGGCAGCAGCAAGGGGGAAAGGCCACTTTTCCCCCTGCGCTGAACAACAGTCTTGTGCTGTCATTGCTGAGCCTAGGCAGGCAAGCCCAGAGCAGGCACAGGGTGTGCAGGGTCAGGGATGTGTACACAGGTCCCCACTGGTACTGCAGGACTGGGGCTTGTGGCAGCAGCAGCCAGAAAGAGCTGCTGCCACCAGGGCTGCCTAGACAGGCAGTTTCACCACAGAGCCGCCCCAGTCCTGCTGCGTGCCCAGGGGGCAGCAGGATGCGCCACGGGTGGGTGGCGCAGAGTGGGCCAGGTCTGGGCTGTGCCTGGGTTCCGGCTGATCTACTCTAACGGGGGTGAGTCCAGAGCAGGCATGGGGTGTGCTGGGGCTGCATGCTATTCGCAGTGGCAGAGGCAGGGGCTGAACAGCTCAGGGAGGCATGTGCGGGGGGCTCCTATGCATACCCCACCATAAATGCAAACCGCATAGTCATACCCTCCCCAGCACGCAATCACACACCCCACAAATACTGCGCTCACCCGCACCCTCCCCCAGACACACACTTGTGCACCTCTGGGGGGGAGCCCTGTGTACTGCTACATTCACACACCCCATCACACACATGCACCCACACTCCCCCACACATACAGCCCCCCACAAACCTCATACCCACCCACACATCCCCACAAACATATCACCCTCATAAATCCCCCATAACCACCCATCCACATCCACCACACACACCTATAGTCCCCCACAAACTCCATACCCACCCACCCATACCTCCCCACAATATACAAGAATATGACTTCATTTTGAAGTATTATGCAATCACCTCTATATACACATAGCAAAACACACACAAATCAGGACAAAAATATTCTTTTAAATAAAATTAAATATGCTATTGTTAATATTTGATTTTTAGTATACAGTATAATGGGTTTTTTTCCTGTTCCAAGATGGCAAATCCCCTTCCCAAAAGGAGTGCAGGAAACCCTCTCTATTTGTGGGTTTGGCATTCACGGTTTCAAATATTCACGAATACTGAACCCGCATTTTAAATGCACTTTATACACTTACAGGAGCTCCTCGGAAGCTCCACACTTGCTGCCACCAGGCTCCTGCCATCACTGCCGGAGCCGTGCCCCATCCCCCACTCCAGCCGCTGGGGTCACCGCATTCATGAACGCAGTGCCTTATTCACAGATTTCGCCATTCACAAGGGATACGAGACCGTATCCTCCATGAATGGCAAAGGTCGCCTGTACTTCTAGGGGCAAGGGGAAGGACTTCCGGTGGCAAAGGTCATGGGTCAGGACTTCTGGTCCTAATATGGTGACCAGGGGTTTGGGCACCTGTCAACAGGCAAGGCTACCTTTGTGGCCCTCGACAGCTCACCAAAACTCATTGAGAGGCCCTTCAGCTGAAATAACTGGCCACCCCTGATATAGCATGATCATATTATTTATTTTTTCTCAAAATATTTTGAATTTTGGGGCCCAGATATTTAAAATATCAAGGCAAGTTATCTTTCACACATTACAAATCTTTAAGAGTAAAGAGACACCAAAAGTAACTTCCAATTCTCAAGCCACTGATTAAGGATATTACACAAATTCTGGTGGAAATTAAAAAACAGATTTACTGAAGAAAGAGTCTCTGTCTTCGAGTCATGCCTCTTAACCTTCATTCCAATTCAGATTCAGAACAACAAACATCCTGCTAGCTTGACAGCCTGACAGAAGAACAGCTGCCAAGACTAAATGAACACTGCAGAGCAGGGATTGGCAACCTGCAGTCCACAGGCCAGATCTGGCCCCATAAAAGTCTTATCTGGCACAGGGCATTGTTGGCACAGAGCTGTGCCACGCTGCCCACTCCCTCTTTAGTGCTCCCTCCCCCTTCCCCATGCAAAGACTGTTGTTCCAACATATCTGTACTTCCCTTGCTCTAAAGGGATTGGGAATCTGCAGCAAGTGTGACTGCAAGGAGCTGGCTGCTTCAGGGGACAAAGACTTCTGGCCCATAAGCACTAATGGGTCACAAGCTTTGGCCCACACTGGCAAAAAGCTGCTGACCCCTTTTGTAGGGGGATTCCTAGAAGCCAAATGCTGCTACCAGAAAGCACGAACTCTCTGATTCATAATTTTCGGAACAGGCTAATGACCTGGGGGCCTCCCTTCTTTTAGGCTGCCAAATTTAAAATAGACTGAGGGAATCTGATATTTGTAGGGTGAATGCTCACTTATTCCAGATGGGTGTTGAAATGTGAGGGAAACGGAAAAATATGAGCAACTAAAATTTAAAAAAATTCTAGCCTATTTTAAAAATGTTGGGCTTTAACAGTGTCCAAAGGATTCAGTTCAGCTACAGGCATTAAGATATTTCCATTAATCCATGTAGAACTTCCTGCACTCTTACTGAGTACATATGTATCTCTTTCTCTGAATAATTCAAGCCTCCATCTCAGTAAAATGTTTAAAATCAGATAAGCATGTTTAACCATATATATTATATGAAATACAAAATTATACATCTAATTACAACCAGTCACTTAAAAAACCCCATGATTTCTTGCTACCATATCTTTCCCTACAGACTTTTCTTCTATGAAAGATATAATATATCAATTAATCTGATGTGGAATTCTGTCTCATGGAAAAAGATCAATTATGATTAATAAGATCCTTAGTGCTGCTCAATTATAACTTCCTCAAAGGACGCAAAAAATCACACTTCATCACCATTCATCAGGCATTCCCCCTCCAGCAAACTACAAGAAACTTCATACCTTCCTGAACTTCTCCATCTGCTTGTAAAGATCAGGATCCAGCTCTTGAGAGACATCTTTCATCCACAGTAGCGCCCCTCGGTATTCAGTTCGATACTGTTCCATTCGGTTTACTGTCAGCCAGGTATCTGAGATAGCCCTATATCTAAAAGTCTCCACTTCTTGATACAGCCTGCTCAAAGGAGTACGCAAAGCTAATCTAAACAGGGGGGAAAAAATAGAATTTTAAACTGACCCCCCATCATAAAAGTATAATCTTGAATCATAATCAAAAGAAAAAGAAATTTAACAGAGGCTTCTCTAACATGCATGAAACTGACAGATTAGACCAAGGGTCAGCAATATTTTTGGGCAGTGTGGCAAAAATACCACCTCAACTTGTAAGATGTTGGCATGCCAGGGGCAGATGGTGGGGGAGCCGCGAGGGGTCTGATCCTTGTTGCGGTATAGCCTGGACCCTCTCCTCTGCCATCCATCCTGAGGCACATGCATCAAAATGCCTTTGTATGCCATGTTTTGGCACCCGGGCTGGCAGATGGTATGTGTACAGCCATTAGTGGCTGCAACAAGAGGTAATGTAAAATAGTGCCACTTTACTGTGGCAGACCTCTATTGACTCTGTAACAGGAGAGCCTGGGCAGCCCAGAGCTGTCCACATTCTCTAGCTGCCCCAAGCCAGGTGCTCTGGATGCCTGAGGGGCCAGATCCTGAGCATCCTTGGACTTCCCACACAGGATTTGGTCCCTCAAGCCCCCGAGCACCTGCCTGGCTTTTCCCACTTACAGAATCTCAGGGCGACTCTCTCTAAGCAGGAAAAGTTGGGGTTCCCTGCTTACAGAGACCTGCCCCAGGATCTCCAGGGGTGCATCTCTAAAAGCAGAAAAAGCCCATAGAGGTACTGACACCAAAGCATGAGACCCAGGGCCTGTGCCTCCAAACTAAAACCCATGTGGCCCCATGCCTCCATACCAGGACCTGTGCAAGAACCTGTGCTTCATGTAGAGACAGTCTGGTGTGGTCCTGGCAAGAAGGCACAAGTCGGCATGAGACCTAGGGAACTCCTGGTGTCCCATGCCTTCTTGCTGGCATCTGCAGACCCATCCCTCTGTGTAATGTATGGATCTGCATGGGTCCCAGTGTCGGGGGGTACCAGGAATTCTCCAGGATTGCATACTGCCCCGTGCCTCCTTGTCAGGACATGAAGCACAGGTTGACATGTGGAATTATGGGTCGGCACAAGTGCCAGTGTGAAGGCTCAGGCTGATGGAGTTTGCCCCCAGTCCTGAGCTGCCCTGTGCCTCTGCACCAACCTGTGCCTCTGTGTGACACATGGGTGAACATGGGTCCTGGCAAGGAGGATGGACTAATAAGGGACATGGCAAATCCCCGAGCAAGGAGAACACGTTGCCCATGGTCCTGCACTGGGTTCCTATGGGATGTGGGACCACAGGTAATGTGCAATTCACCCAATGAAGTAGATCAGCTCTGACAGGCCATCCACTTTGCTTGGTGACATCCCTTTTTACCCTTTGTGTGTATTTTGTGCAAATCATGATTTCGCTATACAAAATTTGAAACTTGAAGTCAATGAAAGAGGAGCATTTTTAAACGCATTCTTTAGTGTCTGAACATGTAATCCTGTATTTATGTCAATTAAAAATGAAGACAAAAAAACTTGCTAAGGGAAATTAACCTTAAAAGTAATAAAACCTTAGAAAGCAGGGCTGTGTGAAATGTTGGTCATTGATTCGATTCGGAGGAGATTCGGCCCGCTTCGGAGGTTGAATCTCTGAATCCAAATCTAATCAGGAGACCCACTGAGCTCTCCAAATCAATCGGAAGCCTCTGTTTGATTCGAGGAGATTCAACGATTCTGCCACAGACACATATGTTTTTTCTACGTACCTTGAGGTACCAGGCATAGCTCATGAATGCTGAGATTGTGGGGCGGATGGAGTGTGCCATGGGAGCATCCCGGCAGCAGACCCAGAAGTGGATCCAGTTCTGGTACTTCTGGTCCACCACAAAGCGTGTGGGGGTCTCCCCTCCACCCCCAGGCTTGGCAACTGGTGCCTCCTGGGTTGGGGGGGGGGGAACACCTGGGGTCCTCCCACAGCCAATCACGGAGCCAGAGAGGATCCCCCACACGCT
>NW_017728886.1:46414485-46416278 GCF_001723895.1 Crocodylus porosus
GGGGGGGGGGAACACCTGGGGTCCTCCCACAGCCAATCACGGAGCCAGAGAGGATCCCCCACACGCTCGGTGGCAGACCCAGAAGTGGACCAGAAGTACTTTCAGTCCACTTCTGGGTCTGCCGCCGAGTGCGTCAGGGACACCCCCCCACCACAGCCGTGAGAAGCTCCATCTGCCCCACCATCTCAGTGTTCACAAGCTACGCCTGGTACCTCGAGGTACACAGAAAAAACACATAAAGCTGTGTCTGGATAATTTGCTGATTCTCCAAATCAGAATTGAATCTTCAGTTTCAGATTCGGCTGTACTGAATTGGGACAGTGATCCAAATCAGCAAATTGAATCACTGTCCCCCAGTCGGGCTGAAGCCAAATCCAAATAGAATACTGCCCACTTTGCACACCCCTATTAGAAAATCCTTATTTGTTTCTGGATATATACCATAGATCTGGCAAGACAGTAATGTTAAACCTCAGATCATTAATACTAGAGTTAAAAACGTAACATTTAAATGCACAGGTAAACTGAAAAGTCAAGCAAATAGTTACCTAAGTTTTCAAAGGATTTTGAATATAGGATTTATGAAGGTTTAAGGTATTTTCTTAGAATTTCCTTACTCTGTTTTCAGGCTCAACTATGAAGAGGCAGTAGGGGACACTATTGCCTTCCTTATTCTTCCCACAGACTATAAGGCTTTCAAAATAGGGCTTTTTTTAACTTGTACTTTGCAACTATTACTGCCATTTTCCCCTGCCGGTAGCCAGCAGCATGCTCACTGGGACAAATTCAATCAGCAGTGCAAACCTGATTTAAAACCTGGCTTAACTAGCTACCTGGGGATTTCCTTAGCATAGGGGAATATCTAGCTAGCATAGGACTGGAACTGTTACTTCTACCTACTCTATAGCTACTGAGATGGCTGTAGGGATACAACATAAATAAAGAGCAATCATGACTCTAAGATCAACATGAGGATGGTTCAAAAATTCTGAGTGAGATGACAGACTAAACACAGGAAGGAAATAAGCAACTTTAAAAAAACACCACCCCCCTTCTGAAAAATGTCATCTTTGAGTATTTTTAAATTGACAACACATTTTTTGTTCGGCCAATAGGTCATATCAAAGGTTAATTATTAGGCACTTTCCTTTTCTGTGACAAGTTATTTAGCAGAGTTTGCAGATTTACTGGAATCTGACAGACCATGCCATGACTATTTCTGCTATAGCCTCAAACTTGTGACCCCTGTGCTGTCAACTGTGCGTCTTGGTGCCTGCACCACCCCAGCCCCCTATTAGTAGGGATCTACCTAAATCATGGTGGAAGTGTGCTGTGCATCAGCTCCTTTAAAAGATTAAAAGGGACCTTTTTGCCGCATTCCCCCCGTCACTGTTGATTGGCCGAGGGAACCCAGCGACCCCACTCATGACCCTGGTGGCTCCACTCACTGCCCGTTCCTGATCAGCCAAGAGGCAAAAACCAGTTTTAAATATGTTGCAGTTTTTATCAACAGCAAACAGCGAGGCCACCAGGGCCTCTTGGCCAATCAGCAGTGGGGAGGGGAGTGTGGAGAAATGAGCAAAATTAAAGGAGCTGCTACACAGCACACTGCCGGAGCAACTTAGGTAAATTCCTACCTATTAGACACTATCATTGTTGGATTTGATGTATGTTTTTTTGGCATTTAAACAGTATGCCGGTGGGTTCATCAGTGGCAGGTCTTGTCAGACCAACCTGGTGGCCTTTTACGATCAGGTCACCAAATCATTAGACGCAGGGGTTGCTGTGGATGT
>NW_017728886.1:46416289-46447443 GCF_001723895.1 Crocodylus porosus
TTAAAAGGAAGTTAGATGAGCACCTTGCCGGGGTCATCTGACCCCGGTGCTCTTTCCTGCCAAGGCAGGGGGTCGGACTAGATGATCTTCCTAGGTCCCTTCCGACTCTAGCTACTATGAAACTATGGGTGGGGGGGCATGTTCTCAATTACACCCCACCTAACCATGGCATGCATCAGGGAGGCTGTTTGGAGGAAGAAGGATGCATCTATACCTGCAATTAGTGTGCACAAATAAACTCTGGCGTAGTTCACCCCAGAGTCAGCTGCTCCCGAGCACAGAATCTTCATGTGCACCTGGGACTGCAGCAGTTAAAGTTGGGGTGGAGCAGCCCCAAGCTGGCAGGGGCCTTGAGGGGTCAGCCTCAAGCTCTGGGTGGGCACTGGAAGGGCTGGCTGGGCCACGAGGTGCTAAAGTGAGGGAGCAGGTGGCAGGTAGCCTTCTGCACCCTCGAGCCCCAGGCAGCCCCAGTCACATTCTGTTTTGGCAGAGTTAATTATTCTACCGTAAGACAGTATTGTCCCCAATACTACTATCTTACAGTGTAGTTAATTAATCTACTGCACCCTAATACTGGCACTCATGTAGACAGTGAGGCTTTACTGCGGAGCTAATTAGTTGGCTTCACAATAAAGCGCACATATAGGTGAACCTTGAGAGTCCCTGTAGCCACTCACCGACAACTTGGTGACAAAGGTCATGAGGGTAACTGTGAGGAGGTCCTCCAGAGAGTGGCTTCACTGCTGTATTACTGGGTTGGAGCAGGAATGATTGTGCAGTGTGCTCAGCAGTGTCCCACCACAGAAGCACCAGTGCAGACACATCCAAAAGGTTGTTTAGTTTGCCATATCGTATGTTAGGACAGACTGGATTTATGTTATACAGTTTTTTGGGTTTTTGTGTTTTGTTTGTTTTAATCTCCTGTAAGTTATTTATGAGGCAAGTCAGGAGCACAAATCCTACTGAGTGCCTTATACCTTATGTTTTACATGAATGGTTCACTCGTGGCTCTCCCCGGCTGTGCTAGTAACCAAATTGTAGCCCAAAATAAACATAAGATATTCTTGATGTTCATTATCCAATGTTTCGTTTTGAACCAAGCAGCTGTGCTGTTCACTAAAGGAACCATGTTGACCTAGTCACTCAAAAAAATGTTAAGGCATAAAATTTAGTTCAGAATGAATAAAGCCACAATACAACATTTCCCTACAGAAGATGAGACGCATACCTTTGCTGAGAAGAAAAGCAGAGGGCCTTTCCTGTCGCCTGCATCATTTTTCCTGCCCTGGTTTTATCCTGAGAACCCTGTGATCTAAGAAATTTCCCCAATTCATTTTCTTCCTGAGACAAAACTAATAAAAAAAATAAAGCAGTAATCAAACATGTGCAATTTAACAGGCTATAACATTTTTAAAATGGTATAAAATAAAATGGTATAGTATAAAAACAAGGCAAGTCACTTCAAGCCACACAGTACAGACGATTTTTTTCTAATTAACCTTCATACAATTCCTGCGCTTATGAAACAGAAGATCAGAATCAGTTGAGCACATCTGTCAGTGAGTTTGGTGTTGTGTAACAAGCATCTCAAAATTACCTTGGTGCCGAAAGGCAACAGGAGAATGCAGTATTTCTTGCTTGAATGCAAGTATTAGCCCAGAGAGATCATATGAAGCAACCTATTGTGGCCTGACTAAGGTATTATTTCTCTTGATTGTTTTATCCCCTGTTTTCTTTTCAAGCTCTGACAGTCAGATCCTCAACTTACATAAAATTCAAATGGCTCCTTTAAAGTCAATACTAATTTATACCAGTTAAGGGTCTGTCTGTTATATCCCCTCCCTACCTCTCTTCTGTTTTGTCTTTTTAATATTCTACTACAAAATTTAACTTTTAGTTTGGATTTTAATTAGGCTAAATGCAATTTTTCAAAATTATTTTGTGGAACTGTCTGATCATTTCATAATTCTTCTGATACTTCAAAAGCTGCATGAAAGTCTCACCCTTTGAATTTTCTCTGTGTGTATGGGGACAGGGTGGGGGGAAGGGAAGGAGTTATTTTATATGTTGGATGTGTCTAGTGTTGATATAGGTAAACATATTGCTG
The DNA here is from genome assembly GCF_001723895.1 of Crocodylus porosus. Taxonomy (NCBI): domain Eukaryota; kingdom Metazoa; phylum Chordata; order Crocodylia; family Crocodylidae; genus Crocodylus; species Crocodylus porosus. Next base: position 46,418,397 of record NW_017728886.1, read on the forward strand.
CATTATTAAGACACTGAACTATCACAGAATACTTTAACATGGCCTCTTTCTCTCCTCTTCCAGACCCCCTGTCCCTATCCTGCTCCTCACAAATCAGAATTCTCCGTATTTGGTACCTGACTGCCTTCCACACCTACTCCTAGGTCTCTATATACTATACAAGATTACATATTACCAAAAATCAAATGACATATGAAAGGAAAGAAATAACATTCTTATTTTAACTGTGATGTTATAAAATATTTTATATCTCTAATGCACAACAAGACTGAGTGTCAATCAAATCTGATTTATGCCTACAATACCCCTAGGAGAGCTTACATTTGCCACATCTTATTTGCAAGTATCATGCATTGTCACATATCAGCTGACTATACTTCAAAATTATTGTGGGGTACTTCTGCTCCACAAAAATTGCTGTTCAGTGAGCAACTTTCTGTGGCTAATCCACCATTTTTATCCAGCAATAAGCTGGATAAAACTTATTTTTAAATCAGACAGACTAATTAAACTTAAAGTTTAATTCTTATCAGACATTAAACTTATGGTTTAATGTCTGATATGTTATGCTCTGTTATGTGATACATGCCTATAACATGCAGCAAATGTAGCATTTGCCAGAGGCCTAATACCTCTACTATGTTGCTCAAACATCATCTTCATATGAAGGAAACCAATAAAGATACTCTGAAATGCTACTTTTTTGATATCTTGAAGTATTGTGGAGTCTCATTTTACCTCCACGTGTTGGAACATCACCTTGATTAAGAATAGGCAATCAAAAAAACCAAGTCTGAATGGATTCAATCTTCATAGGTTAGTCTAAGCTGTGCAGATTGAACTTATAATCAAGTGAACAGACATTCATTTTTTATTCCAGAACTGCAGCCACATGGCTGCAGTGGCCCAGGCCAGAAGCCCAGGGGTGCTACTGCACACCTCCCTGCTCAGCTAGAATTGACAGCTTGGGCCAAGGCTAGCCCGCCCACCTTGCAATGGGGAGGTGAGGAGGGTTCCAGTGGAGGTACAAAGAATCCTGGGATGCTGGGGGACCGTGAGTTAACTTGACTCTGAAAGGAATCTGGGACAGAAGTTCAATACAGTGATTTAACCTAAATCAGTTAAGGTCTGATACTACATCCATCCAGGTTTATCTTAAATCAGTTTCAGCCATTTTGAAAGTAGCTTATGTGTACTGAATTTCTGTTGTGTTAGATTTGAACTGGTTTCCAATCGCTTATACTGGTTTTTGTATAATTTCTGTCCCTAGCCCTTAAGTTCTTTCCTTTAAACAAAATGGAAGAAGGGGAAGACTGGGAAAGTATCTGTAACACTGCATCAAATAAAACTGACCACTATAGTTATTGTGATTATCTTCCACTCTAGTTCCTTTTCATTTCATTTTCTTACCCTGAATGTAGACAAGCCAAGAAATAAAAAGACGCACGATTCTAGCTCTTAACTATTGTACATATCCACATAGTGATGGAGTTTGGCCATATTAGTTCATTTAAAAATGGCCTTACAATGGAAGGCTAACTTCAATTTTAATATGATGATAAGAATAGCATTCCCCTCATTAGACCCACCTCCCAGCTTAACTGCTGCCATTAGTTATACTTACAGCAGATCCTTTTTTGATATAGCTCAATTGCTTTAAGCAGCTCCATACACGTTCTCTGAATTGAGTGGAACAACTGAAATTTAAAAAAAAGACAACACAAAAGTTATAAAATATGTGCAAGAAACACTAAAAAGAAAAAAAATCTCTAAAAGTGTTTGTTCTAGGGAAGTGCCCTTACTGTTAATATACTGGGTTAAAGACCTTCCCCTTATCCATTAGTCACAGTTTTATGGCAACTCATGGTTCAGGACTTGCCCAGCAGTATGCATGTGCCTAGGTAATTCTTTCCCCCTATTGGCAAACAGCCTCATGGTGCCATTACAGCTTACTGGGTATGCTTAGAAGGGGAGCACAAAGGGAGTGCAGCTGCACTGAACCCCAGACTGGGACCAAGCGCCAAATAACTTGAGTTAAGGGTACAGCATGTACAGATTGCCCTAACTGAGCTTAGGACAACCTTAATGGCTGAGCATGCTTAGGTTATCGTAAAAATGGTGCACTTGATCTAAAATTAATTCTAAAGCTAGACAAGAACTAACTTTAGATTGGCATGGGATTAACCTGACCTAGTGGCACTTGCACATGCTCACAGCACAGCCCTGGGGCTGGGAAAGCCCAGTCAATCTCCACAGCCCCAGGATGGTACTGTTTTTACACTCCTTGCCCCCCTGCCCTCCGCTCCAGACCCTGCCTGGGCTATTCCCACCCCAAAGTGGTCCCTCTCCAAACTGAGCAGATCCACCAACCACCTCCCCTGACATACTTGCCTCCAGCTGCCTGTGCCTCCTCCCAGCAAGCAGCAAACACCTACATATGGTGATCTTGCTCAGGGTTTAGGCAGCTTAAACTAAACCGCCTAAACCTGAGACAGGTCCTGCAAACACTTGTTCACACCCAAGGTGTCAATGTATGTGCCACTTTGGCATGTGAAGGTAAAAAAGCTGATCATTATTCAAGATATATCTTAATGCTTGAAAATAAAGAATCTCTAAGGCAAGGAATTTTTGGCTGATATCTTTCACTGGACCAACTGCATGGTTTAGATAAAGTTAGACAAGCTTTAAAATCCCAACTGTGTACTTAATCCAATAAAAGATATTATTCAAAAAGTCTCTTGCCTCTCTCAGTTCCTGGACAACATCACTCCAACACTACCATAATGTAGTCTCTGTGCAGTTCTACAAAATTATATATCGAAAAAATAATTACCATATCCCAACACCATCTTTACTAAAGTATTTCAATATGAAATTACAACCTTGCAAAATGGTTCTGTTCAGGTGCAAACTTACTGGCTTTATTTAGAACCCCTCTTGGCAGATCTCTTTGCAAAACTTAAATTAAAGCAAGGTTGTCAATTACAATAAACTGAAAGTGACCAGGTTGGTTTGTGTTCTGAAATAAACCCTTCTCAAAAACAGAACTTTCTTAATTATTATTTCTATTATGACAGCATCTCCAGTGCCCATATTAGACTCAGTCTTCATTATGCTAGGTGCTATACAAAGTGGATAGTAAGGGTATGTACAAAGGTTTCATTTAGAGCAACGTAACAAGGGGCGTACAAATGTTCAGGATGGTTAGATCAGGCAAAAAATGGCCAGCTCAATCACAAGCTGCATGATTGTTCATCAAGTCCTGGGAACATATGTACATACTTGCAGCATGGTCCCAGGGCTGTACTTTTCCTTCCCTCCCCCACACACTGTCCTGACAGGGCTAGCTTTAGCCCTCCAACCCCTTCACTGACAACCCTCTCCATGGACCCACCAGTCCTACCCCATGAACGTGATAGCCACCCTGATCCTGCCCACCCGTAAACCCAACCCAGCCATTGCTTGGTTATGTTGGTCTCCCTGCACCAATGAACTTTTATACAGCTGGTGTCTGATCTACAATCATGCCTCTTAAAGTACGCCACATAACTGTAGATAGGATCCCAGGATGACATAAGAGAGTATTCTTTTTTTTATTGTCAAAACATCAGATGACTTACTAGACATGTATTCATCATTGAAATAGCGAGCAAAAATTGCAGTTTTGAACTTATCCAAGCAAAAAAGTGCTTGCCCTTTTTTGCTTTGGCAAACCCTCATTTTTTTGTTTCCAATCACACTTCAGCTAACAATGCTTTTTTTATTGATGGTGCTGCAACACAATCAATGTGGCAGTAACTCAAAAGACAAACTCATAAAGTATTGTTTTCTGTGTGCATTCCTCAGAATGGGTTTTACATCACCACCCTGCTGGCTTATAACCCAGCATAAACAGTCACCACAAAAGCAATACAGACAGGGTAAAATGCTCAGTGTATATGAACGAAATTACTGTTCAGAAAGCTATGCATATACTTAATGACTGCCAGAAGCAAAGTCCCCTCCTCCCCTGGAATTAATGTTGACCTCAGCTGAAAATTGTGGCAAGCTAAGAAGTTTAGAAGTCAACAATTGGCCATTTATATTTCCTTCTCCAAGATGTGATAAAGAAATCATAAAATAAATATATTTAATTATTTAAAAAGTAACAGATTCAATACCTGTAAAACAGTTTCTATTGTGATAAAAGTGCTGGACATACTGCCTAATTTATTTGTTTTTAGAAGCCCTCTTCCTTTCTCTCTGTGCACGTTAAATTTTGTACGAGAGGCTTTCTGGAATACATAATACTGTGTTACTTTAGAACTTCAAAAATATGTATATTATATTCGTGTGTTTACAATATCTGTATAATATGCATCGTGATTTTAGAAGAGTAAGCAGATTTCTTTTTTCTTTTAAAGTTACTTCACAAATGAATCTGCCATTCTTGTTCCAAGTTTCACTCTGGCTTGGTAGCAGAGATGTTATTAGAGCTTTCAGACTCAAAAAGAGTATTTCCTACATTAGAAAATGTCAGGAAATACCTTATATTCACATATCAATTTTTAACCAGAAATGAAAAGACTATTAAATTAGAATCACTTTACCTATAGTATTCTGTGCCAACAGCACTATATAGAAGTTCACTGAACAAAACCCAAAATACAGGGGGAACGTACATAGGTATAAAATAATTTTCTAACACATAACCTTAATGCCCAGGTGCAGTTATTACTATCAGGGTGAACTCTGGGTCCCCCTTGAAGCCAATGGAAAAGTTGCCAGGAAACTAAGATTTCACCTCTGAGAGCAATAAAAAAGTAAGGTTAATAATTTCACTACAGTACTTAGAAACTAACAAAATCACAATTTTTACATGGTTGCAGAAAACTGGTTCATTCCCTTTGCTAATTCTTCCACCTTTGTACTCTATTTCTAATTCACTAATGTTTTGGCTTGCTGAGAACTTTATGATCAGGAGGCAAAATACTGACAAGTTTGTTAATTTATTTTTTTTAATGATTTGCTACAGGGAACAGCCAACAATCTAGCTACACCAACTCATCTGTCCCACTGCAGCCAAAACATTACACATATAAATAAAACATATGGTGCATGCACATATGTCATTATAATACAGACACTTGATTAGTCTACCTGGTTTGTAAAAATATTTCAATTGCTAATATTTATTGAAAATTCATTACAAACCTCTAGTTTTGCATCCAGGTCTGCATCTGAGGCCACAACATGTTCATCTTCCTTCTTTCCAGTGACTTTAATAAGAGTTTGTTTTGTTTTCCAATATTTTTGCTGCATTTTATTGACCACAGATTTTTCCTGGCTTTGAGCATATCTGTCATAAAATTCCCTGGAATAACTGCTGAAAACATTTTAAAAGTAAATTTTATTTAATGAAGCATTGTATTAAACTTCAAATGGGATATTTATAGCATTTAAATGAAAATAAAAGGAAAAAAGAAGAAAAGGAATATACATTCTAAGTGCCCAGTATTTGCACAAAGTTTCTTATATAACACAGCAGAATAATATATATAAATTACGAATACTTGTGGTAATGAAATCGCATAGGTAGTTTTGAATTAAAACCTTAGAATTCAATTAATCTGCGGTCTGGAAATTCTGAACTTCAATGCTACCACCATCTACCAAATCTGTAGTTTCTTATATAACACCGCAGGATAATATATATAAATTATGAATTCTTGTGGTAATGAAATCGCATAGGTAGTTTTGAATTAAAACCTTAGAATTCAATTAATCTGCGGTCTGGAAATTCTGAACTTCAATCCTACCACCATCTACCAAATCTGTATTTCTCCATAGCCTTAGTTTGATCACTATTAACTTGATTAGTTATCTTCATAAATGTTTCCAGTCTTATTTTTGGAACTCTCTATAATGCTCCTGTTTGATTATGGTTCACGTGCAATGCTGCCAGCAATTGATATTTAATTTTTAGAAATTCTTCCAGTATTATGGCTGATGTACAGACATTTTGATTGGATACTTAGTGGAAGTCCTGCCATTGACCTCCATTGGGTCAGAATTTCATTCTCAATGATCACCTTTATATAAGCAAGTTTCCCTTGCCATTGTCTCTCTCTGCAACTGAATATGTAGAATAAGCACAACCACCCCAAACTACTCTATATGCATAAGACATTCTGATACCTCAGCATAGATAATATAAAGAAAAGTAGTGTGAGAACTAGGGATAATGATAGACTGCAAATATCTTCTAATGAGAGGGACAATTCTCTACCTCTCTTATAAAACTATTAAAAGTGTAGCCAGAACAGAAAGTGCATCCTCCTACAACATTTACAGTTTAAGTGGCATAAAAAAATTAACTTCTTAATAGGATACTGACATGTTTTAGGAATGAATGGAGAAAATAAATTCTTGACAATATACAATCTTGAACCTGAAAACATCTAAAAAAGCATTAATAGTGCAAATCATTCAAAGCAATAGATTTAATATTAGTAAGGACCTATTGAATTAATGGTGGATGTGGGATGTGTTGTGGCTCCTTTAACCTTGCAGGTTCTGTCAGGGAAATTGGCCAGCTACTGTGTAGCACCCATACACCGAAGGGTGTGCTCATACACCGAGGAGCACTGGCCACGTCCCATCTCTGGGCTCGTTCCTAGCCGCGATCAATAAGGCAGAGAACAAGGGAGTGTCAGCAAGATGATTTATTTCTCTGTGGAGGGGTTACTCAGTGCCTAGTAGACAAAGAGCTCCCCCGATCTGAGTTTGGTAACACCTTTTACACTAACAGGTCATACATATGCAAATATAGGTATACATAGGCATAAGGCATATATGCGTGCGCATCTTTGGGGAATTTCCACTAGCTTTGGGGGTTTTTTTTCTTGCTTGCTGTTACAGAGTTACAAAATACACAGAACAAGTTTGCTTACTGTCAGCAAAAGGCTATCTTTAAGCTTAGGGAAAGGTCATATGCTTCTCAAGGGTCATCTGCTTCTCATGGGTCATCCTGTTTTTCTAACAGTTCTCTGGCCCCCTTCCTCTGCTGATTGGTGGAGGGACCCCACTTGCAGCTCACTTCTGATCAACAGGGAGGCAAAAACTGTTTAAATAAGGCATCATTATGGTGCCACTGATTGGCTGAGGGGCTCTGGACGGCCCTGCTGTTTGCTGCTGACTAGCGAGGAGGAAAAAATGTTGCCATGTTTAAAAGTGCAGTTTTGGCTTCCCTGCTGATCAGGAGGGAGCGCAGGGTCCTCCACTAATCAGCAGCAAGGTGAAGGGTGGAGGCAAGGGATGAGGTGCACCCGGGGGAACATGCAAGATTAAAGGAGCAGTTACGCACTCTACTTTCACTGTGAATTTGGTAGGTCCACCAATATTAGCAAATCTGCCAAAATATTCTAAAAGGATTTAAAGAAAGTATAAACTTGTATAAGTGTAATACTTGTAAAATATATAATTGCTCAGCTGTCTCACTACATGTTTAATAGCTATAGAGAAGCGTAACTCCACTAGAAAACATAACTGTTCAACGGTGATATGGTGTTTGATATAATTATTTTTGTTATTATTGTTAAGTAGGGGACAGTGATTTAAAACAATGAGACCATCATGGTATGTTAACTGGGAGTCAGTAACCTGATAAATAGTGTAATGGGCTGGAGGGGAAGAGAGGGGAGAAGGGTAACAGGGCAGCAGCCCTGGATATCGGTTTGGTGGTGTGGATGGAAGCACAAAATAGCCACCACCTCAACAGCTGCATGCAGCACCCTGGAAGGGCTGGTCCAGGATTCACCCCAGCATGCTGGATGCCTGTGGCACTCTCTCTGGCCAGTCTGGGATGCAAACTGCACATGGCACATTCTCCAGCCAGTCTTGGGCAGGTGCAGTGCTGGTCTTCGAGTGATTCATAGATGTTAGGGTCGGAAGGGACCTCAGTAGGTCAGTACGCCCCCACCCCTTTTGTCCACTCGATCCCTCCTGTACAGGGTAGCTGTCTATACCTGTGGCCTAGTCATGGGGGAGTCCCACCAGGTCTCTGTTATCCCTATGACATCATAGTTATTTGTGTTTAGCAGGAAGACAAGTTACTCCTGTTTATTCCCCAAGCTCCTGCCAATTGTGTATAGGCATGCAAGTCCCCTTGAGGGCCCTTGCCTTGCCTACCGTTTGTTCCAGGGCTGGGGCAGGAGTGGGATCCCTTAAATGCCTTGGCATGCTGGCTTTGCAAGGGTTGCTTAGCAGGCTAGCAGTGGCAGTAGTCCCACCATTCCCCAGCAGGTTTAGTTTAAAGCCCAGTGGAGCAGGTCAGCCAGTCTGGCTGAGAAGAGCTTCCTACCCAGCGGAGAGAGGTGGAGGCCGTCCCTTCCCAGCAGCTCACTGCTTCTCTCGCCAAAGAGCGGACTGTAGTCATGGAAGCCAAAGCCTTCCCAGTGACACCAGCGCCACAGTCTTTGGTTGACTACCTGGATCCTCCTCTCCCTCCTCAGCACACAGCCCGAGCCTGGGAGGATCGAAGAAAACACCACCTGCGCCCCCTGACCCTTAAGACCTGCTCTCAAATCCCTGTAGCGCCTCATGACCTGGCTGGGAGCGCTCCGAGCCGTGTCATTGGTGCCCACATGGATGAGGAGCATAGGGTAGTGGTCAGTGGGCTGGAGGAGCTTAGGGATCTTCTCCGCAATGTCTCGGATTCTGGCTGCCGGGAAGCAGCAAACTTCCCGGGCTAAGGGGTCAGGGCGGCAGATTACCACCTCAGTCCCCCTCAGGATAGAGTCTCCCACAACAAACACTTTGCATTTTGTCTTGGGGAGAGCAGGGGCGGTAGCTACAGTAGCGCCTGTGTTGCCTATAGGAGCTGGCAATTCAGCAGGCTCTGCTGGGGCTGCAAGAGGTACGTACCTGTTGCAAAGCTCCAGCAGGGCAGAGGCCTTAGTGCTGCGGGCCTTGGGGCCCTTGACCACCTTGGTCCAACCCCTGGGCCCAATGTGACCTGCAGGGCTGGCTTCACAGTATTCATCTGGCTCGTGAACCAGTCATGCAGGGCCAGATGAGTTTGACACCCCTGCTATAAAGTAAGTTTTTGTCTGCCAAATCCCTTTGCCAGGCTCAGTTTTAAAATATTTCTCTGAATAAGTCATATTTTAGTTTTAATAATATTTCAATGTATTTTACAACAAATCAAAATAAAAATAATTTTAAGTCACTTTAAGGAAAAATATTAAAACCTCACATACACCCTTAATAAAAAAAAAAGATTAACAAGAGCTAAACTAGAAATGAAAATTTGTAGTTCACATTTCAGGATTTTTTTTAAATCCTCAATCCTTCACTGTAATTTGCACAGGCAGCCTGCTATGCCCATGTGGACCTCCAGTGAAGTCATGGGACAGCAAGCACACAGGGCACTGAAACATCCACAGTTGTTTATCTCCAGTATAGTCGCATTGCCACAAGAACTATGCAGTTAATTTATTTTTCAGGTCAGTAGCCAAACAAAATCATTGGGGGTAGAGATTTATTTGGGTAACCCAGTCCTAATTTCTACTTCCCCAGGAGTCAGTACAAGTATAATCAGGCTGAAAATGTAACATGACAGGAAAGGAGTAATAACAAATTAAAAGACTTTTTAGATAAATGAATAAGCATACATTGGAGAAATCTAAAGAATGAAACCTTTATGAATTTCCAAATGATAATTTAGTAGAGTTTATATTTAAATTAAAGTCTGGAAAAAACCAGACTCCACTTTATGCTTGAAATGATCAGCATTTTAAAAACAGATTTTATGCAAGAAAGTGTTTCCTGCAAATATTCAGTAGACAGAATTGGAGAATTTTTGTTTTTAGTGTAGGGCTCTACTCAATATTTTAATCATAAATATGTCTTAATACTGCAGGAATTTAACAAACCCCAACAAAACAAAAAGGTGGATAAGTCTTTCTAAATACAGAACAATGTATTGATTTATTTGCTATGAAGCAGGAAAGAGAGAACATTATTGTTCTTCCTTGTAGAAGGCAGGGTAGATTTGCACCTTATGGCTAGATCCAGACATGCAGGCAGGTGTGGTTTGTGGCACTGCAAATCTCTTCGTGGCGCCACAAACTACATGCATTGTACCTTAATCAGTGTGTAGCACTGCTAATTTGCAGTGCCAGGGCAAAAAAAATAAACCTGGAAAAAAAGCCACGCAACCCATGGCAAAGTAGAGGGTGCCGGGACAAATGCTGCCTGCTCCTGCACCTCTGCCCACTGTGGAGCCCCTGCGCTGAGGCACTCCCTGGCTGGCTGAGGCGCAGTGTGCCTGGGAGAAGCAAGCAGTCTTGGGCTGGCTGGTCCTGTCTCCTTGTGCCTCAGCACGGGGTCTCCACTGCGGAGCCCCTGTGCTGAGGCACATGGAGCCCCTGCACTGAGGCACACAGAGCCCCAGCCAGTCATGAAGCAGCTGGCTAGGGTACAGTGTTACTTGAATCAGGGCAGCAGCCAGCCCATGGCTGCCTCCTCCCCTATCTCCATGTGCCATTTCCCGGCTGGCCAGGACCCAGGGTGCCTCAGGGCAGGGAATGGCCAGCTCCTGCTGAGACCAAGCCAGCCCCTCCTTACAGCGCATGGAACAGCAGGACAATGCATCTCACTGCAAAGCACACAAGCAATCGCGTTCACTGTTGCACAAAGTAGTAGCACAAATTTGTGCCATTACTATTTGTGTTGCTGAGAAGGCAAGGCCCTGCTTATGTGGATGCCACATGGCCTGTAAGGCTAGGTGTTTGCACCTGGTGATCTTTTTTATTAAAAAAAATATTCTAAGGAGATACCTTACCTCAGTGTCTCTGATTTTCTATCTAAACAGAAACCACACTGAGAGGTTCTGAATTTCTGCTATTGCAGGAGAAGAAATCCCTAAAAATAGGTTTTTATCTTATAAAAACTAGTAAGTGTGTTAAGTTTCTGAATTTCTGCTACTGCTTAATCAGAATTACAGAATGAAACTATTTCTTCCTAATTTAGCCCTCAATCCTGGCAGAATCCAACTGAAATCAATGGGGCTCCATGAGTGGACAAAGGTCCACCCATGAGGAACTTGCTAGTTCAGTCTCATAACATGAAAATCCTTCTGCCTGACTTCAGGTCAACAGGGTTCTTCCCTGTAGTTGATTAATTTGTTTTTACATTATTTGAATATCACCTAATAGTACTTCAATTTGACAGTCTGTCTTCAGTGGTAAAAGTACTGTATTTTCTCACATACTGTATAGCACACCCCCTAGTATAACACTCACCCTATTTCTGATAGGCCCCAAGAAGAATAAAAGACCTTACCTTGAAGTATACATAAGTGCATGAGGTCTCGGGTTTCCAAGGCTGGTGGACACGCAACAGTGTCCAATGTGCCCGTGCCAATACTGGGGCTGTGCAAAGGGTCTGACCCTGCACACTGGCTCTGGAACCACATGCCAGATCCAACCTGGTACACAGTCCTGGAGCCAGAATACAATCCAGCCTGGCACATGACTATAAAGCTAGCACTCAGGGTCTAGCCATGGGATAACTCTGTGCACTAGCTCAATCCAGCATGTGGTTGGGGAGGGTGGTTCCCCACAGCTCCAGAAATTTGGCAGGGGGGTGGGAGAGCTGTGGCAATTAATACTGCTCTGGAACCCATGGGGTAGCCTTACTCTGCATATAATGCACACCCCCAATTCTCCTCAGCTGGTTTGGAGGGAAAACGGTAGGGGTTATATGTGAGAAAATATGATGTGTCAACAATTGGGTGTCAAAATATAAGCATCACTGATACAAGAATATATCATCACATGTCTGTTAATAATATTACTTTAGAGATTTAAAATTATTTAAAAAAAATACTTACTACCTATGGCCATCCATGTTTCTTTATCTTCTTCAGACACTTAAAATGAAATAAAACATAATCAGTTAAACTATTACTATAAAAACAATGTATTTCAGAATTTTAAGAAACTATTATCCTAGACAAATGATTACATTACAGCATTTCATTTTGTTCTACATTCTCCCTGAAGATTTTTCAAACTATGAATTAACGTTGTCCACATATACATGTAATTCTGATTGAAGGCAATGGAGATTAAGGTGCATATTACTGGCGGGGCTTGTTAAAGTCACTAAATATTATGGTTGCCCAACACTTCCCATTACAAGACCACGTTTCCAGTTATAACTTTGAGACTGACCATTCAGATTGAAATTCCCCAAGCAGGTGCCTGTCTCAGACTGATTTTTCCTGGGAAATTCTACCCTACAAAGAAGGCTAGGGTATTTTCTCCATGGTATAACATACTTGCAACCTATTATTTGAAAACTTCCCGAAATCCCAGGTTTTGTAATAGGGATCTGAACTTCGGCAGGCATGTCCCTTTCTTTCAGGGCTGTACTGTGAGTATTCCTTCTGAAAATCTGCCAGAATTTGGCTTATGGGATGCACCCAGAGAGTGGTGGTGGTTGGGATGGTTCCTACCTGGAGAAATGTGGGCAGTGGTGTCCCCCAAGGCTCTGTACTGGGACTGGGACTGTTCAATATCTTCATTAGTGACTTGGGTGAAGGTGTAGAAAAAAACTGACAAGTTTGCAGATGACACCGAACTATGGGGTGGGGTAAACAAACTAGAGGGCAGGGAGCAAATACAGGTGGATTTGGACAGGCTGGGGAAGTGGGCCAAACAGAATAGGATGCAGTTTAACAAAGGTAAGCACCATGTGTTGCACCTAGGGAGGAAGAATCATCAACACACCTGAACCATTCTAAGTAGTACAACTGCAGAAAGGGATCTCGGAGTTGTAATAAACTCCAAAATGAACATGAGTCATCAGTGTGATGAAATAATAAGTAAAGCTACCTGCACGCTTTGTAAGTACATCACAAACAAATCAAAGGAGGTGATACTTCCCTCTATGCGGCATTGTTCAGGCCGCAGCTGGAGTACTGCACCCACTTTTGGGCACTGCACTTCAAAAGGGATGTAGATAACCTGGAAAGGGTTCAGAGGAGGGACACAGGTTAAAGGCCTACAGGAAAAACCCTATGAGGACCGATTGAGGGACCTGAATCTCTTCAGCCTCTGAAAGAGAAGGTTGAGAGGTGATATTGTGGCTGTCTACAGATTTACTGGCGGGGGGGGGAGCGGGGGGGAGCAGGAAATAGGGATACAATGTTTACCAGGGTGCCTGTCAGGGTAACTAGAAGCAATGGCCACAAACTGAAGGAGAGCAAATTTAGACTGAACATCAGGAAAGAAATCTTTACAGCGAGGGTTGCCAAAATATGGAATACGCGTCCGAGGGAGGTGGTGCTGTCCCCTTCCTTGGAGGTGTTTAAGAGGAGATTGGAGAAACACCTGGCTGGGGTCATCTGACCCCAGCACTCTTTCCTGCCCAGGGTAGGGCATCGGACTCAATGATCTAATAGGGCCCTTCCAAACCTAAAATCTATGAAAATGTGCCAGAATTTGGCCAGGTTAAAAACTTTTGGAGGAAAGATGACATTTACAATTCACACACACTTCACAGGGACATCTTAATTTTTAGCAATTGAAATCTCTGAATGTTCCACCCTCACTGGTCATGCCCACTTCTCATTCAACTCTTAGTGCTGACCATATACTATCCCCACAGAGCACTGAATATGCTCCTTTCAGCTCAGGTTACAATGACAAGCCAGATTTTCCCTATAATGGATGTTCTTGGTTGAGCTGGACTAAGGCCAGGTATTGGAACTGAAAGCAGTCAGCTTCTCTCCTTTGCTCTCAGCAAGCCTTCTCTCTGGAGGGCTGGAACACAGAAGGAAGCTATCTGACTCAAATGTAGAGGGGGGCAAAAGCCAGGATGATGAAGGTGGGAAGAAAGCACAGATTGGATAAATCTGTTAAGAATAGGACTGGAAATAGGATAATATCTGTGGCTGGGTAAAGAGACTGGAACTGGATTGGTGGCACTGCATGAGCAAGGCGCCAGAATGGCAGCCCCTACACCACACTGCTGCAGCTGCCATTTTTATTACTGTTGAATCCATCACTGTCTGTTGCCAATGGTGACAGAAATCAGTGGCACTTGCAACAAGAGTAAGCAGCAGCTACAGTACAGGGAGTGCAAGAGTACCCGCAAGGTTTGTGAAATGCTAGCCCAGGGACATGGGGCAAAAATTACACATAAATTGGTATAAGCAATCGGAAACCAGTTCAAATCTGTAACGCAACAGAAATTCAGTACACATAAACCTCTTTGAAAATGGCTGAAACTGGTTTAAGATAAACCTGGATGGATATCATATCAGGCTTAACTGATTTAGGTGAAATAGGCTTATTGAACTTCTATCCCAGGTTCCCTGAAGATTCACGTGAACTCACAGTCCCCCAGCATCCCAGGATGCTTTGAACCACCCCTGCAAAATCCACTTTGCAGAATGGATAGGATACCCTCAGCCCAAGCTGTCAGCTTCAGTAGAGCAGAGAGGTGTACTCTAGCACCCCCTGACCTCTGGCCTGGGCATGTAGTTACTTTTTCAGAATCAAAATGAATGTCTGTTCAATTGTTTATTGGTTTAATCTATGCAACTTAGACTAACCTGAGAAGATTGAATCGATTCGATTGGGCTTTTTGACTATCTGTACTTAGCTTGGGTGATATTCAGTGGCATGTGATGGAAGGGGAGAACAATGGAAGCAACCAAGGTGCAAGCAGCAGCCCACCCTATCTCCTAGCTACATTACTTTGGTCCACCCTTTGTAAAAGGTTGCCTCCCCTGGTTTATAACATTGTCTGTCACACTCATATTCAGTTGATTATCTTGGGAAGCAGTAATTCTGAAAGACATTTGGGGTTAGTGATAAACAGAGTCCCGGATAGTGTACACATGACCTATTTTCTTTATTTCTGTTCCAGGAGGCATGATTTCATATTTGCACATTAAAAATGTGTTTTCATGGTGCCAAGCAAGCATGCAACCATGCAGGCAATATCCTTATGCCTCAGTAACCTGTCCTCTTTGTTTTTTGCCACATCCAGAACCTGCCAACTGCAAATTTGCAGTAATGATTACATTTTTTTCAGGTCACTGATTAAAAATGAAAGCTTAAATAACACGGGACCAAAAACTTACCTATGTAGGACCCCACTGGAAATAATTATAATTCCCATTTCACAATTATATTTTGAAACCCATTTTACCCATTTTAATCATGCTAATTTTGAATCATTCTAGTTTTCTAATCAAATATCATGTGGTACCAAGTCAAATTCACTGCAGAAGTCTATGGAATCAATACTATTATTTTTATCAATCAAACCTGACATTTCTTAATAAGATTACAAGATAGTGAGACAAGATCTGCTTTTCCATAAACCAGTGTTGACAGGCATCAAGGCTATCCTCCTTCAATTTCTGATTAATTAAATCCTCTATCAGCTGTCTCAGGAATCAGTGTTAGGTCAATAGGCCTATAGTTTCCCAGGCTATCCTAGTAGCTTTCCTCTAGTCTCTGGAACTTCTCAGGGAGTTACAAGATTTACTGAGGAGAGAGGGAAGGAACAAAAAAGTCAATGAAAACTACGCAGATAGCTCCTTGGCCATCACCTTTAAAACTCTCATATATATTCCATACAAAAAACTAAGCTACTAAAACCTCTAAGGTTAAATAGTCAAACATCAAAGAAAATGAAAGATATGGCTGTATGAGGCAACCTTAAGTCCTGTCTCTTGTACATATGCATTTTCAAATAGATTTAACTATTTCTTTTTTTTTAAAAAAACAACAACAACAAATCCCCAAAAAGACAAAGCTAAAAATAAACAACAACCCAGCCTCATGAGAAAAGTATATAATAGCTACCCCACTGAAGTTGGCATCTAGGAAAAAACTCTCATATAAAGGACTACTGAAATACAGGAAATAGTCACAGGAATCAGAGGGTCAATGCAAGGTTATTAGTTCAGCTTGCTTTAGCAAGCTATATGGACTAAGAGTATGGAACTACCGAAGCCTTCCAAGAGCCAGGAGCTGAGGCTGAAAAAGACTTTGTTAAGCAGCTGGACTGAACAAGATGTTCCTGTGGCTCACCAATGAGAATCAGAGATCAAGAGAGATATTTCTCGGAGCAGGAGCTGTAAGTCTTATCTGTCTTTTTAAGGTTTTTTTGCAAAAGGTCCCTGTCATCATTCAGTTTGATCCTGCTTCTGTTCAAGGAAACCGGTAAACGTTTTTTTAAACAAAAACTGTTCTTGGAAGGTACCCTGCCACTGTCTCTGATTTTTATCTAAATAAGAACCATCCTGAATAGCCCTGAATTTCTACTGGTGCTTGACCAAAATCACAGTATCATAACACTTCTTCCTAACTTGGCCCTCAACACTGACAAAGTCCTATTGAAATCAATTGGGTTCTACATGTGGGCAAAAGTCAACCCACAAAGAACCTGATGATTCAGAGCCTTAGATACCTTTGTGTCATACTGCATACACATACTAACTGTAGAGAAAGCACTTATTTGAAAAATTGGATGTAGCTAATTTTATTATTACATCTACAGTGCAGCATTGTGTAGAGACTCCTTCCAGAATTCAAGGTAGGTCAGGTATATCATATTAGCTTGGGCAGAACTCTACACCAGGTTCATGAATCTGTATTTTACTATGCATTGCACAATTCAGGTACCTCTTAGTCCCATGGATCCCCAAGTAAAGAGCTCAGAGAGTAGCCATTAGGTGCCCCAGAATAAAGTTTTAGCCTGCAAGATCAAAATTATTTACTCTTCTCTCTCGGACAAGTATTTATACTAACTTAAAGTCTGAGCAGACTTAGCAAAAATTCTGCAAAGGGCCACCTGTAATCAAAGTATATTAAGAATAATCTTTACATAATTTCCTAGTGCAGGATAGTGGAACCATTGCCATCCACTTGTAGAGGTCATGTATCTCTTTAGCAGCTGCGTCCTCAGCATTCTTTCCTACAATTCCCTGAAAACATGGCTGCAGTAAAGTTACTCTCAGTTGTCTTAGACTCAAGACTTCCCTCTATACTTTTCGAAATTTAGGAACACCTTATTTAAAAAAAAACAACTAACTTGTTCATTATAGTGTATAAAATTATATGACTGGAAACATTTTTTAACAAAATGGAAACCCCCCACATGATTAAGCACCAGTATTATAAACCACAGAAGTCAAGCATGTGCTTGAATGTAAAAAAAATTAATATTTCCTTTGTCAACTTGTAAAGTGAGGACAGAAACTTGCCCCTTGACAATCATTTTGCTTCCACGTGCAAAATAAGACTGGTATGTTTCAGCTTCCATCGTTTCTCACATTCCTGAAAAGAGACAAGACTTCCCTGACCTACTTTTAATATAACTCACCATTTTTACAACTTGGTCAAACACAGTTTTTAATTTCTGGCATATAGTTTTTACAATAAGCTTCCCAATGAAAGAAAACAGTGACATGTAATGACATTTGGATTCTGTTACTTCACAATTGAAAAAAATCCTCAAGCTGACCCAACCACAGAAGGACTGCTATCTATGCAAAACCTACACAATTCCCAAGATAAACCCAGAAATTCAAATAGGAATCTATTATGTCAAAAACATCCTGTCCTCTTGTGGTCTTGCTGAAAAGTGAAGATGGTAGCCATTTTAAGTTTCTCACTTGTATTTTTTCCAATATTCTTTGACAAGTTATATGCACATCTCCTGAGAGCATTACTGAACAGCAGAATGTTGTCAATTTCCTTCTCAGTTTAACTTCCAAACACAGGCTAAGTACAGATGTTCAAAAAGATCCTGGCAGAAGCGCTCTATCATACTTCACTTAAAGCTCTAAAGTAAGTTAGAGTACAAGCAAACCAAACACACAAGGTTCTTTAGGTGAATCTGATATCTTTTATTAGACCAACTCAAGTAGTTGAAAAATAATTTTTAAGCAAGCTTTCGGGTTCATCAGGCTGAGGAAGTTATAGCAGCTGACGTGTGCTCTTCCTGGATGGAATGAAAAGTAAAGAAGCTAGAGGGTGGGTTGGTATGCATGACTGTCAGCACCAGCTGGGAGAGAAGAAACCCTAGACTCCTTCTCCATGGCCCCCCAGGCAGACAGTGGCTACAGGGACAGAAATCCCTTTTTCCCCACTCCACTCCCTCCCAACAAGGCTGTAGAGGGAGAGACCCCAGAGCCCTCTCCCCACAGCTTCCTAGGGTGGCCATCACAGAGGACAGTCCTCTATTGATACAAAACCCAATGTCTTTATGTCCTCTATTTTTCTCTTTAAGACGTGTTTTGTATCTATACAGAATAGAAGACAGAGTAGCAGAAAACCAGAATGTCCTTTATAATGGCCACCCTGAGCTCCCCTGCCCACATTGTGCTGCAGCAGGGGGCTGCCGGGGGTGAAGAAGGGGATGAGAACCTGGAGCCCTTCCCCCACAGCCCCCTTTGCCAAGCAGGGGCACACTGCTGCATGGACTGGGCTGCAGCACAGCAGGGAGAGAGACCCCAGACTCCTCTCCCCACAGCCCCTGGGCTGGACCACAGTATGACCTGGCAAGGGCAGGTGCAGAGAAATCCCAGAGCCCCACTACAGCCTTCCCTCCACCAAGCAAACTGTGCGCTTCTGCCTGGCCTGGGCTGCTGTGGGGAAGAGACTCTGGAGCCTTTCCATAGCAGCACCCCCCTCCCAGCTAAGCTGTGATGAGCTGCAGGTCCAGGGTGGCTACAGGGAAAGAAACCCCCCTTCCCTCACTCCACCCCCTCCTGGGAAGGCTGCATGCCAGGCTGGAAACAGAGGCCATCACTGACTAAGATCAGTGAAAGCTAACAGAAAGGGGCCAGCCCGGACTCAGGCAGAGGAAATGAGCAGTCCTACACAGCCCTGCCCTGTGCAATACCACCTGGGATGGCAGCAATTCCACTCTAAGTTAACCGTCAGTGGGATCTGGCACAGAGGTTCAATGAAGTGCTCTAACAGAAATCACTTTAGGTTAGTACACATCTATCGAGGATTAACTTAGAGCATGATCCAGCATTTTTAAAGTTCTCTAAGAGCCATGAATGTCTGTTTCAATACAGCTTTAAAGAGCTTTCTGCCTGCTTTAAGTGTAATATGTGTAACTTCTGTCTCTAGCCATAATTCTTATTTTTTTCTTTGCACACTTGAAGTACCAGCTCGCTGTGTGAACCTTCATTTGTTTAACAATTAATTCCACAACTTTGTAACTAGCTTCCTGTTCTCTGTCAAATAAGTATATCTCTCTTGCAAAGTCAGAGGTCTGGTTTTCCTGAGAATTTAAGTCTTTAAAAATATTCTAATTTCTTAAAATTAATAGAGCAGTATTTCTGTTGCAAAGAACACAGAAAGCCCACAACAGGTTAGAATGGTTTTGAAACTAAGGATTTCTTTTTTGGAAAAAAACAGGGTTTATCTTGTGAATCACATGTAGATGTCTACACACCTAATAGTAGTACTAATATGAAACTATCGCCTCATGGCATCCTAAAAAAGATTGTAAAGCACTCCAGATGAGAACCACTGCTCCATAAGAATCAGGTTGCTTAGCCATCCATTGGTTAGAACGGACACTGTGCGTTACATCTGATCTGTTCACAGACTTGCAAAGCCAGCAGATAACCAAAACGTTCTATGTTGTTGTTTTTCCTCAAGCAGTTGTTTTCCTCAATACAGATGCCTATTAGGTCTGTACTAGTGATATCATCCACTATTTCAAGAGAAAAGCAGAATCATGAATTCATCTTGCCATGTATATAAAGAATGAACAATTGTTTCAAAGCATAAAAAGATTCCAATCCTGCAATCCAATCCTGGTTGAAAAAAAAATACAAGCCTGAGACACAAGCCACTCAAGCCTGGCTGGGCTCTCCAAAGATGGATTGTGAACTGAATGTGCAACTCTTCTCCTTTAATTTAGGAATTTGGGAACTTAAACAGTACTTACAGACTTTTTATAAGAACTAGTAAAATTAATGTAAAAGAAAGACCTTTGCTGTTATGCAAATTATGTTTCTGCTTCCACAACACAGGGGGTTCTCATTTAAGAAAGGACAAAAAATGCGTTCAATTTACTTTAGATATTTGACATACTAGGACAGGGGTGTCCAACCTTTTTGAATGTAGGGCTGGATCATGAACTTTTTATCACCCAGTGGGCCAGCAAGCCATATTCATATTTTATCATCCCACAGGCCATATGTAGCACAAGCCTGAAATAAGGCAAAGGTGGCATAAACCCCCACCTGTGCTCAGCTAGTGACATACTACAGCAAATGATGTCCTGGACCAACCATCCCAACAGTTGGGGCCCCTCTTCTGCCTACTATAACCACCATTTGAAGGCAGCCCCAGAAGACATTTGACAGCTGTGTTAAAGTATGTGATCAAACCGATGTAGCCGGTGCTCTCACACAGGCCAAGGGGCCGCCTATACCACTGCTTCCCCAGGCCTTGCCCACACCAGCAACACCACTGCCCAAAGTCTTGGCAGTGTTTGGGCAGATGCGGCTGGGGCCCAGCCAATGCGTAAGATGGGGCACAGCAGAACTGCGGAAGCGAAGCCAGTTCCCAGCCTGGCAGGGTCTCAGGCCTGGTCTGCCCAGGGCGGCTCCTGGCAAGGGAAGGCCTCAGAGGAACATGGGCTGCTCCACTCCTCTGTGCTTCCCTGTGGCAAAGGCAAACAGCCCCCGGGAGGGCGCAGGTGGCTGCCGCGACAGAAAAGCAGCGCCCAACCCAGCCACAGGGAGTGACAATCCCCCCTCTCCCCCCCAGCCACCCCCGAGCAGCACAGCCCCATGAACCGGTGCTGCCAGAGGGGGGTCAGAGCAAGATGGCCACTGCACCACAGCCCCTTGCTCACCCGCCTGCACGGCCCCACTAACCATGGTGCCTGGCCGCCCACACACGCAGCCCTGGCAGCCTCAATGCTGAGAGCCCAGAGTGTGGGGCCCAGCGGACATTGGCTCCCACCACCTTGCCCCACAGAGGTCACACCAGGACCCTGCCTGCCAAGCCCCCCCTTGGGGCTGCCCTGTCAACTGCCTGTGTCAGGCGCCATGCCCCATCCCTGCCCCGCGGTCGCCGAGCCCAGCAGGTCCCGGGACGCGGGCGGGATGCCAGGGGCAAGGGGCCAAGCCAGAGACAAGTAAAAGCAGGCGCTGTCCCCAGCTCATCCCGTCAGGCGCAGCCCCACGCCGCACAGCCCTTGGGGCAGCAGTGGGACCCAGTTCACACGACATGGGAGGCCATGCTAGCCTGGCCCCACGGGGGTGAGCAGCTCCCCTCCCGTCCCGAACAAGGCGAGCCATATGTTAGACAAGTCTGTATTAGGATAATTTTAACTTGTTTATCTTATTTTCAAGAAAGATACTCATCTCATATCCAGTAGGGGGGAGTTAAGTGAAAGAATATTTTGTAGACAGCAATTGCAGAAACTTAAGCTAATTTTGCTACCTATTAAAGATAAAATGGAACAAATTTTGTTCTGAGGTTTGACAAATTTTGCTAAAAGGAAATAACCCTTTTATACTTCATGCATAATTTAATTTCACTAAAAGTTCTATAAAAATTACTCCTAACAACAGGAATAACTATTTTTGTAACAAATCAGCTGTAACTGATGTAGAAGTCTGTGTTATAGTACTATACAAACCAGGAAATTTTATAGGTCTCTCAAAGATTTCTACAGTAGCCATCACCATAGTATCTAAGGTCCTGGTTCTGCAATCACATCAATGTTTAGCTTTAAGAACACAAGTAGTCCAATTTAGTTAGAGACTACTCATCCATGTACGTTTGTGAAACTGGCACCTAATGCCGAACTGGCTCATTTCCTTCCACTTCTGACCACCATCTGTCTGTGGCTTAATCAGAAATAGATGCATAACTTAGCCCCCTATTCTTATTCTGGGATGAATGTACCTCATCGTTTAACCACAGCTTTCTAGGAAGTAAAATAGCAACTCCTTCCTTACACAGAAAACCTGTTGTTTCATTAAAAAGGCCTTCATTTCAGCTTTTGTTCAGGGCCTAGAATCTGGAAACAAGTCTCAAACCCTATACAACGGCCATTTTTCCCCTTGGCTTCTTATGGAGAATGCATCTTTTTACTGAGTTGAGATTTCTCAAACATCTCAAAACAGAATATTTTGGGGAAGGGTGCTTTGTGCCTGAAGCTTGTCAAACTTCTCTCCCAAATACATTTAATCCTTAAAAAGAAATCACACACAACATACCTCTTTCCCCCCACCCTTGCCTCTCATATGTTTTCTGGACCAGCATAGGTACAAACTAACTCCAACCCAACTCTGTAAGTCGGAAATGTTTGCATCTGTAACCGATAATTGAGATAAATTCCTGATGAAACCTGCTTTGCTCTTTTACTAGAGGTGTTCTTGGGAGACATATTATTTTGTATGTGATTTTCCATCATTTCTGCTTTTCCAAGTCCAAGAGCCGTAAGAGACAAGAATGCATACACTTCACACAAATCACTTTGAATTGCAAGCCCTCAAGTTTTAGCCTTTGAAATTCTACCACAGGGGTTGTCAACCAGGTACATGTACCCCTGGGGGTACTTTGGAAAGCCCCAGGGGGTACATGGCAGTGGTGCACAGAAGTCGCTGGCACTTCAGGTTTTGCTTGCTGACTGGCTGTCAGGGGACCCCAGCCTCCATCAACACTGCCAGGGGATTCCTGGCTTCTCGACTGGCCATTGGGGATACACCAACCAAAAAAGGCTGAAACCCCCTGTTCTATCACATTTACCTCCACCCCCTTTCCTCCCCTCCCCTCTTTCTCTAGAGGATTGATTTAATCCATTTTACAGTGGAGCAATTTTAAGGAAGTTTTAATACTCTGGGCATGTATACACAAAACAGTGACTGCACAGTAGCCTAATAATACTGGGAGCTATATGTAGTTCAGGAAAAGAGGCCATGTCTACATGAGACGCTACTGTGCAGAGGTTACTGCACATTCATTTAGTACTTGCTAATACAACTACTAAATAAATGCGCAGTAACCACAGCTACTACACAGCAGCGCTGGTGAACATCTTTTAAGTGATGATACTGTGTAGTATTATTAGGCTACTGTGCAGTAGATTCACTTAAAAGACATTTGCGGGTGCTACGGTGCAGTAGCTCCCATTATTGTGTGTTTATTTAGTACTTGCTAATAGTGCTAAATAAATGTGCAGTAACCTCTGTACAGTAGCCTTTTTATATATACACACCCTCTTTGTCATCTTTTCCTGAACTAAATGAATTATGATGGGGACAAGTCACAACAAGAAGTGCAAATACCCAAAGACATATCACATAGGTGAGGCCATGTGATTCGTAACCTGGATCATGGGGAAAAATGCTTATGATTTGAACAAATCAGGTTAAGTTTAACTTTGACATTTTGTTGTACAATCTATGAACTGGATTTTCAACCACTTTGTTTTGGGTATATAACTCTCTAACATAAATAGTATTAGTGACACTAAAGGCTAGATTCTGTTCCACCTATAAGGCATCCAAGTGAACTAAGTCATCTCAGCATAATTTTATCTCACCCTGCTCAAGTGCTGAAAATCCATCATTGCATCCATTTCTATAACACCTACAATCGGGTCACCAAAAAGACAACAAAACAAAGGAGGATTCATCTATGTTTTGCCTGAACGATTTTCACGGACTTGAGCAGAGTAGAAAAGAATCACACTGGTCACATTTACATGAGATGCTGGCTGCGCAGTCGTTACTTTGCATAAACAAGTATTAAAACTGTGTGTATAAACAAATAATAAATGACTGCACAGAATTACAGCACAGTAGCAATAAGGAATGACTTCTTTGTGATGCTGACTGTGCAGTAGCCTAAAACTACTGCTTAGTAGTGTTGCATCATGCATTCTGCCATGTGACGCTACTGTGCAGTAGTCACAGGCTACTGTGCATTCAGCGCCCCATGTAGACACGGCCACTGAAGCATAAGTCAATTTCTGGCCTAATAAGTAGGTGGAGTGCAATCTGGCCCAAAACATGTGATGATCAGTTCCTTTTTCATTCAGTTTTAAGTGCTTTTTAATATGGGGAAATTGATTGGAAAAAAATACAGGAGTCACTTTATTCTATAATAATTATTATACAAAGTAGAGTTGTTATTCTGGAAGAGAGTGTCTATACAGGGAACTATTCCAGAATCATTTATTCTGCAACAGCTATTCTGTTCAATCTTCCCAAGCAGACAACAATCTTCAGTTTAGACTTGTCAGGACCCTATTTCCTCTGAAGATGTTCTGTCAATTAGGGTTTACCACTCTTCCTTTTACCATGCAGTAGGTTACCCATGGTGCATTTCCCTTTAACTATGAACACGTCTGCATGCTGCTGTTGCATCACACACAGTTTCATAAGCTGAAGGGACATCTGTCAACTGTCAGACCTGGAAAATCTTGGAGTGCAGCATACTGGGCTGCAGGAAGAAGCTGAAGTAGGAATTTTGAACTGTGGAAAAACCACCTTTACTCACAATTTCTTAAAGCTATACTTGGTTCCTCTGTAACTGGAAGAACCATATCAACTGTTAATTCTTCTATGAATATGCATTACTGTAACTAATACTGTACTAACAGTCTCTCTAGGGCTACAGTCCTTCCCCCCCACTCAGATCTGACTAGTTTATACTATAAATCTGAAAGATTACTTATTACAAATTGCCCAATCACAGGAATACCTCAAAAGTTGTTTTTTTTAATTACAAATTGAACATATTTTAAAGTTTAGTTTTAAAGTGTTCCCTTTCTTTCTGAAATCAATATTCCACGTTTCAACCATGGAACACTTCACAGAACAAATAGAAATCCCTAAAAATAGGGGTTTTTCTTAGAAATACAAATAAGAGTATTAAGTGGCGTCACTGCACACAGCTTTGTAACAAAAGTATTTGAACTACAAAGGAAGGCGGATTCAAATGGCAATGGAATCATGTGTAAACAAAGGTCCTTTTTAGATGAGTACAAGTTGTGTGTGTAAGTTAACCATACAAACAAATTAATACAGGCAGAGAAAATTATTGTTGTGGATCTTAAACTATATTAACTTTGCAGTTGCTGCAAGAGAAACTGTCAACATAAAAACATCATGGTTCTATTTCCCTAGTATAGATTCTTTCATATCCAAACAGTTAGGAACTCTTCATACATTTAAATTAAAACCTAAATTTATTTGTGGGAGTGAAAATATAAATACGATATACATACTTGGGACAATTAAAGGAACAGAAGTTGAATGAGTTGTTGAGTGAACTTGGACAGGTCAGTAGCAGAGCTGAGAGTGGAATTCACTCCTTCATTTAACCACAGTGTAAGGATTTATTTGATTTCCCAAACATGACTATAAAAAAATATTTAGCAACACTTATTAGCAATCTAAAATGAAATTAAAAAAATACACCAAATAGAAAAAAATTAGAAAGTAGATATTTCATTATGGAATTTTCTTTATGTCTCTGTTTAGCAACCAAAACAGCTTGGAGATTCTTGACCAGATCTCAACTTTAGTCACAGTAAAATATTTTATACCAATGAGAATTTTACTTTTGTACAATGTTGTTCTGTTAGAAAGCAAACCAATACACAAAGTGACTTGGCAAGTCCTTTTCATTATCTGATATTGAGCTGACAGACAGCTATTGCCACAGTAAAGCAGATGAGTGGCTCATTGAGCCACTTATTTTCAGTAGTGGTTAGCAGTCTGTATATTTAAATTAAAACCCTACCCACCCTGCACCACCATACACTACTGCAGCAATATACAAAGGGAAAAATATTCCTCTCTGAACACTTTCAGCTGATCAGTGTACACCAATCCATGAAGTTTGATTAGCAATACAGCTGTAGCTTGCACAGCAACAGCAATATATGGCAATCCTGTTTTACTGCCCTTAAGAGTCAACACCTACGACAATATAGACTGAGCTTTGCCAAACATGTTACCCAATAACTTTTGTACCACATTTTTCACATCCTGGAAAACCAACCGTATCTGCTGGAATCATCTCTACTGAAGCAGCCTACATAAATGTTGTTAAAATTACCTATATTAAATAAAATAAAGATCTATAGTAACTGATTGTGTAAGAGGTCAGAATGATCCTTCTTTTGCCCTATATGGCTAACAAAAACTACACACTGACAACCGTGAGATAAGACTGCCAGACACAGTGTGTCTAACACTCTTGGCTAGCCAATCTGCTTTATTTGTCCTTTTTCTTGAGGCATTTTTTGCCTTGCTTATAATACTTTTGCAGTGGCCAGCACCATTTTATCTGTAAAGTGTTTTTAAGGTTAAACAGTGGCAAAGCTTCTTGAACAGTCAAGTACTTCCTTGCTATGGCACTTTTCAGGAAACAAATGACTCGGATGCTATTTCCTGACTTTTTGTTGTAAATGCTTGCTGATAAACTATTACATTTTCCTCCCAATTTACACAATAGTCTTCAATGCAAGTAGAAAATAGCTGCTATTACTCAAAACTTTTCAGGAAGTGTTACTTGGGAATTCATCAAAACAGTTTAGCAAACGGACTGTGAAATGCACATGCAATGGAAAGAAGGGCTAGATAAGTTTACTTTTTAAAGAGAACAGGAACGGGTTGGAAAAATAAAGGCCCCTATCTTACAAATTCCACTCGGACAAAACTCCAGTTGAGTTCAGTAGGAATGTTGCTTTGTACAATTTTGCTTTGCATTAGGAGTCTGTGGTATGTCAGTGACTATCTTTTCCATAATACGATACAATATTATAGAATAAGAAAAAAAAACCAACTTCAAAATGGCTCTTCCTCCCCATACAGCCATATATGACTTCCATTCCTGCCCCTGCATATCCCTAACCCTATGTTGGGAACCAAGGTAGTATTTGAATTTCCGTAAAAAATATCATCATTAAGGTCAAACACTGAGAAAACTTTTAGAGTTCTAATGTAGGCAAGCCCTATGTACATATAGTTAAAATGTTGCCAACATGGGGAAATTCTTACTGGTTATATCAACATATGACATGTGTACTAGTATAATTAATCCTTACACTGGTATAAAAAAGGGACAGACGCATAATGTAGGGCCCTATGACAGTTTAACTTACTCAAATTCAGTGTAGAATTCCTGGAGGAATAATCAAAGGTAAAACCATACCAAAGTATAAACTATGTTAGCACAGGTGGTTTGTGTGTTTACTGTTTATCCTGGGGTAGCTATTTGCTTTTGGCAAACAGGTTGTTACCCATTTCCCTGCCACCTCATGGCAAGGTACAATAATAACAGTTCACTGCCTGTAGCTAGGAAGTGACAGCTGCTTGTCAGTGCACCCCGGATCCCAGTACAATTCAAAATACTATGTAATTACGCTTACATAAATGCTTTGTGCATCCAAGTCTATAGTTCCACCCATACAGCTTCCTGTGTGGAACCTAATTCAGGTATTAGGACCTTACTTTGGTCTGGTTTACATCTCTTCCAAACTCAACAATAAAATAAAACTGTCAAATCATTCAAACTAGAAAACATCAGCACAAGGTTTCTAATGGAGCAACTATATTGGTGGAGCAATGCCTATAAATGCAGCAATGCCTATACATTTATATAAAAGCAAAGACTAAAAGCACAACCAAAAAGCCCCCTCAACCCCACCCTAGCCTGTACAAATAAGAGCATAGCTTAGACAAGGTAGTAAAACATTGACAGCTGTCAGGGTTTTGTCAGTTCTTGGGCTCTTCCCAAAAAGGAATGTTAGGGGGAAAATAATGCAGACAAGGACTAAAATTATGGACTCCAAAAAAGGCAACCACCATTTATCCTACGCTGTGAGAATGTGATCCACAGATTTCACCTGATACCATCAGGTGACAGCCTTCTGGGCAGAACTGTAGACTGAACCATCAACAAGGCCTTCTCAGATCAAAATAAAAAAGCAAACAATAAGCCCCCAAAAAAGGCTTTGCAATTTTAATACATCCCTATCAAGACATCAACATACAGGAGAACACAATAGAGTGAAACCAGGACAACAACAGGTGGTGCAGAGGAGTAGTAAAGATACCAAATCAAGAAGGAAGAGCTTCAGCCTTTCTCTTTCCCAAAACAATCCCAAGCAACCACAGGGGATGCAAGTATTCTGGAGACTAAAGCTCAGATTCTGATTCATTTCTACGTATTTCTATATTTTCAATCAGGGCTCAACACACTGAAGCTCAACAAACCTGTGACAGGTGCTGGATCCAAATGATACCTTGAGACTACCGGTGTTGAATGAGGTACCTCCCACCAGGAAGCATCTCAACGCCTGCTATTGCAGCAGGGAGTGAAGCAGCCTGCTGCCTGTACGCTCACCTAGAAGGACCTGCTCAGGCCAGTTTCTCTCACAACACACAACGTTAGGCCTTTACATAAAGGCCACCAAGGCATCAGATCCACGCTGCTCTGAGAAAACCTACGGCCAGGTGAGACAGGGGAGTGCAACACTGGCTAAACTTCGTTAGATGTCCAGCCACGTACGTGTACATTTTTTAAAATCCACTAGCCAGCATAAGCCAAGCCAGGAAGCCCAGAGAAGAAACGCCAGCTGCCACGACTGCCCGTGCTGGGACCCCGGCAAAGGAGAAAGCAGCCCCCTGAAGGGGTCGGGGCAGAAGGTGCGGCATCTCAGGCACATCCTGGAGGCGGTGGGTTTTACTCGTTACAAACCCCTAGTCTCTCCCACTGCCACCCGGCTGGGGAAGTGGGGACTAGGCAAAGCGAAGGGCGAGGGAGGGAGGGGGGCAGATGCCATTTGGCAACCTGCAAAGGCTGCCAGGCCAAGGGGAGCCCCCAGCTCTCCCCACCAGGGCATCAGCCCCGTCCCCGTCCCCGTCCCCGTCCCCACCCCCACCCCGCAGCAGCGCAGCGCGGCCGGGAGGGAGGGACCTGCAGGGCCTCGGCTGCTGCACTCACCTTGGCGGAGGATGCGGCGGAGCCGGGAGGGG
>NW_017728886.1:46448408-46455418 GCF_001723895.1 Crocodylus porosus
TATGTATAAAGTGATTAAGATGCCACGATATTCCACGATTAAAACAAAAAGCCTCAGATAGATAGATATAGATATCTATATAGGGGTGTTTCATTTTAATCACGGAAAAATGTGGTGGGGGGGTTAAATGAGAAAATTTTGGATTTTTTTTAATCAAAGCAAACCAGGATTCCCGAATATCAGCAACCTTTGGACTAGCACAAGAAGCATTTGAGAGGACAGTAGGGAGGGGTCAAAGTAGTGCTTTCTCAGTTTATCCTCACCAATAAATATGCAAGGGGCAACATTTGTGTAGAATGTAAGAAACATTTGTTCTTTGTATTATGTGGGTGCCTAGGGGCTCCTGGACCTGCATGCTATTTGTCAAGATGCAGAACAAAAAGAAGCCTCCTGTCCTAAAAAGTTACAGCCTAAGACAACTGGAAATAGGAGGATACAGACAGAGAGAAATACAGGGAAATAGTGTCTGTATGGTGGGCAGCAATATTGTACAAGGAATATTGGTCTGTATGCCAGGCAGTGATATGCACACAGCCTAGCTTGGACAGAACCATAGAGTCATAGAAAAGTAAGGCTTGAAGGGACCTCTGGAGATCACCTAGTCCAAACCCATCAGAAGCAGGATCATCCCTATCCCAGCCACCTCATATAAATTCTTCCCTAACCTATAGCTAAAACTGCACAATCAACCCTTTTGCACAACTACAAGGCATAGGCACAGGTAAAGCAGGGGGACAACAATGGTAAGTGCTGTGCTGATGTAAGAGTTGTTAAAATATGCTCAAGAGACCAAAGGAAGAGGGTCATGCCCCCTGCAACAGAGGAAGGCAAAACCCAGCCTACAGCCTGTACCAGTCTGACCATGGGATACAATTCCTTCCTGCCCCCAAATGTGGGCTGACCCTGAGCAGAGGGGCAAGACCCTCTAGCCAGAAACTAGTTAATTGGCACACTGCAATCAAAAAATCCCCAGTCTTGGCTGTAGCCAACACTCAATACTTTGAGAAAGGTAAAATAATCCACCCTGCCTCCTGCCATGTATTGCAACAGAAGGGGTGGTGGGGTGGGGAGAAGAAATCCTTCCTGGCCCCAAAGCTTAGAAGCCTAGAAAACACTAACTACTCTCCATTCTGTTTCTAACTCTTGCTCTTTACACAGCTTCTTGATTCCTACTGGTGGTTTTCCAACCTCTTCTTGAACACCTTCACTGACAGATCCCACAACTTCCCTAGGCAGGCTATTGCAATATTCTAGCAGTGAAGAAGTTTTTCCTGATATCCAATCTAACTTATTTTGCTACAACTTCAAGCCTGCATTCTTCTTTCTGCAGCAAAAGAAAAAAAGGTGTTCTTCCCCTTCTTTATGGCAGACCTTCAAATATTTTTTTGAAAACCACTGTCATGTCCTCTCTTAATTGCCTTTTCTCCAAGCTGAATGTACCTGTTTCTTTCATGCTATCCTCATATGGCTTGTTAAATTATGAAAGAGTGAAGGGCTGACTTATCACAATGTGTAAGTGAATACATGGGAAATAAAACTGAAAATGGGCTCCTCAGTCTAATGAACAAATGTGCAATTTGGTCAAATGACTAGACAAAGTTGGACAAAAAGTAGACTAGAAATAAAATGCAGTGAGGTTAATTAACTATTGGAAAAACTGACCAAGGATTGTGGTGGATGTTTAAATTAAGACTGGATTCTCCCCCACCCCAATAATATATTGTAGTTCAATAAGAATTACTTAAATCCTTAGACCCCATGATATGCAGACTGGTCACAACAGTCCTTTATGGCCTTTTAATCTATGCAGGGTTTGAGCCAGAAGGCACATGTCAGCGAAAAGCTAAAACCAACCTAGTAGCAACAAGGTTGGATGATCCAGGTACCAGGAAGCAGAAGCCAGCCCTAAGCAAGTTCAAAATTCATATGAGCATCTACTACAGCAAGAGAATGTTTTTTGCTGAGCACCAAGAGGTTGAGCTCCAACAATTATGTCAAAGGACATTAATATAAGCACTGAAAACTAAGAACACTGTATTACTGTGTGGCGGAGAGAATGGGAGGGAAAGCTCAGGGTCTTGGGATGTCCCCATTACACAGGTGTTTGATCTGCCTAGGTAGAAGTACTGCATCCAAGACAACTTTGAATTTAAGATGACCTTCCAATAATTCTGTAATTCTAATTTGCTATAACTTTCCATGTCTAGAATCTAATTATTGGAGGGGTATCTTAAATTTGTCTCCTCCCTGCACCTTGCCTCTCCTGACTGCCCCCCACTTGCCTCTTGCCCCCAGCCCAGGACTATGCCTGCTTCTCTGCTGCTTGACCCTCTTACCACTTGCCCCCTTGGTGCCTACCCCACTACCACTTGCCCCCTGTCCCATGATCCCCCATCCCTTACCATCCCCGTGTCTGCCCCTCTGCTGTCTGATCCCCTGATACTTGCCCTCCCAATGTCTGTCCCCCCACCACATTCCTCCCTGTCCTTTGTCCCCTGTGCCTGCCCCACTACTACCTGCCCCAGTGCCTGTACCAGTGCCAGTGCCAGTGCCAGCTACCTCTACTGCCCCTTTCTCCCTCCAGCCCCCTCACCCCTTGCTTTCCCTCACTGCTTACCTTTTAGATAGCTCTAGCTCATGCTCCAGGGCAGTCAGCAGTGGAAACCCTGCTCAAGCTGGTTTCCCCCTGCGCTCCCCCAACATGCGCTCTTTCCTCCACTGCATGAACCATCCTGGCCCAGAGCCTGGGGCCAAAGCTGGAACTGAGCTGCTGCCTGGCCCAGGCCAGTACTCACATCTAAGATGAGCCTTCCCCCACACTGATTGAGAAAAACAAAACCTTGTCTTGGCTTTGAGTAAGTGTGGTATTACTGAATTGTACAGCAATTCCCATCCCTGGGGTTGCTTTCTGTTTTTCCAAGAACAGATGGTGCTGATCACTGGCAAGAAGGTTGTCTCCAGTGTGTGGGCAAAAACCTAGGATCTTCTTAACCAATCTCCGAGCCCCCTCACTCAACATATCCAAATGAGTAATAATACCATATTGTTATTTGTAAGTTGGCCCCACGTTTTCAAGTTCAGTACTAAGAAAAACAGTTTTTTGCCCTGCTTATAAGTGGATAACTATCAGTGAAGAACTGCTTTTTCATAGCAAAATCCCACTGGAGAAATAAATAATCAGGGAAAGGACCCAAAGAACTAAGTGCACTAAAAGTGCTAAAATAGAAAATTCAGTGGAAAAAATTCTCATTTGGCATTTTTATTGCACGGATAGAAACCCTGCAAGTTCAAAAGTCAAGACTCTGGGAGGTCCATTTATAAGTCAACCCCATGTATAAAGCGTTGATAGTATAATCAAATATATATTTTTATGGTTCCTTTAAGCCATAGTAAACCTTCATCATGACTGGTTTGGATGGGCTGGATTGTGACTTTGAATAGTATTGCCTATTCAAAACTTCCAGGTCACAACACAGGACAAGTCACTGTAGGTGAAGCATGCAAATCCTTTTAGGATCAGCCTGAGCATAACATTCTATTTTACTTGGTGCTTTCAATCCCACGTAGGAGTTTATTTGTTTTTGTTGTAATTTTCCTGATTTACAGCAGTGTGACAAGAAATGAGCCCTGCATAGGTTCTGATTCTGCAAATTCTTATGCTTTGGACACTTAACGTAAGTATAACTCACTGACATCAATGAGGCTGCTTACATACGTATATTTACTGATAAATGTAAATATTTATAGAAACAGGATCTTAGGCTTGCTCATATAGAAATTACCTGTGACAAACTGTAGACAATCACATCTACTTTAATGCTCTCCAGCTTAATGTCCATAATTATTTTCCCTTTAATGTTATTACATAGCATTTAAAAACTACATTTCAAACTTTCATTTCTTACTGCAGTGTGAGTGTTTCATATATGGTTTCACCAGACAGGGATGTTATTAATATAACTATTGCCATCTGGTCATTCTAGCACCTCTCCTACCTCTCATGGAATATTTTTAGTGCTGCAGAGATACAAAAATGTAACCATAGGAAACAGTAACTGCCAACTCATCTGTCATATACAGTACATTTAATACCTTCTTCAATCAGCATTGTTTGCCAAAGCTCACTTGAATATGTGGAAAACACTGAAAAATGTTGCAAGCACCCGGTTATCAATTTTTTTCACATTTGGCCTCAGAAAATGCTATTTACTTTTAGACATTTCCATTCAATTGACTTACAGGTCTATTTTTAGAAGAACTTCTGAATTCACCATGTGTTCGCTTTCTTGCAGAACTTGGTATCTTACTGCAAAATGAAGCTTCCTACTAGATGGCCTAATAAATGAGGTTTTTTTTCAGGTTTGAGTAAGTATGCCGTGAGGTTATATAAAGTCCAATTTAAAGTCAGAGGCCTCCCTCTGTGTGTGATTAAGGGAGAGAGACTTTCAAAGCTCTCCTTTCTATAGACCAGAAGACTTGGGGAGGTAAAATTGGTAACAAACATTTTTGTTCCTTCCTCAAAATCTTTTTGTTGTCAGACATGGCCTCAGTTTCATTTTGTTTCTTAGAGAACTGATTAGATTAGAGTTTACATATTGACACAGTGAGGTCACCTTCAAGCAATTTTTACCATATCACATTGTTATAACACACAAGGGAGTATGCTTTCTCTCAGTGGTGATATGTAGGGGGTGCACAGAGGTGCACTTGCACCCCCTGAGAGCGCTGGTACACCCTGTCAGCTAATGTTCCTGGACAGGGAAGCAGACAAGAGTGCTGGTGCCTCCTCTGAGAGCACCGGCTGGGGAGTGGGAGTGTCAGGAGAAGTGGTCACCCCCGTGGCCAGAAGTACCACTTGCAAGTCGGCGGGATCAGCCATGGGGGGACCCCACCCCCCCGGTCTGCAGGATTGGCTGTGTGGGCACCCCCCCTGGTCTGTGGGATCAGCCATGGGGGACCTCCCCCTTACTGACTGTCTGCTGGGGGGGCAAGTGCTCCCCAACTCAGAAGGCACTGGTCACCCATGCTTTCTCTCTCACTATTTCAGTATTATACAGTATATGGTTACCTGATATATTATTTAAAGAGAGGGTTATTTATCTGCCGTTTCTGGGATGTTATATATATTTTTTAATAATAAAATGGAAATTCAACTAGAAAGCAGGAATCTCCTCAGGACGGTAGAATTTATTGCTACATGCTAATTGCATATGTAGATGAACCTGATAGCACACAAATTAAACTGAATTTCTTTCATCCTCCACTGTGTGGAGTTCATCCTTGAGGCTGAGCTTTTCTTTCTACACCATTAACAAGTTTGTAAATCTGCCCATCATTACCTCTAGCAAACTGCATGTCATTTACACTTCTGCTTAGATGGGTTGTCATCCATGCATTCAGTTCCTTTTACTATGCCTATTGTAACTCCCTTGTCTATGGCCTCCAAAGGCACCTATCCATGTACTCTGGGGCATGGAGCCACTCTCAAGAGCCACTCTAATTAAAATGCTTGCATTGTCTCATGTATTTAGCATCCTGTGTTTCAAAATGGTGACAGGTCACTTTATTTAAAGCACCCCTGCTGCCATTTTGCCACCAAATACACAAGACACTGCAATACGCCTGGGTGTTCTCATTAGAATACTCCAGCCTACTCAATTGAATTAATTGATTAATCAAGTCTTCCCTGACGTGCTTTAATCAGAATGCATTGGAGCACGTGTACGAGTGCCCCAAGTGTTCCAGCTTTCCTGACCTCACAGGGCATGTCCACACATGTAAGCATGTGCGCTTGCAGCAGCTCAGATAGAAGTGGCGCAAATTTGAGCCGGGTTTTTTTGCTTCAGTGCACATGCTTGGACATGCACTTTGTTGTGGAGCAAATTGTACCACTTGGGGCAAAATAATCCTGCCTGGCTCCTCCGAGATCTTCATCCGGGGGAGCTAGATCCCGGGGCCAGAACCTGTGCTGTCCCTAGCAGTATAAAAAGCTGCCCTGTCCTGGCCTCAGCAGTATAAAAAGCTGCCCTGGCAAGTAGCTCAGGGCTATTAGTTCTCAGGAGCTTCTGGGGCCCATCCAGTTGGTGCCTGGGGACACTACTTTTTGTGCCAGCTGGACTGCTGAAGCAGCCCTGAGAGTTCCCTGTACTCTCTACCCACTGCAGCAGTCTGGCAGTAGGGACTGCTGCCTGGCTGTGGCCGGCTGTGTACCTGCCAAACCCAGATGGGGACTGCACAGCCAGTAGAGGCATCTGCTCCTCTGTGCCAGATGCCAGTGGACTGTGGTTGCATGGTTGGCTTCTGTGCAGCACTGCTGCCACGTGTGCCCCCTGCCCAGTCATCTGGGCAGCTATCACCCGGAAGATGTTCTTACAGTGTTAAAGCAAGTCTCCTATCATAATAAAAAAGTGAACTGTAAATGCATGTTTCATGAATACATATTTTGCTGCCCTCCCACAGGGCAATGGCCCCCACACAAGGGTTTCAGCCCCCCAACAGGGGATTCAGCCCCTACATAAGAGGTTCATCCCCCAAACAAGGGGTATGGCCCCTGAATGGGAGCCAAATATCCCCTGCAGGGGCCACACCCCCTGCAAGGCCCACATGCCCCACCCCAACCCCCCAGTTGCTGGCCCCATCTCTCACCAGCTGCTGCAGCCCCCCAATGACTGCCCCACCTAGCCCTACCCCCGCTACCCCAAACCCCTAAATGGCTGCCCCATCCAGGTTCACCCCCCAACTTGCACCCCCAGGCACCCAAGGCTACCCTCACAACCCCAGGCACTTTAAAAAAAAAACCCAGAAAAAGAACAGGGAAAAAAATGAAACAAAAGGCCTCTGCTTACCTTGGGGGGGGGGAGCTCCAGAACATGCTGGCAGAGGCCCCCCAGGCAGCACAGGGCAGCAGAGGGGCAGGAGGGCCTGCGCTAGGGCTGCAGGGGCTGTGACCCTGCCCCACACTGTG
Organism: Crocodylus porosus; assembly: GCF_001723895.1. Classification (NCBI taxonomy): domain Eukaryota; kingdom Metazoa; phylum Chordata; order Crocodylia; family Crocodylidae; genus Crocodylus; species Crocodylus porosus. The sequence goes on from NW_017728886.1 coordinate 46,455,373, forward strand.
CGGGCGGGGCCCCAGGAAGACACAGGGCAGTTGGTAAGTGCCAGGG
>NW_017728886.1:46455677-46467216 GCF_001723895.1 Crocodylus porosus
GGTGCCCATGGTCCCCTCCTCCTTCCTCCAGCCCCCCGACCCCTTACTCACCAGCACCAGGGCGAGGGCCAACCATAGAGATGCTCTGGGAGTCAGAGCGTCTCCATGGCGGACCCAGCCTCCAGTTGCCTCAGGGCACAGTCTGGGACCCTGCCCTGTGCCGCTTTGTTAATTTTTGTTTTTTTTAGACCCCTGGATATTTTTTCGTTCCTGCACGTGCCTCTTCCCTCATCTCAAAGGGGTTTGAGACAGAGCAAGAGGCATGTGTGCACTCGTGTGGACGCGCCCGCAGTGTACAGAATGTTACGTCCCGCCTTTGCATACATACAGTGTAAAGTTTCTCGAAGATATCACTCTCCATTCCTCAGACAGTTCCACTAACAATTTGATTTTAGTTCAAAACTCTTGAGTTTTTTTGAACCTCTACTGAGACATGCTTTAGGCAATCTTGTGGACACTCTCTGATCTGCCATCTCTAATTTCTCTGCTCTCCCTTTTGTCCTTCTTCATGTAAAAGCAATTCTTGCTGGTTGGAACAGCTTTTTTGCTATGTATAACTAGCCTACTGATTCTACTTCTGTTTTCCAATCTCTTGTCTGTGCGCAGGTACCAGAAGCAGTATAATTCTCCTAGCATGGTGCTCTGCCCATGATAAGGGTATGTTAGCACAGGCAGAATACAGTATTCATATGCCTACGTTGCTTCCAGTACTCAATTTAGTTTGATTAGAGCTGGTTTGACTATCACCATATGACACTAAATTATACTATGTAGACGTACCATCAGACAGTAGAGCTTAGCATCTAATAGCAGCCTTTCAATGTATTTAATAAACATCTCTTCTACTACTCTGCCTGCCTGCCTCATCACTTACTACTAATGAAATAAATGTGAACACCAGATCCCAGCAGATTCCTACGAGATTAGATTAGGATTTCTAGATGTACAGTAATGCACTGTGTAGCAAATAATTCCAAAAAGTAATCAGTATTCATTTTAATTGAACTTCCTATTTGAAGTCTCACATGATTATTCACACGTTGATTATTATCAATGGCCTGGGCAACTACTTACACGTTTCTCCCTGCATATTTCATATAGATTGTGATATAATACTTGTATTGTACCCTGCTGCATCATTCTACACTACTTTTCCTGGTTCCTATTGCATTCAAATAAAATAAAACATTATATATAGACAAATAATATAAAAAGACTGATTTTTTTTCTCAAAAATCTTGCATTTGAATAAAAGGGTTGCAGCAGATGGAGTGCTCCGCTACTTACTTATATTTGACATTTCAAATTTAAAGAACTGTGTTAATTAATTAACTATTTATGTGGGCTGGTGTTTTAGGAAAATGGAGTAGAAAGTCAGTGAGGCATTACAGAGCCAGGGTTATCCTTGGGGGAACAAAGGCAAGTACAAAGCTGAGGGGAGTGAGAGCAGGCCTAGGGGTTGACTTACATGGATTTCAATTATGGAGGAACAGTACTACTTCTTAAATGGAGATTCTGTATTTTAAAATATACAGATATGTACACACGCAGAAAGAGCAATTGCCAGCTCTACTCCAAAATGTAAATAAATTGGAATTCAGATGTTTTTCCTTCCAGTCTGGACCTGATTAAGAAATGTAACCCTTTCAATGTGCCATCAGTGTATTTTGTTATTATCTGCTTCATAATACTGCCTGGAGATCTCAGAAGGTACTGAGGCTCTTTTGTATCAACCTCACTAAATAGAGTGAGAAATAATCCTGGCTCCAGGGAGGTCATAGCAGTAACAGGAGGGGGAAAATGGTGGGGGAAAGGGAACATTACTGTACTTACTTGTAACCAAGATGAGGTTTTTATCCCCATTTAATGTGGGAAAATAAAAACCCCATTGTGGATTCAAGTACAGCCTGAGGCAGGCAATGTCTGCAGCAATGGGCCCTGATCTGGCCTCAGGGCTGCAGCTGCAGCCCTGCCTGCCCTGGGCTGGACAGGCGCTCAAGCTGTTGCTGTCGCTGCTTTGTAGCCAGGGCCAGGGTGGCTCAAGGTGGCTTGTGTGGTAGGGGAGGGGGCATATGGTGGGAAAAGCATACGGGAAACCATACAGTGCAGAAGGGGGAGCACAGGGGAGATGACATGGTGCGGAGTGGGTAGATCACATGGAGAACATGTGGTGTGGAGAGGGGAGAGTGCTGGAGAGACTGTGCAGAAGGCACAGGGGAGCTTGCGTGGTACAGGTGGGAGATGTGGGGCTAGGCAGCAGGGCAGAGATGGTGCAGTGTGAGGGAGGCCCAAGGGAAGTACAAGTGTGACTGTGTAGCAACAGGGAAGTTGTTGCAGCGCTGGGTTTAGCCCCAGCTTGAGCCACTGCTGCTGCCAGACAGGCCAGGGCGGGGACCACTGTGTGCTCCATGCCCTGGGCTGAAGCCAGAGCCCGAGCCGGATCCAGAGCCAGAGCTGCATAGGGTAAGTGGTGCAGGGGGCAGGTGACAGGGGAAACAAGTATCTGGGGGAACATGCACTGAGGGCCCAAGTGGCTGAAGGGGGCAGGGACTGTGGGGGCAAGTATCTGGGGGTGCAGGCCCTGGGTGGGGGCAAGTGGAGGTGGGGAAAGGTGGAAGAAGGTGGCAAGTAGGTGCTAAAAGGCACAGGCACCAGGGGGAAACAGCAGGAGCATATTGGGGGGGGGGGCAATGGGTGGGGATCAAGCCACTAGCCTTCCTGCTGCCTGCCCCCTGCCACTGCTTTCCCCAGTGCAGTGGTGGGAGAATGAATTTTTAAGATGATCCTCTTTGATTCTAACAAATTTATAATTTTCCATGTATAGAATCCAATTACTGGTTGTTGCACTACATTCAAAGACAGTTTGGAGTCAGGTAAATATAATATTACTTCAATGGTATGGATGAAAAACTGAGATAATGACTTATGAAATGATTTATCACAAAAAACCTGGGATAGAATGAGGAACAAAACCAAGATTTCCTGAGTACAATACTAGTGCCATGCCCATCAGACCATCTTTCCTTTTTATTTACTGAGTATAAATGCCTATTGGGTACTAGCTAATCTGAGATTAATTATTCAAATAATAGACAAGCAAGGATTTTCTGGGGGTAATATATTTTATTGGACCAACCGTATAGTTGGGATAAAGTTGGACAAGCTTCTGAATAAAAGCATTCTTCCTCAGGTCTGAGAAGGAAAGCAAGCACAATGGTTAAGAACAGTAGGTACAGCCATGAAATTGTACGAAGGAGAGATTCCCAGGGGGAGTAGTCAAATAATTAGCAGAAGAAAAGATACTTGATTACTGGGAGATCAAGACCTATCAAAATGGAGAAGGGTCATTATCACCTGTAATGTGTAGGAAGAATTTTGGAACCAGGTAGATTATGGTGTGTCATAAAATCAATATCAATGTTCGGTTCTTCATTTCTAGTGTTCAGCCATCTTATGAATTTTTGTTTCCTAGCTCACATTTTCAGTGTATTTGGTAGATTTCCCTTGAGCTCTACCCCCTGTTCTAAAAAATCACTGTACTTACTTTCTTTCCCAGATCTGAAGAATGCTTTGCATTTGAAAGTTTCTCTAACTTTATTTCAACTATACAGCTGGTCCAGTAAAAGATATCAACCCCCAAATTTTTTTGGACCATCACAGCAAAAATGAAAAGGGGAAGACAAATGGGAGTATGGGACCATTGTTCAACAACTCAGGACAGCTAGTCACTGGCACTCAGGGGAAAACTGAACTCCTGAATGACTACTTTGCTTTCTCCTTTCACTGGGCCAAGGGGAAAATCATGCCAGTTAGGGTACAGAACGAGCAGGGTTCAAATGACTGCCTTCCTACTATTGCTGTAGAACTGGTATGTGATCAGTTAAAGAAATTGGATGTATATAAGTCATCAGGACTGGATGAACCGGATAGAGGTTGATGTTATTTACTTAGATTTTAAAAAGGCCTTTGACAGTGTCGCACCCAATTCTTATAAATAAATTAAGCAGTTGCAATGTAGATTATTACACAGTCTGGTGGGTGGAGAATTGGTTCATGGATACCAATACCACCCAGAGAGTGGTAGTGGGTGGGTCGGTTTCTACCTTAAGAAATGTGAGCAGTGGAGTCCCCCAAGGCTCTGTCCTGGGACCAATACTGTTCAATATTTTCCTTAGTGACTTGGACAAGGGAGCGGAAAGCACTCTGTCCAGGTTTGCAGATGACACCAAACTATGGGGTGAGGTAAACAAATTAGAGGGCAGAGAGAAAATACAGGTGGATTTGGATAGGTTGGGGAAGTGGGTGGAACAGAATAGGATGCAGTTTAACAAAGATAAGTGCCATGTGTTACACCTAGGGAGGCAGAATCATCAACATACCGTCAAGGAAAAATCTTAAGTTTGGTGCTGCCATCACAGGGAGTTGAAACTACAGACAGGCCCCCAGAATGTGCCCTCTGGGTGACCTGGAGGCTTGTCGATCACAGAGCATGAGGTAATCTGATCTAACGCACATGCTCAGTTCACTGACTGCATGATGTAATTTGACTAGAAATTTCTCTGTGAAGAGCGTTCTGATTGGTCACTAAATTTTTATAAAAGGTTTGTGAGCCGCCACCCGGCTGTGGTGAGGTAGAGTGTGTGTGTTTTGGAGGAGAGAATGTGCTTGATCCTGTGAGCAGAGGCTGCCTTTGCAGGGAGTGTCTCACAGGGAGAGAACGATCCTGTGAGCAGAGGCTGCGGATGGCAGGGACTGTGAGGCACAAGCAGAGGCTGTGGACAGTGGGTGGAGCGACTCGTCTTTTTGATCTTGGTTACGGGACTGTTTGGCTTCAATTTTGACTTCGGCTTACTTTGTTCTGGCTTCTCATCTCCAACCTCGGTTTATGAACTGTCTTTTGGACTGGCGTCACGACCCCGTTCCTTGATTCACTACGTTACAGTTTTTGTTATTTGTTATTCGTTCATTAGCTGTTGACCAGCCCTGGGACTAGCTAGTGGGCAGCCGCACCTATCCCTCGGGGGTAGAAAGCAAGGCCTTGCTAGTGAACCCCGTGGGCCAACAGACCCCTTTGTTGTTCGCTATACTGTAACCGAAGAAATATCTGAGCCTCCGCTTCCCAAGCGTGAGTAAATAAATCATCTTTGTTTAAACTTCCCGTACAGCTCACACTCCACCACCGCTAATCCCACCTGTTCATATTCCAATTGCCACCCCGGCCCACCGTGACCTTGGGGCCCGATTCACTCAGTGTTCAGTTACCCCAACACATACCTATAGCCTGAAAGGTACCATACTGAGTAGCACAATGGCGGAGAGGGATCTCGGAGTTGTAATCAACTCCAAAATGAACATGAGTCACCAATGTGATGAAGCAATAAGTAAAGCTAATCGCACTCTTTCTTGCATAAGTAGGTGCATCACAAACAGGTCTAAGGATGTGATATTTCCCCTCTATGCAGCATTGGTCAGGTCCCAGCTGGAGTACTGCATCCAGTTTTGGGTGTCGCATTTCAAGAGGGATGTAGATAACCTGGAAAGGGTTCAGAGGAGGCACACCCACCTGGTTAAAGGCCTACAAGAAAAACCCCACGAGGACCAATTGAGGGACCTGAATCTCTTCAGCCTCCAGAAGAGAAGGCTGAGAGGTGATTTTGTGGCCATCTACAAGCAGGGGGGGACAGCAGGAAATAGGGGATACAGTGTTTACCAGGGAACCCATTGGGGTGACTAGAAGCAATGGCCACAAACTGAAGGAGAGAAAATTTAGACTGAACATCAGGAAAGAAATCTTTACAGAGAGGGTCGCCAAAATACGGAATACGCTTCCAAGGGAGGTGGTGCTGTCCCCTTCCTTGGAGGTATTTAAGAGGAGATTGGAGAAACACCTGGCTGGGAGGAGGGAGGATCCAGGTAACTATAGGCCAATTAGCCTAACTTCTATCTCAGGGAAAATCCTGGAAAAATTCATTAAGGGGTTTATGTGTGACAGGCTTGCAAAAGTTAGGATTCTGAACAGGAGCCAGCATGGCTTCATTGTGGGCAGGTCTCGTCTCACCAACCTCATCTTCTTTTATGATCAGGTAACTTGCCACCTGTATAAGAGAGAGGAGGTTGACATTATATACCTTGACTTCCAAAAAGGTTTCGATCTGGTATCCCACAATGCCCTCATGAGAAAATTGGAAGGCTGCGGACTTAACTGTGAGATAGTCAGGTGGGTAGAAGCTGGCTGTGGGGTAGGACCCAGAGAGTTCTAATGAACAGATCTGCATCATCTTGGCAGGAAGTAGCCAGTGGTGTCCAGCAGGGGTCAGTGCTTGATCCAGTGCTATTCAACATTTTCATCAATGATTTGGTTATGGCGGTGAAGAGCTCACTGGCCAAGTTCACGGATGACTCCAAGTTATGGGGAAGCTTGCTCACGTTTGAAGATAGGCTGTAGATAGAGTGGACCTAGACAGGGTAGCAAGTTGGGCAGACTGGAACCAGATGAAGTTCAACATCAAGAAATGTAAAGTGCTCCACCTGGGGATGAACAGTACCCTGCACATCTACAGGCTTGGCAATGCTATCTTGATCAGCACTATGAATGAAAGGGACCTAGGAGTAATAATAGACCATAGTATGAATATGAGCCGGCAGTGCGACGTTGTAGCCAGCAGTGCTAACCCTGGCATGCATTAATCGATGCATCTCCAGCAAAACCAAACAAGTGATTCCCCACTCTACTTGGCATTGGTGAGACTGCAGGTGGAGTACTGTGTCCAGTTCTGGGTTGCCGCACTTTAACAAGGACGTGGTCAAGCTTGAATCTAGAGAACGGCCACCCATCTGATCAGAGACTTGCATGGCAAGCCATATGAGGAAAGTCTGAGGAATCTGGGACTCTTCAGTCTGAAAAAAAGAAGGCTGAGAGGGGACTTGCTAGCAGCTTACTGCTACCTCAGAGGCATACATCAAGGGCTTGGTGAACAACTGTTCACCAGGGTACCCTTGGGGAAAACTAGAAGTAATGGTTACAAACTCCTGGAAGACCGTTTCAGGCTCAACATTAGGAAAAAACTACTTCACAGCTAGGGTGTCTGGACTGGGGAATAAGCTCCCTCCAGAGATGGCGCAAACGCCTATCCTGGAAATCTTCAAGAGGAGACTGGATGGTCATGTTGCTGGGGTTACCTGACCCCAGTTATCTTTCCTGTTTGGTGCAGGGGGCTGGACCTGATGATCTTCTGAGGTCCCTTCCGGCCTTGTAATCTATGAATCTTTGAATCTATGAAGCAACAACTTCACTCTAGCTGTTCAAATAATAGAGGCATGCCTAATGCTATAATGTGAGATTGGGAATGAGAGCAGAGAGGAGTACAGAAATAATAGTTTACTGAAGTATAAGTAATATCACATATAGTCAAAAAGCAGTCCTCCTAAACCTTTTTTTTCAGGAGAGGAATATTAGCTGACTAATTGTATTTTATTCATTAGATTTGTGTGATATTAATTTCTAAAAATGTTGCTAATAAATATAAGGCAGCAGTAAAGAATTTAAAAATAAAAGCTGATATGTGTGTTATCCTTTTCTCTTTGATGTCTTCCTGAGAATTATTTAACTGAAAATTATAAATGTGAAGCAATTATATTATTAAAATAATTTAATCCATTAAGAATATGAGTCATGTCATTTTTAAAGTGCTACCAAAGACATTTCATATGGTAATAGAATGAAAATCTTTTTTTTTTCATATCTAACAGCTGTTGTGTTGGTGAACAGTAGATACAGCATATTCTCAAATGTTCTGGGATAAGTTTAACATGGCATTCTAATCTTAAGTCTTTAACTGTTGCAAGTTATAATATAAGACTGATCTTAGGCTAGAATCTTTTACCATAAAAGCTCCTTCTGCAACACAATGAAATCCATGTCCACCAGGTGTCGCAGGATTTAGCCTGGAGATGTGCATTTTTATCTGCTAGATACCGACTGCCATGGCTTGGCACACCAGGAGTCTACTTCTGAACACTCTTTTGGTCTAAAACATGTTGGTTTCTCCAACTAGAGTACTCAGTTCCACAGACTGAAAACACACCAGCATAGTATTTATCAAAATATTATTTCACAACACAAGAAACTTTCTGATATTAGAAATATTTAGAAAAAAGTTGTGTCTTATAGGTTAGTTTCATTAATCTGGGAGAACTGAGTACTGTGAATTATATATTCCAATGCTGTGCAGCATTTTTGCAGCAGATTGTTGGTTCATTTTGTAAACAGTCTTCCCAGCCCTAGGAGGATCACAGAATTGTAAAGGTGGTCTTCAGGGACTTTGAGATGACACAGGGAATTTTGATACTTATTCTGTATTCTGGCTGCTGACATAGTGGGGAAAAGACAGTGTGACTTGAAGAAAGGGAGTGTAGCAGAGATGCCACTTCTGTATACCAATCTTCAGTTTCAGCCCTTTATGTTCATTTGCTTGGGCTTTTCTAATACGTACAGTAGAAATAAACCTGAACAAAGGCAGAGTAAGGGAAGGAATTTTTCCTAACCTGCATTGTGGCTCAGCATATTTCAGGATCTAGCTCTATATCTGTATTTCTACGTGTTTGTATATTACATATTTTACATTTATTATGTTGGAACTTCATTAAATACATAAGGGCCAATTCTTGCTCAGATCATGACAAAAGTCCTGAGTAATATACCAGGTATGTTCCCTCTTTACCCATGAGCTGTGAATTCCTAGTTGAATGTCACCCACATCTTAATGAAAAGGTGTATCATCTGTGTATTATCTTCACAAGCTGCAAAACTTTGGATGATTTTTGAGATGATTCTTCACCTTCATTTGCACTTTCCAAGTTTAGTTTTTTGTTCTTTTAAGTCAGTGTTTCTCAGCCCATGACTCACAACCCAAAAGTGGGTCACAAGAATATATGAATGGGTTGCGAACAAACTTTAAAAATGGATTCTCCTTTAAAAGATAAAAACGTGGGAAACTGTGGCTTTTCCCTTGCAGGCTGGCAGAGTTCCAGCCTAGAAGGGGCTTCTTGGGGGCCCCCATGCTCCCCATCCCCCCCACCCCACGTACTGGGGGCTGGGGGCCTGGGGGTGGAGTGCAGTATGTCGGCAGTGAGGGCCACTGGGTAAAGACTGGCCACTGATGTTTACAAATGGGTCCTGGTAAAAAGAAGGTTGAGAACCACTGCTTTAAGTGACGCTATGTATGGATTATTTCGCTTCTGTCTTTAGCTCTGTTAGGAGAGTAAAAAGAGATAACTACTTCTGAATAAAATGTCCATCCCTTTTGTGCAGTGGAGAAGTTGTACAGTAAGAAAGTGTACTCGTCATGAGACAATTGCAAGATGTATTTGGAAATGAATGGCAACAGCATTCAAAAATCTCCTGAGCTTACTATGGCAGCAGCTGCCCTTTGTGTGAGCCATACACTGTACACTTCCAGTGATACGACAGATGGACACGTCAGGGACAGAAACAGAAGTTAGGCTAAAACAGAAGTTGTCTTTGGCAGTACAAAACCCAAGCAAACAGACATCTGTGGTCCTTGCGACACAAATGCCCCGAACGGTGGCTACAACAATAGGTGGTGATAAATCACCTGGGGTTGTTTGACCCCAGTACTCTTTCCTGCCCTGGCAGGGGGTAGGGCTAGATGATCTGCTCAGGTCCCTTCCAACCCTAGAAACTATGAAACTATCTCCAGCCACCCTGAGCAGGCTCTTCCAGGGCTTCATGGACCTGATCCTGAGCACCCCAAGAATTTGGAAGTCCCTGTTCCCCCGAGCACTGCCAGGAGTGACCAGGAATAATGGTCACAAGCTGGCAGAGGGTAGTTTTAGGCTAGATATCAGGAGATGCTACTTCACTGTCAGGGCAGCTAGGATCTGGAACCAACTTCCAAGAGAAGTGGTGCTGGCTTCTCCCTGGGGGTCTTTAAGAGGAGGTTAGATGTACACCTTGCTGGGGTCATTTGATCCCAGTACTCTTTCCTGCCATGGCAGGGGGTCGGATTAGAATATCTACTCAGGTCCCTTCCGACCCTAGAAACTATGAAACTAACTATGAAACTATCTAGACTAAATTTGGCCTATTTTCTTTGGACTGAAATGTTATGAATAAAATAGCCTGACTCAGAACACAACTGGAGTCACTAGCAATCTTTAAATTTGGCTGGACATTTTTAAGTGATAATTCACTAGCTAAACTTTTTTTACATTAATCCAGTTTCTGGGTTCTGGAAAGTAAATAATATTCTTATTCATGTAACATACAACATATCCTTTTGAATATGAATCAAGAAATACAGCAAAAAAGAGTTCTGGAAAAACAAAAGCTGCTTCTCCGAAACTGGTAGCTTTGGTTATTTATTTAATGTATATCACTTACTTAACCATACTTTGGAAAGAATCTGCTTCTCAAGTACTTGTGACCTGGACTGAAAGTCTATGTACAGGAGTGAGAGGAAAATAGAAGCTGGCATGTGAGTACTCTTCCTTCACTTTCTCCTTATAGAAAAATAGAGCATGGAAATGGGCAGAACGTTATTTGCGTTTCTCCAATGCACTGACCAAAGCGTCAGGGTGGGAAGTGTCATCATTTACTGCTGGTGTAGATTAGGGGTATGTCAGAAGGTAATATGCCTCACAACAGTATTGCCAATTCAAGGAAATGTTTTTTACTGAGAATCTGCAAGCTTTTTACTGACAACCAAATTTTTTTACCAACACATGATTTTAATGGTATAGGTTTTACATTATATAAAAGTAACTCTTCTACCAGGTTCTGCACTGCTTCTAGGCCCAAGTTAGAAGGGCTGAATTCAAATGTCGGGGTTTAACACCAAGCATAAAAAAATAGTACAAAGCTTGGTTCTCGGTAAAAAGTTTGCAGTAAAAATAATATTCTTCTTTTGGTGACCCTGTTGACTGCAGTGTTGGTTTTACACTGTGCTCAGTGCTGTAGCAATGAAGTTTGGTGCCCAGGGCAAAGCCTGCAGTGGCATCCCACCCTCACCCCGTGCACAGATCTGGGGGGCACACGCCCTGCCATGTTTGCCCAGGAGTGCATGCAGCAGTGGGAGCTGCCCTCTCTCCATCCCCATGCCCCCCTAAACAAGCCGCTTATGGCTCCATCCCATGCCCCAGACTGACTGGGAAGTGCCTGTTGGTGCCCCTTCACTTTGGCACCTGGGGTGGTCACCCTGCTCACTCACCCACCTTGCTACAGCACCAGGTCCAACAAGGCATCTCCCCTGGTGGGGCTGTGCACCTCCTGGGTTAGATGGAGGTCCTGCATTCTGGCTAAGAACCTACATGAGCATTTAGTTCTGGCTGACTGCTCTTCCCAGCAGATGTCCGGGAAGTTCAGGTCCCCCATGACTACCACATCCTTAGACTTCACTACCTCTGTGAGCTGACCTAAGAATTCCTGGTCGAGCTCTTCCCCTTGGTTGGGAGGTCTGTAGTAGACCCCCACTGTTAAGTCTCTTTCCCCTCGACTGCCTTGTATTCTAACGCAAAGCAC
>NW_017728886.1:46467316-46474983 GCF_001723895.1 Crocodylus porosus
GTACAGCCTATAGCCCTTGACATTCACCGCCCAGTCATGTGTTGAGTCCCACCACGTTTCAGTGATCCCCACTATGTCTGGGTTGGTGTCAGCTAGCAGGAGGGTAAGTTCCTCCTGCTTGTTTCCCATACTATGAGTGTTTGTGTAGAGGCATTTGAGGCCTCCTGTGGATGTGTGTACTGGCCCCCTAATCACAGCATTGTCCTGGCCCCTGTTGCTTATCTGTATATATGTTTCACTCGTCGGTCTAGGCTGGGCTGTACTTTCAGCGGAATTACTGTTCTCAAGCAGTCTTGGAAACCAAAAAAATTAAATACTAAAAAAAATGAAGACAACCAAAATTCCTTGTCTAATTCTAACAAAATGTTAGTCTAGCCTCTTGTTTGATTCCACAAAAGTCATATTCCTCCTTTTGAGCCCGAAAGACTATATGGAACATAAAGTCACATGGAATATTGAGGTATAGTGGGAAAGTACTAGTTCTCAAACTCAGTATCGTCTTTGTTGATCTTTATACCTATCTTTTAAAAACAATGTTGAGATCTACAGAACAACTGCGAAGTATTATTGTTATTTTCAAAAAGTGTGTGTGTCCAAATACCAAAGATGGACTGAAAAGCATAGATATATATTGCATTTGATGGCAGCCTTTCCCATTATAGAACAGTGTCATTGTGCACCAACTCTTAATCTATGAGCCACAGCAAGGTCTTTCAAAGGACAGCATATTCCTCTACTGTAATGAAATGCACATGAATAATATATGCTGTTTAAAATTTTGTACTGTAGTGCACTTTTTGGAATTATTTCAACAACACTAAAAGGTGCACAACTTTATAATCAATTCATATTGCTAAATTATTCTTTTCATGACATAGAATGCACAAAAGCTCTCCTGTAGGACTGTGCAACAGAATTCAGAGCTAATATGCAGAGACTTTACGTACAAGTATATCAAAAGCAAATACATTAATTCTACCTCAGACCTGATATCACATAGAAATTTTTTCCCCATCTAAAATACAAAAAATATACTTAAGTAGATTATGGATGGCCAAGAGATGATTGTTCATTTGTGACTGAAATCTCTGGGGTGTGTTAGTGAAGGCTACGTGACACTTGAAGGGTAAAAACAGATTTGCCAAATGAAGTGGATCAACTGTGGCAGGGCACATTACATTGCCACAGTCTCCCCCCACAGAACACATAGATGTTTGCCACAATAAAACATTATTTTATACTGCATTTTGTTGCAGCCACTGATGTGGTGTAGCAAAGTGTAGGGACATCTCTATTTGCTTGCCATTTGTGCCAAAGTGACAGCTGACCGGGAATACAGACTCCTGATAGTCTCCCAGAAAATCTCTGTTGTATCTGGATTTAGTTTTGAAGCCTTCCCCTAAGGTAGTTGGGAAGGTCTCACCACTTATTTTCATGGGCTTTATAGCTATTTCATAAAGCTCTCGAGGAGGACAGTGCAGCACTCTGCCAAGCTACTATGTGAGATGCCTCATAGTTAAGAGTTGTTATAGTTTCATAGTTGTTAGGGGCTGGAAGGGACCTTACAGAACATTGGGTCCTGCCCCCTTGCAATTGGGCAGGAAAGATTGCTGGGATCAGATGAGTAGCTTTTCAAATTTGAGCTGATTAAGCAGTGGAGGCTATGGTTTTGAAGCACCCTATACTTACCTTACTCTGGAGGTTGCAATATGGTGGCATTTTAAGGAGCTACCCTGTCAGGAGTAACCCCACCATGTTGTCACTAGGCCCTCCAGTTGGATGCATTTTATGATCATCCCCAGGGCAAAAAATATAGGCATATCATAATTATTACTAGTAATAGTATTTAATTTTTGAAGCTTTTCAAAAGCAATTGTGATTGGTTTTATTAAGAATTGATCTCACCTTATTTTCTTTGTTCCTATTGCTACCATGTTTTTGAAGACATTTAAAATAAAGTAAGTAAAGGGTGTTTGCAATTCTCCCTTCCTTAGGTAGAGTTATATCAGTTTACACTAGCTGATCAACTTGAAGGGACTGACAGCTTTCTGCAGAATCATTATAGAAATATATCAGGTTAAAAACAAAGTGGGGACTTGAGAGCAACAGACTGTGTTAGCAAGTACAGTTCATAATTACAGAATAAGAAAACAGCAGCCAGGTATGAAAGGTCTTTGGCCTGGAATGATGCAGTAAAAATAATTTATTCTAGGCAGCCGGATATGGAGGCCCATTAACAAGTGCCTGAGTTTCTTCAGGCATGCTGCTTTATATTATGTAGTGAGCTTTAGCCAAAAAGAAGTGTATGCTAGTATCCTTGGTTTCTTTTTTCTTTTGGAGAATTGTTTGTAGTTCCCAGTTTAGCTTGGACTTTTATTATACTTTTATAGCATCCCTCTAATAAACAGGTTTCTTTATTTATGGACTTATCCTAGAATGATAGTATTTGCTGCTTGTTATTACTGATTGCTATTGCTAGACAGTTATTTTATCTGTTGTATTGCATTCTATTCTAGCCCATGGTCAAATCCATATACAATTACATATAATTATCCATATAAACCAGAATCTGCTTACATTTTATTCAGCTTGAACTTAATTCTCTTTCTGAGTTTGGCAACACCAGATTTGGTCTATAAACTCAGATACAGTGAACTATATCCATTTATAATACCACTTATGCTACCATTTACTCTAAAATATGATTGAAGTACTTTGTAGTGCATTTCAAAGTGTCAACTTCCTTAAAATGTTATTGTGCTATGAAAATGAGAACACTTTTTAAGAATTTGCTTCAGCATTCCTTCTACTAGATGAAGGAAATTAAAAAGACAACTCAGCCAAAATTTTCCAGAACTTCAAGAAAATATTTAATATATTATTGTTAGATTATATCGATTAAAAGATCAGTGTGATTTTATGCAGTCTTGGGTGTGAGAAGGTGGATTGTAAATTGGTTTACTGAGAGACATAACATTTACCATAGAATCTATTATTATTGTTAATAATAATTGTATTTCAGTACTGTGTGAAAGCTCTAAACCAGTGGTTTTCAACCTGTGGTCTGCAGACCCCTGGGGATCTGCAGACTATGTGTAAGGGGTCTAGGAAAGATGACTACGATCAATCAAAAGTGTGAGTATCCACACTTACAATTCAGAGGAATCTGCACCTTGTTTTGAAATTTCCAAAGGGGTCTGCACCTCCATTCAAAATTTTTTAGGGGTCTGTGGATCAAAAAAGATTCAAAACTAATGTTCTAAGAAATAATTGAGTTCCCAGTGTGTAAGACCTGTGTAAACGTCTAATGAAAGAGAGTCTCTGATCCTAACTGATTACAATCTAAATAGGCAAGACATGCAGGAGGATGTCAGAGGAAATCGATGTACAGAGATGTGGAATAACTTATTTGGGGGTACACTGACGATAAGCAACAAAACAAAGTAGAAGACAAGTCTCCAGAGTCCCAATCCAGTGACCTGTTCATTAGCCTGTCCTGTCTCCCCCATCTTAAGGGCTTGATTTTTGATCCTACCTAGATCACTGTAAATCTGAAGTACTTTTTTATGCCATATGTAGTTAAACTGTGGAAATTGTTACTTCAGGGCATTGTGGAGGTAGAAAGCATAACTGATTTAAAAAGAAGGATTAGACAAATATATAGAGGACAGGTACACTGATAGCCATTAAATAGACCAGTAAGGAATGTGTCCTCTGACACCCCTAAACCAATGATGGTTCATGCCAGAGGGGGTATGACAGGGGATGTATTATGCTAATCTGTGTATGTACTCTTCCTCTAAAGCAGGGATGGCCAACCTGTGGCACACATGCCACAAGTGGCACAGGCAGCCTTTGTGTGTTGCAGATGGCAGACTGGGCAGGGAGCATGGCTACAGCTATAGTAGGAAGCAGAAAACAGAGCTGCAAATGGGACTTGGAGCAGATAGCACAGTGGCAGATTAGGCAGGGAGGAGAAAGCAGAACAACAGATTGGGCAGGGAAAGGGAATTGGTATGGCACTTGGGAAAGGAACAGGGTGTAATTTGTGGCCTGTCTGCCAAAAAATTTGGCCCCCACTGCTCTAAATTATCCACTACTTGCCACAGTCAGAGATGGGCTATATCATTCTGACCCAGTACGGCACTTCTTACTTTCATATGATTTACACTGTTTTAATACAGACAAACTTTAGCTGTTCTAATTTTAAAATATATTTTAGTCTTTCTCATCATGATTTTTTTTCCAGATACAAAAAGTTATAGTAATTAGGAAGCATCACAGAAAATTAAGTCTTCAGAAAGAATATAGACATCAAATATTTTGGCACAGTTTTAAATATGAAACTATTGAATTTAATTTAAAACTGAAAACTTATGTGGAACTTTTGCTGTATCCTGTATGTCACAAAGTATTGTTGTACTGGAACTTACTGGTGCCTGGCAGCAAGTATGTCTTTGTTCTACAGTCACTGAAGCTGTTAAACGTGGTAGCCGGCTTTCACTCAGGCTGAATAAGGGAGTCATTAAATTTCCCTTTGTTTATTAGGGAAATAATAGCTGAAATAATAGGCCACTTGGATGAGGTCCACTCAGGCTTTGCCACGCTAGCACAAGATTTGGGTGGTAATTTCTAAGAGGATTCCTTGGGGACTGATTCAGCAACAACTGCATTTGTTTTGTTGTAGCTGTCTGTCTGTTTGTATAAAAGAAAATATAAAGTGAGCAGAAAGTGCGGAGAGTGAGTACGGCCATAGGAGGAATACAAAAGAAACACAAAACTTATTCTGGGCTGCCCTGTTTGGGAAAATAGACTTTGAAACTGTGAGTGAAAACTGCTACCCAGTGCTTTTTCCAACATTGTTCAGAGACCGTTGTGCTCAGTGTATATAAATAAACAGCTTTTCACTCAAGTAAAATCTTACAGATATTTTGCCACCTACTAAAAACAACCTAGCAAGGCCCTAAGAATTGGCTGAATGCTTGAGCCTATACACAGCAGTTCTAAAGGCATTTGTTGGTTGAAGTAGGATAAAGAATTATTAGATAGGTAACCCCAAGAGTTTTTCCTGGAGAAATGAAAGAGGTAGTTTAGGGATTTCAGGTGAAAACTGAAAAATCCTCCTTTGGATTTTCATTGGCCTTTGCAGAGATAAATAGAGTATCTATGCGTATGCCATGTTTACCTTTCCCCCCAAAATTAGCCTTCCAAAATCAGTGAATGTCTTAAATGGGGAAGCTGATTTTCTGCCCAGAATAGAAACATAGAGTCTATAAGATGGCTGCTACTTCTTTTCCCTCCCTTCGCCAGAGCAGCTGCATGGACAGATGGGCAGATTCAGGTGGCAAGTGGGGGGAAGGGGAAGGCAGTATAATAGTGTGGTTGCACCTTGCCTTGATTCACCCAAAGTGTAAAAACAGTTGATCAGCAGCAGTGACATTTCTATTGGGGCAGCATTGAGGGACTCATTGACTTCATTGCTCACTATAATCTACTGGATTCCTGTTAATTGTTCTTCACTCCGCAGGTGTTAACCCTCTCTCCTTTGTGATGGTCTTGATGTTCCACCAATCAGGCTATCCTTTCTTCCACAATGTTGCTATCTGTTAGGTACTCCTGGTCTGTCTTCTTCTGTTTCACAGCCCTGCAGACTATTTTTAGTTCTTTTCAAAATCTAAGTGAATTATGATATATATTTGTTTTAGACTGGGCATTTTGGTGAAGTTCAGTACATCTGGAATTACCCACTTCAGTCAATACAAAAGCAAAAAATATGGCTCATTAACTGATTTATGCTGTACCATGAAGCTAAATATTAATTTTTTTGCAAATAAATAGTCCTGTAAGGTACATGTTATATCTTAACAAAATAAATACAAGATAGGAAAAAGTTTCTGTATCATGTTGAGATAGGACTGGATTATTAAATAGACATGTGCTATGAATACATGGAGGTAGCTGATAATACATCCAGGTAACACGATTTCACCCTTGGCTAGATTCTACTGTGTAAATCCAGCAAATCCACTCAACTCTATTATTTTATTCTGGGTTTATACTAAGTTGTTTGGGTAAGTACAGTAATGAGCCTTTTGCATATTTTGCCTAGACAATAATGTATATATGAAAATGGTGACCAATTTGAGACTTGAAAATGTGGTTTTTAGTTCTTGTTCAACTGCACTAAAACATATTTTGGGCTATTTATTTCCAGATAATTAAATTAAAAAAACTAGTTTTATTAGTTTAAACTGTTTTATTGCACTGATAGAAATCCTTAAACAATTCTTCTACCAGTAGTACAGTGGGAGGGCAACCATTTTAGCAAGTGTGACACAAATTAGTCCTGCACCCTTCTCAAGTACCTCTCTAGTCCCCTTACCCAGCCCGAACTGCTGCTCCATTTTCTGCTTTCTTCACTCAGCTCCCTGCCCAGTTTTCTTCTTTATTATCTGCTTCCCTATCTGTTGCTGTGCTGCCTGTCCCTTCCCCAATCTGCCACATGCCATACACGCAGGCTGCCCATGCCACTTGTGGCTCTTGGGCCACAGGTTGGCTACCCCTGCAGTAGTATTTAATGTTCAGGCATCAACATCTTTTTTTTTATTTTTCCACCAGTGAGAATCTGATGTGATACAACAACAACGTACAAGTGAACTCCATGAAAACAAAAGTTTTAGAACAAAAACACTGATGAAACAATCATTATAGTATGGAGAGCACTACCCAATGATAATAAAGGAATGTTTATCTCTTTAATATGTGACCAGAATTAAAAAATAATTGCTGCTCTGTTGCTGCCTGGAAATATTGACATTTTAATGGCTTTTTCTCATCAGGAAGCTCTTTCAAGGTCCTCATTAAGGGAGATACTACAGTAATGACTATTTAAACAATGAAACCTGAACAAATATTGCTAAATATAACCTATACCTGCAGTAGAGTTATCTGGTACAACCTGGTACAGCTGCTCTTTCTCAATGATTGTCAGTATTACTAATCAGATCCTACTACACAATTTATCAAATAAATTATATTTTTATAAAGCAATAGTGACATCTGGTGGCTGTTTATAATAATCACAAATTTATGTATTGAATACAAATTACATTGTAGTCTTTAAAATTCAACCTTTTCCATTTGCCCTAAAGAATGCAGAAGAATTTCATGTTTCTAACACAGGGTTCTATTTGTTTCTCCTCCTTTGTCTGTCTATTTTAAAAGTCTCTTTTAAATAGATTCTACAGTTCAGTCCCTTCATTCCTTTATAAAAGAAAGATCTTTAGGAAAAAAAGGTCAAGACATGGACTTTTATAGCCCCTGAAAATTTTTATTCACAAAGTTGTGCCACAAGAACATATCTGTTTGCGCAAACTGGTTAACTGAATAGACTAATGGACTCTCTGATTGGATGTGAATGCTGGTGACATAGATGTTATTATGTATACTTTTATAAATATGTTAGTTAATTTGTAAGTTTATAACAGATGCATAGATGACAGAAAAGTTTTTTTTAGGTAGGGATCATCTGAATTAATAAGGTTGAGAGGCGACCTGGTGGCTGCCTATAAGTTCGTCAGGGGGGCACAGAAGGGAATTGGTGAGTATTTATTCACCAAGGCGCCCCCGGGGGTTACAAGAAATAATGGCCACAAGCTAGAAGAGAG
>NW_017728886.1:46475183-46476729 GCF_001723895.1 Crocodylus porosus
GTGTATCTAGCTGGGGTAATGTAGGCCCAGCACTCTTTCCTGCTTATGCAGGGGGTCGGACTCGATGATCTATTGAGGTCCCTTCTGACCCTAGCATCTGTGAATCTATGAATCTATGAATTTTATGTTCTGTGAATCCATGAACAGACTGCAAACCCTTAACAACATAAAAGATGACATTAAATAACAGGGCACCTTAAATACAAATCAAGTATGATGAACATCAGCCAAAGCCTCCTACAGCAGCCAAAGCTCCCTTACAAGGCACAGCAAGATCCTGGCTTAGACAAGGTTCACTGCAGGCATTCAGTTTGTCAGCTGCCAAAATCATGCAGAACCACTCATATGGCACACAGTTCATACACTTTTTTTGTGGAGGGTCAGCCTATACTTCCTACCATCAGCACAGCAGCCATTGGGAATGGGAAGACAAGGCCATGATTCCACCCTCTTCCTTTTGACATGTCTTGTGAGGGTGGTATTATTAGGCCTAAAACTCCCTACCAAAGCAAGTTTTAGGACCAGAACCATGACAATGCCTGTACATGTGGCCCTGCAAGAAGCACTCCCTCTCTTTGCATCCATAAAGGACCAACCTCATAGACAAGATTTTACGCTGTTCTCTTATGAGCTGTTCAGTGATGCATGACAAAATAATATATTTAAATTAAATCTGGGTATTTGGTTTTTGGTATTTGAGCTGCTTAATATTTGACTTTTTTACTAAGTTGCTACCAAGTTGCCATGATTCTTTTAATTTACTCCCTTATGGAGTAAATTCATTTAATCCCTTTACTCCTTTTAATTTACTCCCATATGGTATGGTATGTGGGCACATCTACACGTGCATTAACATACTTTAGTTAATTTGCATTAAAACCAGTGCCTCCATTGTGAGGGCACTTTTATACATGCTCCTGGGTGGGTGGGGGAGGGGTTGGGGGCGCAGTGCTTTAATTACAGTGGCTCCAACAGCCATTTGATGAGCTTTAGTTCAAGCACATCAATTACCATGCACTGTAATTACCATACTCTGCTGTACTTACAGAACATCAGAGCAGCCTCTGCGCTCATGTACAAGCAACCTGAGGTACTAGGAAAACACACATTAGCCTATCTTAATGCACGTTAACTGAAGAGCACAGTTTTTAAATGATGCTTAATGTGCATTAGCTTATTTTAATGCACATTAACTAAATGAACATAGCACTGTTTTAATGAACATAGCACTGTTTCTTAATGATGCTTTAATGTGCATTAAAATAGGCTAATGTGCATTAAAGTGCACATGTAGACACATTTGGGTTAAAATCCATGGGGAACACGGCACAGGGGACAAAATGGTGGGAGTTTACTATAGACCTCCCACCCAAAGTCCTGAGCTTTACCAGGAGTTCTCCTGGGAACTGGCTGAGACCGCATGCTCCAGAACCATGGTTGTCATGGGTGACTTCAATTACCTGGAAATCTCGTGGGAGGATCACTCAGCAAAATCTGAGTGGTTGCAAAGCTTCCTCTCATGCGTGGATGACCTCTACCTGACTCA
>NW_017728886.1:46477312-46496512 GCF_001723895.1 Crocodylus porosus
GTCATCGGAGGTGGTTCAAGCACCTACATTGAACACCTTCAAGAGCAAATTGGATGCTTATCTTGCTGGGATCCTACGACCCCAGCTGACTCCCTGCCCTTTGGGCAGGGGGCTGGACTTGATGATCTTCCGAGGTCCCTTCCAGCCCTAATGTCTATGAAATCTATGAAATCTGCATAGATGCGCTTTTCAACTTCGAAAACCCTTGAAAGTCACTGGTAAAACATGACCTGAATATAGACCACATGAACTCCGATGTCCTTGGATGTAAATGCAGAACTGTCATCACACTCCTTAGAATCACACTTTCACCTGCTCATGTGGTATCACCTGTGGATTTTTGGCAAAGTACTTAATTACTGTGTGAGGCCCTCAATTTCTTATGCTAGCCTTGTGTCTTTGTTATCCTTCAGTTTCATTAACACATATAAAGACACATTTGGCACATTTAAAAATGTGCAAAATGTAAAGAGGGAAGCAATGAAATGTAGTTTAAATTGAGGTTGCTTGTACAAGAGATATTCAAATAATTAGCGGGACTAGGGTTACTGGTAGGAACTAACTAATGTTTAGGGAGGGAAAAAGGATGAATGTCTCTGGTCATACTTTACTTTTTTAGTACATGGTATTGCAGGTATAAGTGTTGAGAGGTCTCTCCTATTAGTACATGACTGTGAGACTGGACAGGTTGTGTACTGATTCTTCTGTTTCTTGTTTCTAACTCCCAGGTCCTTTGATGCCCTTAGGTCCAAATCTTGGAAGAGGGTACTGCTAATGTAACAGGTAGTTATGAAACCCAGCTCTACTTAGGTGTAGGAATCTAGACGATAGAAATGAGTTCAGAGGATGTGACTGTGAGGCAAAGATGTGTTGGGGGAGAGTGCTTTCTTAAGGTGGGAGCGAGGATTTTGTAGAAAGTTAGACATGTTTTGAGGATGAGGTTTGTAGGTCACGCTGGAGTCTTTTGCTCTGTTGCAGGAAACTCTCTGTCTCTGGTGGGAGAGAAGAGAAAGGTGAACTCCTCTTGTGCAACTGCCTTGCCAAGTGCATTTATCCGTATCCAAGTGTTGGGCTGCTAATTGACTCTATTTAAGAAAGATACAGAATCCCTCAAGAAATCAGCCACAGCACTGTGTGCCCTGGCTGTATTATGCCAAGGGCAGATCCAGTGGGAGTATGGCAGCATGGTAGCACTTTGCCTTTGGCTGTGTTGCACGTGAGCTCTTGGCATGGGATCTGGCCACATTCTGGGATCTGTATTGGATAAAACCACCTCATTTTTATGGTCTGTACTTATTTATATCCAACATGCTCCTGTCTCCATGCCTGATATTCCTGTAGAACCTTACAGTTGGAAAGCACTTCCAGCATTGTCTCCACAAAGA
This sequence comes from Crocodylus porosus, assembly GCF_001723895.1. Lineage (NCBI taxonomy): Eukaryota > Metazoa > Chordata > Crocodylia > Crocodylidae > Crocodylus > Crocodylus porosus. Next base: position 46,478,698 of record NW_017728886.1, read on the forward strand.
GTAAGGCTTCCTGAGGAAAAGGCACAATGTGCATTATGTAGATCTCAGTGTTTCAGGTGCTGCTGTGAATGGTACTGCATGGAAAGGCACTGGATGGAGGCAGTCATGCTGAAGAACACTGTGGCACAAATGTTGTTACAGGTGTGTGTGGAAGGCTGCTTTTATGGGGTAAAATTACTGACATGATACCTCTCATTACAGCAGTATAGATGGCAAAGAAGAAATACTCAGAATGGACTTTTTAAAGCCACTTAGAGAAGTTGGATGCCCTAAATTTCCATTAATTTCTATTGGTCAAATCCTTCCGGTGCCTTTGAAAATCCCATCTTTAATGTCTTCCCACAAAGAAAATAATCTCTTTTGAGCAATTTCCATAGATGAAGCAGCTCTCATTTAACTAAATATAGACCTGAAGATCATTAGTCAACTTTGTTTTATTTCTGTTACACAAAGACACATAAAAGCCTATGGGAGTTTTTTGGTTCCAAGGTTCAGCAAACCTTCTTCCTCTTAGGGACTCGTGAGACTCAGGCTAAAGCAATTAGAATTATTAGCTTTGAAGAAACTAGTCCAATGCTGTATTCTTCATTAGCAGCTTATAATAAATAGTTTAAAATACATCCATGTCCCAGAGCAGCTCATAGCCGCATTTTCAAGTTTTATTAAAAGTGCATCTTCAGATCAGCACATGCTGTATCTCCTCAATGCAGAAGAGAAGCATACATTTTGAAGCAGTCAGTCCCATTGTTGGTATCTTCTATTTAGTTTCCAAAGAAAAGCAGCAAAGCTATTGCATCAAGAAGGAAGTAGTCAGAGACAGCAGTGTGACTAAGCTTTCTTTAAAATACTTTTGTTCTTTTTTGCCAATCCTGGCTGTTGTGGTGGCTGCCCAGGCCCTAAGTTATAGCAACTTCCCTAGACTGTCCTGGGGAATCAAGAGCCGTATGCTGTGACCTCACTGCCAACATGTTCCTCTCACTGCTGGCATGTCCTTTATGTGACGGCTTAACATATCAACCTTGGAAGTCAGCTTTATGGCTATCTTCCACAGTGCCCATACTAACAATCCTTTGCTGACTGGGGCCAAGGCTTTTAAGACCTCACCATTAAGTTTTGTGCGATTTATGTCCCATCTGTAAAATTTGGATAGTATTTTCTTTATTGGCCTTGTCTTTAGCTTGCAGGCTCTAGGGAACAGGAATTTTCTTATACTATGTGGTAGTGCAGGGCCTAGCACAAAGTCATCTATAAATATGACCACTGCTACTACTTTTTTCTATCTATAATATTTGACTTTATTATTTGGGACATCTGGAAAAAAATTAGTCATCTCATCTGTAAGACCTCATGACAGTATAGATGTTCTGCTCAGTGCTAGTGATGCTACAAATGTGAAGTTCAATAACTTTCCATCATAAGCCATTATTTTCAAAAGCTTGTAATTCAGTGACAGAAAGTGCCTCTTAGCACACAGGACTGTCATTTGGGAATGTATTTTATTGATCTACTAAATTTGAAAAAAGGGTATTTTGGGTAACTACACTAAGAAGATTGTTAAGAAAATAACAGGTAACTTAGGAATCTTAGACTTTTGTTTACTTATATGTTTCAAGATGATTTTGCCACATGAATATATCCTAATATGGTTTGCATTAAATCACAACAGGCACATCTACACATGACCCTACAGCGCCGTTGTTACTGCATCATCATTTAGTACTTCCTAAAGATGGTGCAGTAACAGCCACTGCTACGCCATGCTGGTGGTGCATAGTTATTTTTAGCCACTACATTGCCCTAGAAATGTGTTATAGTGAGGGAGTGCATCACTACAGAGATGTAGCTGTGTAGAAGTATCCTTTTGTTCCATGGTTTTTGCCTACTGACACTACAGCACCGTAGCACAAAAAGGAGATTGAGAATAAAAACATTTCAAAAGGGCCATTTCTAAGGGCCAGCATCTGTGGACCTGAAGTATGCCTGCATCATGACTATTAATAGTATATAAAAAGTATTGAAATCAGGATTTGTGCTTTGATCAAGCATAAGTTTGTTTCCTTTTAAATCTGAACAAGATAATACAGTTGTCATATGAAATATTACAATTTCATTTATTTACTCAATATTTGTTGAACAGTTTCCCAAGAGTTTGCCCTTATAGTCATTGTTTTTTCAATCATGTAAAGAAAATCCCTGTTCTCTACCCCCATATACCTGTAGCTAACACCTGTACCTGCCCCCACTGCCACTTGCCCTTCACTGTACAACTTGCTATTGAAGGAAGGCACTTGCATGTAATCAGATCCTCATGTGGGTTTTGGATTGGCATTCTCAGTCATCTGTTGACTCATCAATGACTTTCTTATTTAATGGTAAACTATCATCCTTATATCAAGAGAGTGCCGCCACCGATATTTGTAACTGTTAGTTTTGGTTGCTGGACTGTAGCACCTTTAACAATCATAACATTCCACTTTTCACATGAATTTAAGTCAGATCATTAATGTTCTATTAATGCACAGTGCAGTGTCCAGGAGACATAGAATCAGGCTTGAAGAGATCTATTTGTCTCTGTGAGCATATGTATTAGATGGAATCATGGTCTGGAGGGCAGCCAAAAGTTAAAAAAATAATGGAGAGAACAAAGGAGGGGTTTGATCTGTTGCTTTAAATATCAATTAAAGCAAAAGATAGGTATGCATGTACCCTTGAAATCTGACAGAACAGAAAAGACATTGGGCTGTTAACGATGTAAGTGATGATATGAGTAACTTCTAAGTTACAGCTGTGATATTACAACAGACTTTTCCAGTATTTTCATTATAATTTCAATTTATTGAGAAGAGATTACTGAGTTAAATATCACCCTATCAACAACTTTATCTTGTTTCCTTTCAAGTCAAAGGCAGAACTCATGAGGAAAGCTGGAAGCTAAGTGTTTCTTTACCCTAGTCGGGTGCTGCTTTACCCTTTTTTTATAAGAGGGCCAAAGTTTAAAATCAGAAATGTGCTGAGGACCACAGAGAAAAGCTTTGTGAGAGCTCCATATTTCTCACCAGTTTTTAGCGTAGGCTCTGGCCAAACCACTACTTTCACACAATTCTGGAGCCCAGAGGTGAATGCCACTGCTGCTCATCCCTTCTCTTTCCCTGCTCCTGAATTCAGTGGCTGGGGGAAAGAGGGGCTGAACACCGGCAGTGTATACCCCCAAGCTCTGGATCCATGGGAAAGTGGTGACTCCAGCCACAGCCTTTGTTGATTTGAAAGTATCTTGGAGATCTCATATATTCGGAGGTCTGGCAGGAGCCATGCTGATATGTTAGTGAGCATATCACCAAGTTTGTCTGGGTTTGAACATATGCAGTGCTTCCCCTTAGGAGTCAGTAATAAGTGGTGACCAGAGTGACCGTGTTTTCTTAAAACAAAATATAGTTTCACTTTTAACACTGCGAGTAAAGAATTTAAAGAAAAATGATTTTAAAACAACAAATACTTTAGGCACATATCTAACTATCTTAAAGCCCAACTGTCCTGCAAATCAGGCATATACACCTCTACATTCTGTATGTCAGCTACCCAAGAGCTTCGTTTTCCCCTGAGAAGAGAATATGTGTCACTTTCTGTCCAGCTGGAATCCCCTTGTCTTCTCAGTCCTTAGGCACTGTGGTCCTGTGAATAAAACAAACAGGTCCACTGAATGAAGTGGAAGGCTGAGCCCACTATCCTACAACAATCCTCCAGTATTTGCTGAAGAGTATCCAACCATGACCTACTGTTTTGTTTTCCTGCTTGTTTGCAAACAGCTCAGTTGATATGACCCAGTAGAGTCACACTAGTGATAAGGTCAACAACCGTACTAATAAATTCTTACAGAGTAGCTCCACTTTGGATTTACAAGCCATTCCTATAACACAGATTTTCTTAAAAGACCAGATCTGTAGCTCATTGAAGTCAATGGCATTTTTTCAAAACAGTCCCAAAGTTCTACTCTGAGAAGGGATGTTATCTTCTTATTCATCCTCTAACCTCCAGATGACCTGGAGCATAATGCATAGATGTTAGATGTGAGCAACTTCTCCAGCATTCTGTATATTTCTACAATAGCTTTCGGAGAATCATGGGTTCTGTCGTGTTTTGTACCAAAAAGAAACCTATCCTGCATCATTGTTGTGTCTGAATGTCTTCCAGAGTGCCTTTTATCTTGATCAATCTGATTAACATTTGTTCTCTAATTTCCTTTGTAGTAGAAGTATGTGCACATGAATGTTTTATTTTTTAAAATAATACTTTACTATTTGTTTATTATCAGAGGCAAGCAAAAGGAATATGCCTTCATGTGTTGTGGACGTGGTAAGGTTTCAGAAGGACCTAATTGCCATTTGTTTCATAGATTTCATAGATTTCATAGACATTAGGGCTGGAAGGGACCTTGAAGATCATCAAGTCCAGCCCCCTGCCCCAGGGACAGGAAGTCAGCTAGAGTCAAAGGATCCCAGCAAGGTAAGTATCCAAATGTTTCTTGAATGAGTCCAGGGTAGCTGCTTGCACCACTTCTGGAGGGAGTCTATTCCAGGCTTTGGGGGCTCGGACAGTAAAGAAATTTTTCCTTATGTCCAGCCTAAAATGGTTATGGAGGAGTTTATGACCATTGGTCCTTGTTATCCCTTGGGGCGCTCCAGTGAACAGACATTCCCCCAGATCCTGATGCGCACCCCTTACATACTTATAGGCAGCCACCAGGTCATCCCTGAGCCTGTGCTTTTTCAGGCTGAAGAGTCCTATGGCTCTCAGCCTCCCTGCATAAGGCCTGTTCTCTTGCCCTCTGATAATGTGTGTGGACTCCTCTGGACTCGTCAGTCTTGGGCTGGCTTCATCTCCTGCAGAAATAAACTTTACTCTTATTGTGTAATGTTGTGGGTGTTTTCTTTTGCATGTTCTGTGGGGATGTGCTCTGTCCTCCTCCAATGAAACAATCTGCAGAAAACTCAGAAAGTGCAAATCTTTGTCTTCTGCTCCACAATTGCTTATTTTGTTCACGATATGTCTCCAACAGAGGGAAACATTCAGAAAATATCCCCAACATACTGTATTATTTCAAGTGACACCAAGAACTATGTACATTTTCATAGTACAGTCCCCATATATTGAACAAGATAAATACTGGACAGGGTGCAGCAATGAGAATTAATCTTTCAGAAATACCCTTTGTAATATTTCAGTGTTGTCTGCTGCATCTAGTGCAGGCTGATATACATAGCGTGGAATGAAATTAGCATCATTTTACTCTGATGTGGTGCTTCTGTCAAATTGGCATTTCCTGGCTAAATCTTGCAATTTTTACCTAAACAAAATTTTAGTTGATTTTGTCCTTTTGCTATACTGTAAATTGAATCATATGAAATGCAGAACTTGGCTGCACTAACAGGGAGCATCTACACGCATGCTTTACTGCGCTTGAGGAGTCGATTAATTAGCTCTGCAGTTAAGCATCACAGTCTACATGTGCGCCAGTATTAGGATGCAATAAATTAATGAGCTCTATCTTATAGTGCGCTGCGCTGAAACATATGTGTAGACAATGACCAGGGTCAGGCCAGACTCCTGGCTCCACAGGCTCTGCACCCTCATACCCCAGCCAGCCACTCTGCTACCTGACGCTGACCCCCCATGCTCCCTGCCAGCCTAGGGCTACTCTGGCTTGACTCAAGTGCTGCTGTCATGGGCATACTTGTAGACACTGCCCAGGAGCAGTTGACTATGGCCCAAAGAGCTCTGGAGTTTATCATGTCACATTAAGTGAACAGGCAGATGAACCCACAGTGGGCTAGACTGTATGTAGCAACTCGAAACACCAGAAACATTTCCCTTCATTATGTCCTCCCTACACTCAGTGTCCAGACACTCTCAAACCCCACAAGTACAAGAATGACTGTCTCCTAACAGTTTCCTCGGGCACGTCCCTACAAGCTGGAGCATGTGTTCCCCAGGGACAGCTAGCAGTGGCACGCTTTTTTTGACAAATATGTACCACTGCTAGTTGTCCCTGGAGAACGCGCCTGCATGCACACTCTGGCATGCAGCAAGTTGCCCCAGGTGAGGTAGTGGAGGCTGAGGCTAGCACCTGGGATGGCCCCAGCGGCCTTACCTGGGGTCCTAGGGACTTCCCAGGGCTCCAGCAGCAGTGATCTGGGTGCATGGAGACTTGCTAGCAGCTGGTATGTGGCTCTGGCCAGCCAGTTTCCAGTTTTGGGTGGCACATGCTGTTGCCACACACACTGCCCTGCTTTTTTCTGGAGTAGGTTTTCTCGACACTGGGATTTCCCGGTGTCAAAAAAATCTGCTGTGCTGCAAATTAGTAGCACGGCAAATGCCTGTATATGCAGTGTGTGTAGTCTGTGGCACCGCAGAGCAGTCTGAAGCACTGCAAACTGCATGTGTACTCTTGTGGGGATGTACCCCTTAGAATTATTGATAGGCTATTGAAAGGGGCATGTAATGGTGCATAATGTTCATGAGGCGCATATTCATATGTTCATATATCTGTAAGTACTGACAAACCAAATGATTTATGGTCTTAGCATAAACCCACACAGTGTGAATGCAGATGGTCTCCCAGAGGAGTTATTTTTCTCAGGGGTAAGTTCACATTGCAATTCAGAGGTGCGATTACAGCTTAGGGAGATATATTCAACCCATTTCTAAATTAGCTACTAGCAAGGTAGCCGTATCCCCATGGCTTCAGCCACTAAATACCAACTTGAATTCCTGGGTGGGCTTGTGCAACCCACACTGAAGGCTGTGGTGCCATAATAGCATTGCTTTCAGCGCAGCCAGCCAGGGAATGTCTATAGTATGCTGCAGTGACGTGTTTGAGTCAATTGTGTTCTGAAACCCAGTTTTCTTGAGAGCTCCCTCTGGGCTAGTTGAAGTCTGGAACATATCGAATACAAGACAAGAACTGCTAGACGCAATCTGGCCCAGTTTTGCTCCTAGTTAGTTAATATTGATAGTGAGTTGACTTCTGTGTTTCTAAAGGGCAATAATGATTCTTTCTGGAATGAAACATTAAGCAGAGCAGAGTAATTACACAGTATTATCTGGGGTACCTTTTCAGGGCAGCAGTTCCCATGCAGTGCTTTGAAAAATGTACCTCCGCATGTGTGAGAAGGTCTGTTTCTGTCAATTCACCATTGATTACAAAAGACTTTTCAGTTCTCATTTTACCCTCTAACATTTGTCTCTGTGAGCTGCCTTGTTTTGGAAGATGAAGCAGAAGCAAAATTGAATAGCAGCTCTTATTGATATCAACTCTCCTTTACCTAACAGCTCATTTACTTCTCTCTCTCCCTCCCTCACCCTTCTTTTGCTGCTGCTGAAGGCAAACTAATTAGGCTGTTCCCTTAAGAAAAATATTCGTCTAAGGCCATAACAGCCAAATCAGATAGAATGCTAGTATAAAGTCTCTCCACAAGATAGCCTTATAAGTTCCTATCAGCCTGTCATAATAGTTCCCGGTCTGCTTTCCTTTTATTCCTCACTTTGCTGAGAGAGTTGTCTCAGTTTATTTTCTCTTTTAGTGTTAAGTATTTAATTTCAAAATATACAAAATACTTTTCTTGAAATGTGGTTCTTATTTCCCTTCATTCCCACATTTTATTTATAAGTTTTCAAGATACTAAATAGCATCCAGTGGAAACACAGGATCTATATCTTTCTTTTTTTTGTGAATGCTTAACCTTCTGTTAACCCAATATATTAAAATTCTTCAGACACAGAGTAGCAATGTTCATAATCTCCAGTTCATTATCTTAATTAGATCTGTCCTATATTATCCCACAGTTTATTCTCATTACTTTAAAGGTGATCAGGCTTAGAGAGGAGTGTGAGCAGAATTCACTGAATTCTATTGTGGCAGCATTTTCTCTGATCTGCCTTTGGATCTTGCAGGTGCAATAATGATAATGCTACCGGTACATTTAATTAAAAATTGCATTTGAATTATATGAATATTCATTTTGGGGAATGAACATAGGATTAACTCAGGGGGTAAAATGTCTGTAATGGCCCAAGGATGTGAACTGAGTCTGGCTCCCCATTAAAATATAAATGAATCATTAAAAATGATGGAAACTCCAAAGTCTCCCACCCCACAAACTATTAGTAATGCTCTGCCTAGGTTTAGTGTGTCTCCTCAGGTGGCAACAGACATTTAGTTTCATAGGCCATTAGTGTTCATCCTTTGGTAACAAATTATACCACATGTACCTGACATACAGTCCTGCCCGTAAGCTAATCCATGGTGTTGAATCTTCATTAAATAATTAGGAAGGGTCACTGCCTTTTTAAAGAATCTCAAGTTAAAGTGTTATATCAGTAAGCACCAGCTTACCTTTAATTGTCTTTTATGGAAAACATAGCAGCTGAAGAGCAAATTGGTTCCCAGAAAACTAATATTGCATGTGATGATGGTATGGAAAGGGAAAAGAACTACTCAAACCTTTGATAATGCAGCTTTCTTTATCAAAATCCTCTTTGGCAAAGCCCAGTGCTTGAATATTCTAGGTAGGGATGTTATGTAGCGTCTCTTTGTTCTGTGAACAGCACCACTAAAAATATCAAAATGGTTCCTGTTTATTTTCCAAAGTTTGTTTATTGTCCCCCCGCCCACCCCAACACAGGAAACATCAAATAGCAAACAGCTCCTGTAAAGCTTATCTGGGATTGCAGGATGCTTATTTTTAAATAAGACTACAAAACAGAGATAAAAGCTCTTTGGTGTATGGACCTGTGTGAAGTTTAATGAGCATTTGCCAGAGCATGTTTTACCAGCCGCTAGCCAGTTGCCAAGGAAATTTATAGGATTCGGGTTCCAGAAGATTTCCTGAGAGTGAAATGGAGTCAGTTAAGGTGGTTTACATGGAGGCTTGGTTTCGAGCAGAAGTGAAATTCCAGGCTCGTTCTGCAGACAGACACCGGTATGCACCTCCCCATTCAGGAAACATGCTTCCTCACCTTGCCTTCATGGTTGGTCCTTCTGTGCGTGCTTGGCCTTTTACCATGCGGACTGTGTTAAACTTCATGTTTGCTGTCTTCTCCCATTTTTAGAGGGTAAATATTCAGCACCCTCAAAATCAGGCTTCTTCAAAGTGTTCAGTCTGGACACCCAAATGCTAATCACTAGTCACTTATGAAAACCTTGTTCAGGCATGATGGTGAAAATATAAGCTATGTGTAATTCCATTGAAGTTATAGACTTAAGCTGCATCAGGGTTGTATTTGGCCCACTAATTGTATCTGAGAGTGAATTAATAGCTGGACTGCTGCTGCTGCAGAAAACAAGAAACAAATTCAGTGTTTTGTTTGGCCGCTCATGTCTTCTGACAATCTTGGAATTATTTTATTTATGTTTGCACTTAATGTGTTTCACTTTAAGATTTACTTTCCAGGTAAAATAGATCACTGATGCTTCTTTTCTATCTTCCCATTTCTCCCTGTTGCAAAGGGTAGTCAGTAGGTGATAAGGCACCTGGGCTTACATTTGTGCCAAAGGTTTTCTTAGGAATTTAGCTAGAAGACTGATGTTCTATGAATAGATTAATGTGCTCTGTTTTTGGGAAGGAGCCTCTGCTTGTTTTGTATGCCATGCAGATGTTTTGTATATATTTATGTAGTCAATGTGCTCCTTGTCTAATATTTAATTCAAACTTCAATGTTTAATACAGAGAAAGAATGATACGGTTGCATCCTGCCTATTAAGCCCTTAGGAAGGATATGTTGATTTCCCATCAGATGTTACTGATGGAGCTCTTTGGCAACCTTTTGTTGAGTGACAATTGCAGTTTTAAGAGCACAGTACAGAGTGCCACTTTAACACCAAACATCTCAATTCACAGCCGAGAGAAGGATGAAGTTGTGCAGCTGGAGGATGCTATTTCTTTTCAGCAGCTGTCACTGAAAAAGCATGTGTATGCTCTAGATGTCAGGTGTCACAAAAGCTTCATGCAAGCTTTGTCACACGTTTGGTAGTATAATGTCAAGTGTTTGGTAGAAGTTTTGAATACATTAAATGTATTCAGGAGGCTAGATTCTGCCCTAAAATCTACTGAGTTATAGTCAATGGCACTGAGAAATTAATATTTGTGAGACTGTAATCAAATCCTGTATATTTTATTGGGAAAAGTCATAGTGTCATTTTATGTTCCTACAATAATAGGAAGTTTTATATTTGTGTGAAATATCTTCTAATTCTAAGGTGCTTGGTGTTACTTTTCACCAGCTTGTGGGATAAACTTTATGGGTAAATGAATGTAGTGGTCATGCTGAACCTGACTGTGGAAGAAAGGTAATTGTAAAATTCATCTGAATTTAGAAATCTTAGTTTAGGAAAGGGTTATAAACCCTTTTCTCTATGGAGTATACTTATAAAGCATCCAAAGACATTCAATCTGAAAGTTACTTAAATTCAACAAAGATGTCTGTCTGCAGTGTGAGTAGTTCTGCTGTAGTTAATACTCACATGCTTACGGTTAGGCACATGCCTAATTCCTTTGCAGAATCAGGGGCCAAAGAAATTAGGGTAAATTACAAAGCCTTAATGCCATTCTGTTATAAATGAATCAGTGAAACCAGATAAAAACACTGCCTGTATGGCAGGGACTTAGTGATTGTTTGGATAAAAATCATGGTGGGAGCTGGAGATAGGAAAAGATAAAGATCTGAACGTGTTTGTTGATCTGTCTGGCTTAGAGGCAAGCTAGCCAGCACTTCGGGCACCATGCAGTTTTTCTCTTAACATTGGACTCCCTTTTTATTGGCACGTGGTCATTATTTTCCATGCCTCAGGTAGGATTACAATGGACATGTTTTTCCCCATGTCAGCTGACAGCTCTGAAGCTATATGAAGTGAAACCAGATATGGTGAAGAACACTTTCAGTTGCTGTTATGTCAAGGGGAGATGTATCAATAAAGTGTTCCTAGTGCTACAATTGCCACCAAACAGTACACTGAATTTACAACCTTGACTACCGTTGAAAGGAATCAAACTCTTCTAGGGAGAAAATAAACCCAAAACTCAATCAGTTCAGTATCATATGATAATAGGTGAGTTTAAATAATAGGAGATGATATCCCTGAGCATCTCTGTTCATTAATGGCTTTTCAAAGGGACTCTTGCTAGGAAACCATGAAAAGCAATGGCTTATCCCCAGAAGCCACCTGATAACTATGATTTACTTTGCACTTGTTTAGATGAAGATTTTTTTTGTAAAAGTACTAGTTATGATGTACCTCTCTGAACTGAAGTTATACCAGATAGGTCAAATGGAGTTGGGACTTGTCAATATTTGAACCTGATTTTTTTGAGGAAAACCCATGATCCTTTTGGACTTCCAGGCGGGGAACTCTTCCCCGTTGCCTAGAACAAGTTAATGTCATGTGGTGGGTTCACTGTATTGCTCTTGTTGCCATAGTGTAGGTCAAAGGTAATGAGAATTTCCTGTCCTTTTATTATAATTACATAAAAACTTACAGCGCTAGTCTCAAGAAATGGGGCTTAATGTCAGTTTGTATTTTCATGAGAAAAGTGAAGGCTATTCATCTTAAACTACAAAAGTATTCATCAGCAGTGAAAACGGGGCTCCCTCAGTTACAAACCTTTTGGAACCTAGGCAAATCGAATTTTAACCAAACCCAAGGTTTTGCAATTCAAACTGGGAAGATACGTTTAAGCCATTACAATTTATTTTCTGTTTATGGTACCTATACAATTTCTCTTAGTCATTCAAAATATGATACCATTTTCTTCAGTTATGAAGTTTTTTTATTGTACAGTGCTAAAACAGCATCCAGATTTTCTACCTCACCCCAGATGTGGCTGTATTTCAGTGCTTTGAGAAACACTATATATAGCATGGAAAGTGTTTAGGGATCACACAGGATGAAGTGAATTAGCATGACTTGATTGCTAGTGACAGTTATCTCTTTAAAGTTGTGGAAATGTTTCCATTAGAGGTTTTTTGTTATCAGTCGATCAGAACTTTCTAAAATGTTCTTTTGGGATAAATGAACTAGGCCTGAAACATTTCTGAGGGTTCATAGTCTTTGGACTATTTAAGACAAAACCAGTTTAACTTTTTTCAGTAGAGGGAAATATGAAACATGGGCTATTCATTAAAAGAAGGAATTCTTCATCTCCTACAAAGTGCCTTTTATATGGTGCACACTGAAACAGCCAGAGGTCTGCAGGAGTTCTTTGAATTCTGTATGTAAGACTTACATGGGTTTTATTTTACTGATCCTGTATAGTAAGACACAAGATATTTTATTTGTCAAACACATTTTATGTTACATTGTACCATTTGAGAAAGTATTTGATCATGTAATTGCAAATTATCATAATGAGCAGAATTAAGGTTGTATATGCAAACCTAATTTTGGCATTTCTTGAAATTTTGAGTATTTAGACACTTAACCCTAATGATCTATTGCAACATCATTTTGATATAAAGGTAAATGTGCTTTTCAAGTGATGTGTAAGGAAGCATAGGAATCATTTTGACATTGAATTTAGTTTTATTGTTGTCTATGCAGGCAAAGTTATATTGCATGCTCAGTAGAACATGTCCTTTTAGGATGAAAAAATAATCTGATTTTCATGAAAAGGAAACAGTGACAGAATGGAAGGAATGCAAAGATGACCACAAAATGTCAGTCTTTGGAGTATGAGAATGGACTACAATTGTCTGATTTCCTGTACCCAGGTTATGTTACAGTCATTTTCCCATGCACGGTATGTTATTTTCTCTCCTGGTTACCATTGTTGTCATGAAAAAGTTTTTATCAGAACTGTAATGAGTCTTCTATTTAAACCTTTTTGACAGTCCCTGTATCTTGAATGACTTCTTTTTTAACCTCTTCCCCATGGATTACTGATGCTGAGAACAAGAATTGGTGTCAAATCAAATTACTGAAAAATCAAAAGGTTAAAGGACAGATTATTATGATCTGTGACAAAGATTATAAAAAGAATGGAAAAAACCTCAACCTGAGTCTTTCAATATCCCCTGCCAATGAAAAACAAACAACCTGCTACACATAGGCCTGATCTGAAAGCCACTGAAGTAAATGAAAAGACTCTTAGGGCTAGACTCAGAGAGCTAGGATTCAGATAAGGCCAGATCTGGGTGGAGGGTTGGGTCTGATTTCAGCAGCGCCAAACATCTGAGAGGTCACAAGATTTTGGCTTACAAGTGCCAGTTTTACAAGATAGCAGGTCTTAGAAATTTTATTAGATTACATCATTTTATATAGTGGAAAATTATGTAATGTGGTTGTTCTCAAAAGATTGCCTCTATTTTAAGCCAGGTTTTTTTTTTATGATTAATTGAGATTTTCTATATCCAACTTGGATCTGAAAGGTACACCTCTTCCAGTTTAGGGTCAGACTTATGAGTAAAACCATACTGGCTGATGCACACGTAGGGATTCAAATCAAGCCAAAGTTAGAATTCAAAAGGATTCACAATAACATTTTCCTGTCTTTGGGCCCTTATCCTAACATAACAAGAAACTAAAGTAAAAACAAAATCGTCATCCTAAACACAAATTCCATATGGCATCATAAAAATATATATATATTTTTTGCATCTCTTAATTTCCCATAGCCACTCTAAAGATAATAGTGCCCCAAAGTGCCTGAGTTTCTCCAACAGTATGAAACCTAACAACGATATAAAATAAAATGAAATCTGACTTCAGCAAGAGCTGCAAAAACCCACCAATCCTTAAATTTGCCCTGGAGAAGTTTAAATGTTACTCATGAAAGCAACCTTTTATTGAATCTTTCATAATCTTGAATTAATTATTATTTGCTTACAAAGGTACAAATCCTATTCCCTCTGCAGCTATGGAAGGCTCAAAACATAGAATAATCCCTGTGGTTGTACTGTAGAAAGTCTTAGGTGGAGGAAATAGAGGACTATGCACTTTGGCAATATTCTACCTTGCTGAAGAATTTTGCCTAAAAAATTTTTTTTTGTAGGAGGTGCTTAAGGAGTGTGAAGAAAGAAGTGGGTAGAAAGAAGTAGGAACAAACAATGAAAGAGGTAAGGGTAGAGCCTGTGGATCTGATGGCTATCCATTCACTGGCCATTCCGTTATACTTACAAAAGGGGCTATAGCAACCCTCAACTTCTGCTGTAAGTACACGGCCTGGAGAATGGAGATGGGATCCCTTGGCTACCCAGGGCTACATATTCCCTCAAACATATTGCCTATCCATTTGGGCTCCATGGTTGATCCATGAACTGGAATTAAAACTTGGTAAGAGCCATGGTATTTGGGGAAGAATAAAACTTAAAAAGTATTTCATATAAAGACAACGTTTATTTTGTACCAAGATTCAGAGTTACCTTCCCCCATGAACTGGTTGAAAGCATTCTCTTTCTCTCTGCCAGATAATCTTCGTTCTTAAAAGCGCTGCTGATTAGTCTGTGATGCTTCACAGACATCTGAGATACTCAACTGAGCACATTAAACATCAGAAACCAAGATTCAGGATTTTCTAATATCCTTGTGACCCTGAATGTGTTCACTCTCCCACTTTAATGGTAAATATACTTCACAAATGTACATACTGTGCTTTTTACAAAGATGATTTTCTACAGTATGCAGGAACATTGCATAAGAGCCTCATGAAAAGTACACAAAGAACAAATACAGCAACGAATTTATCTACCAAGAATTTTTGAGTATAGTGTGGCTGTGTTTACCCACATTCTCCAATCTCCATCTGAATAAATAAAGTGGCATCATGGGACATACTGCAATACTGATAATGAGTTTTATACTCATTCACCCTGAGAAGTTTCAACTGATATAGTTTGCCTATCAAATGGATTTAAAATTGTATCGTCACTGCATTGCTTTCTGCACTGATTGCTTTTGTATTGTAGTTCCATGCCTCAATAGACAGTTTGATTGTCTGTATCTGCCACATTGAAGTCTGTCTGTAATGACCTGTAATTTGAAACCCTCCTTTTTAATAATAAAATTCAGCATATTCTCCCACAATGATTTTTAACTTGGGGATACTGCATTGACAATAACATTTTGCTTTGTCTCTCTCTCTCATTATTCCATATTGCAAGCTGGGAGACAATCAGTTTAGCTTTATTAAAGAATATTGAAGGAAATGTTTTAGAAGGTAAATACATGTTGCAGAGACTGCTGCAAACATTTCTGTAGTTTTGAATTGCCATGCTCTACACAGTTATAATAGAAAACCTCACTCACCCTGTGCTTAGCTCTCTATTATTTTTCAATTTGTAATAGACTTATTTCAACTTGAGGCACACTGGATATGTCTCCACAGTCAAAGGGCCATGATAGGGGCACTGCAGTGAAGCATAGTAAACTTGCTCCAAGCATGCTATTTCCCAAAAGGATGTAATATAGCTGCCCTTAGTGTGACGATGGTGTGCTCTGTCTTATTGGTGCTCTTTGGCAGTACCATGGCAAGAAAGTTTGGTGCCTGAGGCAAAACCTGCAGCGGCAGCCCACCCTTGCCCTGCACACAGATCCCCCATGCTTGCCTGGGAGTGTGCACAGTGGCAGGAGCCACCCTCCCGCCCCATCTCCACACCTTCCCAAAGGAGCCACTCGCAGCTCTGTCCTGCCCCATGCCCTAGTTGGGCAGTGCCTGTTGACCAATACTGTATTAAGGGCAACTATACTGCCTCCTTCTGAGGTGTAGCATATATGAAGAAAACATGCCACGTCTAATTACAGGATTTGTTAGTACTGTCCTTTGGTGGTAGACATGTACCTATGATGTTCTCAGTTTAACAAAAGTATATGTTGTGTTTTAACCACGTAAGTGTTCTCACTAGAATCACGGGATTAGTAACATGATTCAAATTCAGCACAGGCTAAGATGAGGCTCATAAGGCTGTGGTTTGAACTAGTCCATTCCACTTCGTCAAAACTGAATCAGTCTGTTTAAAATGTTGCATATATACCTCCACATATATGAGTCTATCTATGGGGAGGCAATTTGAGCAGTGACACTTAGCCATGTTGAAGAGGGGAAAAAAGATTAGGCATTGTACTGTATGAAGATTTTTTTTTTACTGAATTGCTTTAGTGAAAAATTACACATTTGTTTTATCTGGTTAGCATCAGTGGCTATTGATACAGATGGGTAGCTTTGAAAAGGCTGGGTAGTTACGTTACTTTTTTTCATTTGTGATTTGTTAATATAAAGAGACCTGTCTAACTCAATGTGGGATAAAGTAGCTGCAGGTTATATTTGTGGACACACTGTTGTAGGTGGTGGAGATAGAAAGGCAGGCCTAAAAGTCTGGACACAGGGAGCTAAGATCCCGGAGTTCTCTTCCTCACTTTGCTGCATTACATCTCTCCACTATATAGCCCTCTTCATCCAAGAATCTCGTAGCGAGTGCATCTACACACACGTATTTACTGCACAATAACCAAAATTACTGCCCAGCATGGGTGCATGTCTACACATGCGCACCCATACTACACAGTAAATATGGCAACTTACACCAACGTGAGTGTAAATTTGATACCTGCTGTGACAAGTGGAAACTCCCTGACCAGCACTCTACTGGCTACCCACCTGTCTTTGGGCAACACCCTCTGCCTACTCTCTTGCTATACCTTGATTGTAAATAGTTGAGTTGTTGAAGGCAGGAGGCTGCCCTTCAACTGCCCTGTTGACAAGGGCCAAATGTACATGCTTCAACCACCCCTACACATGTCCCATGTCTCACAAATGCTGCTAACAGCTGTGCTAAGCTCTGGCCTGAGGCTGGGCCCAACTCATTACTGTATTGAGCCTCTCACTTTCTGTCCTGTTAAGGGCCACACTTAGACCGCCTTCCATCTCACTGGGGCCTCTCATGCTCCACCAGCTCTCACCCGGTCTTTTTCATCCAGCCTTTTCTGGGCCTTACTCGTACCGCCCCTTCTCTCCTGGGGACCACACTCACCCTGCCCTATCCCGAAGAGTCCCCAGGCTTGATACCCTTCACTTCCCGGCCAGCAAGCATGCAGCTTTTTTGGGCATCTCCCACTACCCTCATCTGAATGAGCACTGGGAGGTTGACAAAATACTGTGCTGACTCTGCTCCCGGTCTCATATCTGGGTAACTCCCCCAGCTGCTCTCCATAAAGGGGCTGATGGCTTGCCCCCTGTTCTCCTTGTGGCATTTCCTCTGTCACCCTCTAATTGGTCTCCAGCCCATCTGTGGCCTCAGGTGCCTGAAGGCTTACCTGGACCTAACTCAGGCCCCAATGCTAGCAGGGCCTCAACTCAACTTTCTCATTCACAAGGCTTCACAACTGCCACTCCCATACAGCCCTTCAGGTGCCCCTCTGCACCCTACTCTGCATCACCACCTCCACTGAGGCATCTACTCCACCCTGTACCCCAGGGTCTGGAGTTGAACACCCCTGTTAGAAATATTATTAAAAATGCATTATCAATAGCAGATTTAGAAAAAAAAAAAAAAACACAGCTGCTACCCATCCTTGTCTCCTTAATGGGAGAGGGAAGGGGGGGGGTGGAAATTGAAGGGAAAAACCACCAAAGACCCCTTTGTACTAAGGCATCACTCCCTCTCTGTCCTGCAAATTTACTATCTCTTTGTCACACTAAATCACACTTTCTTTTATGACCCCAAATTACTAAGGCTAAGATAAGAGCAAATGCCATTTTTGCCTTCAGGTTGAACTTTGAGTAATCCTGAATCCCATCCACGCACGCGTGATAGCCTAATGCATATTAAGCCT
>NW_017728886.1:46496523-46514174 GCF_001723895.1 Crocodylus porosus
TAATGATTATGCTCGGGGGCAGAGGGACTTGATCTTTTGTCTTCTCCCTCTGACCCTATTTGCAAATATATACCTTTTGTATTGCTAATAAAGTGTGTCTGAAGCTGAAAGTTTTTTTCCACCTCCCGAGAAACGAACCACGATCTTTTTAATTCAACACCCCCACAGACTCAGGTGCTGCTCATCAGCATGCCTGGCCCACAACTTGCTCCCTCTCACCAGGGCCTCGACTGCTTGCCCCCTCTCTCAGGGCCTTAACTGGTCCTCTTATGGGGTCTTTCACCCCTTCAGGCTCAGGCGCTTCTCAAAGCTTACCTGCCCCCACTACACCCCTTTGGGATCTTGTACCCCTATGGGCTTAGGTGTCTCCTATGGACATCCCTAGCCCCACTACTCCCTCCAATGTTAATCCTGTAACCCACCAGGTGGTGGGGGCAGGGATTTAGGCACCTCAGCCCACCATTACACAAGGAAAGTCCTTGGTCTTGGCATTTGCTGGTCCTGCCCCGCCACAGACAAGACCACCAGGCTTCCCTGTCTTGGCAGGGTGCAGTTTTAGGTCATGCCCAGGATCAATGATGCCTCCTCCTTCCCCATAGACTCACCCTTACCTCCGAGCTGTTCTCGGAGGAACAGCTCCTCTGGGAGATGTTGCTTCCTCAGTGTCTGGCAGCAAACTGCTGCCTCCAGCCCTGCTGCCCTGGGACTTAAAATGGCTGCTTGTCAGGGCTGAGTTGCACCTGCCTGCTGCCTTATCCAGGTCTTGAAGTGGCAGAGCACTGAAGGTGCTCTGACATCCACCTTCCCCCTTACCATGTTTACCAGGGGAGGCTTTTACCTGCTGCTTCCCAAAACAGGCTCCCCCAGAGCCTGTGAGAGCCCTAAAGTGGCAAGCACCCCACTGGTGCTCTGGCACATCTGCATTATGCAGGTATGAAATTTACGCCTGATTGGTTACTGCACAGTAATGCACATGAAGATGCCTTACTGTGCAGTGACACTGTGTGTGTGGACTGACTTGGAACTAAGGTTAGTCCCAAGTCAGTCCGTATGCAGTGTTAATCTGTTTTAATGCTTGCACATGTAAATAAACTGACAGCAGTCACCCTAAACACACCAAGAAAACTGTGATAAAATAAACTGACAGCCAAGGCGTCAGATACCATTGAATTTGTATTGAGAAAAACAGCCGGGTACCTCTCCACTATTTACCTGCAACATTCATCCCCCTTCTGTCTTCCACCCCCACCCAGCCTGTCTCACCCGCTGACTTCCAAATTTACATCTTCACTGACTGGCTTTCTTGCATGCATACCAGCCTCTGGCTTCTTTAGTATTCATTCCATCCAGGAAGAGCACATGCCAATGGCAGAGGTTTCCTCAGCCCAGCTAAGGGTTTTTAAACCTGAACGCTTGCTAAGAAAATGCTTTTCCAGCTATTTAAATTGGTCTAATAAAAAATATGAGATTCACCCAAAGAATCTTGTCTGCCTATGTCCTTAGACCAATACAGCTACAACCTATACCCCTGTACCATATCTAGAACTCAGTTTCCCTAACAAGATTTATTCCATGTGGTTGAAATGCAGCTGTGGTGTGGAACTGCATCAGAAAATTTCTACACTTAAAGACAGGGTAGCAGAGCAGCCATATTGTGATGCATGAGTACTATCTCTGTCTCACAGGAAAAGTCTTCATTCCAGACCCAAATACGTTAAAAGAGAAAGATGCTGGTAAAGGGAGAAGCCCCAGAATCTATATACACTCATATAAATATATTTCTTGACTATAAAGTAAGCTCCAGTATCTTACCAAAGTTGTTTTAAAAAAATCATCTGCCATTGCAAAAGGTATTCCTTACCTTCTGTCCAAAAATATGAAACATCACTGAGTACTATTAAGAAGCTTGTTCCACCCTAGCAGCACGTGAATTTCCACTGTGAGAAAAATCAATCCTCTTTATCGAAAACAGTCCTGGTCCTTTTGAGATGAAAGGTGCTATAGAAAGGCAAGTTTTGACAATTTAAGCAATGAAATAAGCAATCCTAATTTCACTATCCTGGGCACAGTGAAAAGTTTATTGAGGCTTTGGTAGACTGGTGTACATTATTGAATTGCGATAAGATAGATAAAAAGGTAATGGAACTGGCAGTGTTATTAAACTAATTGTATCTGTAAGGATATTAATTTAATTTATCTCACTTGATTATTATTGCCATCAAGCTAAAATGCAAGTTCTCAAGTGTGAGTTAAATAGATTATTGAATTCATTTTGGGGAAAAATAAGGGATTAAAAATGATAAATGTTGCTTCATTAGGAGAATTTGAGAAAAAAAATGTAATCTTTTTTCATAAGAAATCCATTGATTTCCTTCTCATTTTCTAGTCTTCTTACTAGGAACTTAAAAAACTCCAATTTAGCTATAAAGAGAAATAATGTGTACAGTTTCTGTTCATTGGACATGAACATGCTTGCTTGATATTAAGAACTTTATTATTTGGTGTTTCAGCTGAAGATCAGGAGAGTATTTAAATGAGATGAAATGGTGACTTCAAAGAGAAATGTGAATGGTTGTTCTTCTGCCTACAGAGAAATAATACTCTATAATTAATTTTAAAAATTGCATTAGGGTTACTATGAAGCTGACATGAATAAAAAACATTTAAATTCAGAAGAAAGGTGGTATATTTGCATTCCAATATGTGGAGCTTTTTTAAAATACCAACTCCTCTCTCAAGGTTCTGTTTTTCACTTTTTTTCATTTACTATGTGTTGATGATACAGATTTAAAATCCTGATTCCAGATTAATTTGTATGAAAAGTAATGTGTTCTAATGGGCTAGGGATGAAGTCTAGCCCCATTGAAATCCAAGTAAAAAAGCCCAATAATTCTAAGTGACCATGATTTCAGCCAATATATAAAAGGTGGAGTTGGGATTCTACCTTGACCCTAATGCAAATCTGATGTATAGAGGTTCAGCTCCTGAACCCTCTCTCCCTCTGTTTTTAACCCACAAAAGAGGAATAAGGATTCGCTGATGTCACATGAAAGAAGATATGAGGCATGATTGTTACGTGTAACGTACTGGGCATATCTACACATGCATTTACACTGGCTTAAATTTACTGTGCAGTAAGTGGGAATAGGCCAGTGCCTACATAGATTCATAAATATTAGGGTCAGAAGGGACCTCAGTAGGTCATTGAGTCCAACCCCATACCCTGGGAAGGAAAGAGTGCTGGGGTCAGATGACCCCACCTAGGTGCTTGTTCAGTCTCCTCTTGAAGACCCCCAGGTAGGGGAGAGCAACACCTTCCTTGGAAGCCTATTCCAGATTCTAGCAATCCTTACTGTGAAGAAGTTCTTTCTAATGTCCAACCTAAATCTGCTCTCCATCAATTTGTGGCCATTGTTCCTAGTTACTCCAGGGTGTGCCCTACTAAATCTCCTATTCCCTGCTGCCCTCCCCTGATGAATTTATAGACAGCCACAGGATCACCTCTCAGTCTTCTTTTGTGAAGGCTGAAGAGATCTAGGCCCCTCAGTCTCTCCTCGTAGGGCCTTGCCTGCAGGCCTGTGACCATGCGAGTGGCTCTCCTCTGAACCCTCAAGATTTTCCGCATCCCTCTTGAAGCGTGGCGCCAAAACTGGATGCAGTACTCCACCTGCAGCCTGACTAGTGCCTCATAGAAGGGAAGCATCACCTCCCTGGACCTGTTCGTCATGCATCTGCTAATGTATGATAAAGTGTGGTTATCCTTGTTGATCACTTCATCACATTGATGACTCATGTTCATCTTGGAGTCAGCTATGACTCCAAGTTCCCTTTCCGCTGCTATGCTGCTGAGAAGGTCATCCCCCAGCCTGTAAGTGTGTTGGTGGTTCTTTTGACCCAGGTTCAGCACTTTGCACTTGTCTTTGTTGAACTGCATCCTATTTCATTCTGCCCATTTTTCCATCCTGTCCAGATCCGTCTGGATCTGTTCCCTGCCTGCTAGTGTGCTATCCACCACCATTCCCTGGGTGTGACCCCTAAGCCAGTTTGCCAATCATCTAAGATGGCAACCTCGAAGACAATAGATGACTGACTAAGTGTGATCCAGCTCAAGTTAAGCCATGATTCCTTTAGCCTCAAATAATAACCTTCCTGTAACAGGCCATTTTTAAGAGAAAATGCCATCACCCATGTGCATGTGACAAGCACTTCCAGTTTTAAATCTGATGTAACAGACTGCCAATGTGGGCTCACCAGATTGGCTTGAGATACTTACCCTGGGCTAGAAACAGTGCTGGTGAACTCTGAGCGACCCCAAGGGTGGAGCCGGGGAGCCCTGCCTTGTGGAAAAGAAGCCAATGGAAAGAAGAGGTTTTCAATCCCCTCATTGGTATGGAAGGGGGATGGCCGGAGTTGGGGGCCCGCCACCCTGAGACCTGCTTGGCCAGTTTACAAGCCAGAAAGGGACTGCCAGAGGGGATAAAAGCAGCAGCCGCACTGGCATGGGGGGCTTCTGACAGTGACTCTGAAGAACGATGCAGGAGGCCTAAGAAGAGCTGGAGTGAGCTGACCCAGCAGAAGGGGTAGAGAGAGCTCTCTGAAGAGCCTTGAAGGCCCTGGTAGAAGAAGGCAGTGGCATTTGGCCGTGCCTCCAGCCCTGCAGCAAAGAGGGAGCCGCAGCCAGGGCTTGGGGCAGAGAGCTGGTGCCCCAAGGCCCCATCACAGTGTGCTGAACATGCCAGGCATCCCGGAGGCTAGGGGTGGCAGTAGGCCCCCCACTCCACTGTGGAGAAGAAGCAAGAGCCAGGAGCGAAGGCGGTGTCCTTATCTGGAGCAGGGAGCTGTGCCAGTGAGTTGAGGAAACCAGCTGGGGAAGGGGACAGCAGCAGGCAAGGCACTGGGATCCTGAGGAGCGGCAGAGTGCCAGGACGAGGGTCCCTGGGTGCTCGGGGCACAGGCAAGTACTTCGAGTGGGATTGGTGAGCCACGAGGTGTGTGGGGTGCCTGGCCAGTCATCTGGAATAAAGGTTTAGAGCAATGACCCCTGAGAGCTGCCTGTGCTGCTGACCCTCTGCCACTGACTGCCTCAGAGGGGACTCAGTCCTGTCCCGTATCCTGCAGCTGATTGTCATCAGATGGAGTCTCTGAGCTTTGCTTGGGTCATACTGATTGCTGCAGGAGCCTACTCTGTTGCTTGCCGTTTTCATTGCCACAGAGGGTCACACCCTTCAGCTGCTTTGGGGGGTTGGGATTTGGTACAATTTGATTGCTGCAGACCAGAAGAGCTTAATCTGTTGCAGTCTGTCGCTTATTGGGAAGCCTGTTGGAGCTGCAGGGAGTGACCACCTTGCTTCCTTGTGGTAGCATCTCAGCAGTGGCTGAAAGCTGATGGTTACCCTACCTATGGTTCTTGAGTCAAGGGTTGACTAATGCATTCTGGTTTGTTTTGTGATTCTGGTTCTGCCATTTAAATTCACTTGTAAATAACCTTTCTTATTGTAACCTGGGTGGTACTCCAAGAGGTACCCCCTCTCCAACTGAAGAGATCAAAGCAGGTGCACAAGCGCTGTGGGAGGTGTAGGGACTCTCCTCCCCCTATAGAGCAGAGCCAGGCCACTAATGGGGACTTAACTATATACCTTTTAATACTGGGAACACAACAGGCATAAATCAGAGGGTATAGTGGACACTACAACGCTCCAAGGGGGCAGGATTCAACAAAGGTTAGACACTTACAATCATTAACAAAAGACAGGGTTAACAAAATATAAAACACAAACAGCTCAACAAACAATACTGGTTGGTGAAATATAAAAAAAGTCACAAAATACAAAATGTCAAATAACAACAAAACATAGGGCCTAAGTACTTGGAGGGGGAGAACACAATGGCCCCTTTCCACTGCAAGAAGATTTGCTTCTTGCTAGCTTACTCATCCCAGCAGCTGGGACTTGAACTTAGATCTCCTACATGATAGGCAGAAGTGTCATCACATAGCCACCAGTGGTGGTGCTGCTTCAGCCTGCTAGGGGTCTTGACCTTCCTGGAGCCCTGGTCTCACGTTGAGTTGCCTGGCCTCTGATTGAAGGAGCTGGAAGCAGAGCTGGGAACCCCTCAGGTCGCTGCTCAGATCCTGGCTGGAGTGGGGGAGCCTCTCCTGCTGGCTGCAGCCTCTCGTAGGTGATCCTGGAGCCCAGTGGGGGGCCTCTCCTGCTGGCCACACGCCACGTTGCTGAGGGTCCCACTGCTGCCTGCAGGTCCTGCTCTTTCAGGCTTTTCTGGGGCACTGCTCCTACCCTGCTGGCTTAACTCTTGCCAGCTCTATGAAGCGCCTTCCTTGTTGTCCCTCACTGGTCTCTCCTGAGTCAGCCCACACTGCCCCTTTTATCCCCCTCCAGGTGACCCAAGGGGCCACGGGGGGAGGGGGGTGAGTCTCTGGGGCCTGATTGGTGTGGAAAGGGACTCCCAAGTCCTCTAATCATCTTCTACCCCTTCAAAATCCCTGGGCCTAATCATCTTCTACCCCTTCAAAATCCCTGGGCCAAATCATTACCAGATTGGTAAGAAAAGGGAATCCCAAGTCCTCCAATCATCTTTTGCCCTTTGAAAACCCCTGGGCTAGGTCACTGCTAGCTAGCCCGTCACACTGTTATTCTTGTTTTGTAAATAAAGTATAAAAAGTTAAATCAGTTAAGTGTTAGACTTTCTTGGGACCATGGGCTGCTCTGTGGGAAGCAGGGCCTGGCTGAGAAGTAAATGTCACTGACCAGAAGCCCTGCCCCACTCTCACCACACCATCCCTGATATTGGGCAGGGGTGGCAACTATTGGGCAGCCACCTGGGTTATACTAACATTTTCATGTGAAGTTTATTGCAGCGTTGCCTAATTAGTGCCGCAGTAAAACATTACTGTCTACATGTGTAGTGCTGTTCGTTTGAAGTAAATTAATTAAATCTGCTGTAAGATAGTACTGGTAAACACATATATATCCTATGGTGTACTTACTTACTCTGCGGCAATACACATATAGACACTGACAAGGCTGACTGGGGCATGAGGGTGCTTCAGTGTGGGGGCTGCCTGCTGGCCCAGCCAGCCCCTCTGCAGCAAATTCAGCTGGGAAGGGGATAGGGAGGGGGGCAGGTGGGGAACCCCAGGCTGGCAGGCTGCCCTCTGGACCTCCTGCTCTGCTGCTGTGACCTGGCTCAATGTGCTGTGGTCCTGGGTGCATGTGCAAACAGTGTACCTAGGAGCAATAAACTCCAGCACAAAATGTGCTGGAATTTTCATGCATATCAATTGCACTTGTAGACATGCCCAATGTCATTCAACTTAACAGGCTTAACTCAGAGACACAATGATGATCATTGGAATGGATATTCTGTAACTATTTTACTGCTGCCTAAAGCACATAAGAAAGAAGATGGAGGGTCACAAGCCTGCCCAGTATCATCTTGGTACCATGAACGGATGGTTTTTGGGAGAGAACTACAATTTTTTTCCCTTTTTACACTGCCTGTCTTAGCAGGTAAAGATCAGGAAAGTGGAAGAGAACCCAAAGTGCCTTTGGGCTCCCTAAGCAAAATCACAAAATACACTTGACAGCACCCCCATAAAGCTTGAAACTAGCCCTGGCTTAGCTTGCCTCATAGGGATGATCACTAGGTTGCAACATTTTGGTCCCCTGTGTTTCCAAGCCAATAAGGATGCTTCCCTTCCTTCCCTCCCTCCCGCTCCCCATCCTCCCCGTTTCACCCCCTGGTTCAATGTGTTGCAGAAGGGCTGGCTTGGGCACAAAGATGCTACAGCGGGGGGATAGCCAGCAGGCAGCCCCTGCACTGAAGCACCCTCAGAAGGATCTGAACACTGTCTCTAGATCTGACTTCTCAGGTATACTGCTCTGTCTGAGACTCCTGCTTGAACACTGGAACATCATGGCTCAGCTGTCCTGTGTCCCAAGATGAGTGATTCCTTCAGCAAGTTTCTCTCATAGCTCATCCTATGGTAGGTGGCCAGATTAACAGTTTCATTTTTGGGTCCATGTAATAATATGTCTAGTAATACGCAGGCCTTTCTTAAACACACACTTTAGTATTAAAAAAAAACTTTGAAAGGCTCTTAACACTTGAATACAATCCCTTTTTCCAGTGTTCTCACCACTCCTGAGGGGCTTTTAGGTTTTGGCTAGTGGCCTTTAGCAGGTCTTAACTCTTGCTCTCTCTTTCTTTCTGCTCAGCCTTTTGTTTTTGACAAGTGTATATCTGTGTTTGTCAGCACGTCTCTTTTACAAACAGTTTCTAAGGGCTCATCTGTATTATAGGTCTGCTGCTGCTATAGCTTCATAGGCATATCTCTGGAGACAGAATCCTTGTATCTTTGTTAAGCTATGTCCCCAAATAAGAGAAGCTGTCTTCTGCTGACACAACTATGCTTGTCAAACTTTGTAGCACAGGCCAAGCCTAATGCCTTGAATGCTTTCTTTCCTCGGTTTCACAATTTTCCATTCCTTACCCCTCCATGAGCTTGCAGGCAGAAGCTTATTAACACTTACTAGCTGAACTGGTAGCTTCCATTGTCTTGCTAGTGCAAGGCCATAAAAGCATCTATGGACTTTTTTCAGTTTCTCAGATTTCATCTATTTTATATAGAAAAAAGAGGATTTATTTCATAATGAAAGTTATCATCAGAGAAATAATTAATAAAGACAAAAGTATTCATATGTTTCTTTAGAAATGTCCCCAGACTGTCCCCAGTTATTTTTGTAACTGTTACATTGAATTCATTACAAGCTCTTAATAAATTGGTAAAAGAGCCAGGAATAAAACCTAGGAATCCATAATCCCAGACTTCTTCTCTCAAATCACAAGAGAACAGACACATATTTGAAATTATGGCACTATAATTTTTTACATGTTACAAATCTTTTAAAGATAAAATGGTTTGTGGATGGAAGGAGAACATGATACAATATAGCTGTATGCTGTAGGTTGGCTTTCTCCGAGCAAATGTGTCTGACGTATGGGTACTCACAGATTTGAATGAATGAAATTGGTGGGCATGATAACCACTTTTCATTCAGGCTAAATACAGGAGCAGTTAGAACCCCTCCATTTAGTGATAGCTGAAATGCCTTCTGAGTACTTACAACAAATACCACCACACAAAGAATGCAAACATAGGGTGTGGGTGGAACCATATACGTCTGCAATTTAGTGGCTTACAGAAGCAGCTAAAAAGCAAGCAGGAGGGTTAGAAAATAGAAGAGATAGTCAGAAAAACAAACACTGAGAGAAAGCCAAGAGAGAAAGTTTTGGGGACAGAGTAGTGGTTGGAAAGACATACTTGGAATTGTCTGCAGGGAAACTGCCTCCTGTAGTCTGTTCCATCTGTCTTCAGGGAAACATTAGGTAGATTCTTTACAAATAAATTAACCGCATCAAGAACTACCAGATAAAATAACAGAACCAATCCACAGAGCCCCAAATATTGGCTAACTGCTTGGACTGAGAAACGTAACAGTACAATTAACAATAAAATTCCCTAGATAAGCAGTTAATTGTGTTGTTCAACTGAGTTTTACAAATGAATTATATTTATGTTGAATTTCTAATTCCGAGTCGCCTTAGTTTTAAATGGACAAAGTAGACAGATTCCTAGACAAAAGTTAGAACCCAATCCTCAACTTATTCCCCTTCTCTTATTATCATATATGTGTATATATATAGGCTAGTGTAGGTATAGTGGCAGCAGCTCCGTAATAGACAAGTCCTTCCTGTTGATTGGAATAAGTTGAGGATTGGGTCCTAGCTTTTGTCTAGGAATCTGTCTACTTTGTCAATTTAAAAGTGGTGTGACTCAGAATTAGAAATGCAACATATATATTGGTATAACTCCCTAGCAGTTATACCACCTCTAACAATAATATCAGCTAAGCTGACAGAAACCCTCTTCTGTTGGCATAGCTGCATCATTCTCACTCCTAGCTGAGCTATGCTAGCAAAACTTTGTAGTTTAGATTGGCTAACACTCCAAACAATTTCAATGGACTTTGGACTTGCGCCTTCTTTTTGCACTCAAAATCAATTTCTGGAAAGAATCCATCTGAGAAAGCCTGAAGACTACAAATGTGCAGCTTCATAAGGAAGCTAGTATCAGAAGCCTATAAATAGAGAAGATTTCAATATACTAATCCAGATGCCTGACTGTGAAGAAGCTACTCCCCTTGCATTTCCTATCTAGCTTTTAGTGGATTGAACATAAGAAGCAGAAGACTATGTTTAAGGAAGAGATGATAAGTGCCTCTTTTATCAAATGTTCTGTGCACCAAAATGGAAATACTCAAGGAATTTGTTTTGATGACATTTTTCCTCAGTAAAGGAGAGTAATTTTAGGAACAGTACAGAGAGACTGATGAAATGATTATTGAGCAAGATTTGCACAGATGGGTCCACAAAAGAAACAAATATATAGTATAGTGTGTGATCGCTTTTTCTGGAGCACTTATTGGGCAGGCCTCCTTCTTCCTGAAGAAATGTAGAGACATATTTTGTTCTTGTGGAAACCCAATGACCCATTCATGTAAACCTTGGTGGGTCAGAGTAGTTTTATATCAAGTTGTGTTTTACTCTAAAATGCTGGAGGCAATTCATTGGCATAGCAAGACAGAGGGTTAAAACTAGGGAATTAACTGAGACGTCTGAGGAAAAAGAAAGGCAAGGGTAGAAATTAGATTAGAGCAGTGGTGGGCAATTATTTGGGCATGAGGGCCGCATAAGGAGTTTTGATAACTTGACGCGGGCTGGGCCAACACCCCCCTCCCCTCACACAACTCACCAAACTCCCTACGGGGCTATGGTCAGGCGGGAAGCTGTGTTCAGGAGGGGAGGATCACATGCCCCTGCCCTCTGGGGTGTGGGGGATGTGGAGAGGAGTGTGGGGGGTATGTGTGTGTCTATGGAAGGGGGTGCTGCCTGGGCACTAGGTTCTGGCAATCTGCCATGGGTGAGGGGAGGAGGGAAGTGGGGGGGCACATGCAGCAGAGCGTTATGGACTATGCTGCCCCCTCAGCGCTCTGCATGGGGCCAAACCATGCCTGCTCATGCTGGGGCAGCCTGTGCCACACTTACCACACTCCTGCACTCCAGGTGCCTCTGGCCCAGCCAGGTGCTGCTGTGCACTCCCCACCTCCAGTGGCAGCTCCTGCTCCTGATCTTGCCCGTGCAGTGCTGTGCTATACCATGCCATGCCACGCCAAGCCACACTACTCTGGGCAAGAAGCTTCAGCTGGGCTTCTGCCCCAGTGTGCAGGGCTCTGGCTCCAGTTCCTGGAAAAGTGGTCAGGAGCTGAAACCAGAGCCGTGACACTGGGCCAGGAGCTACCTGGCTGAAGCTGCTCGTCCAGAATGGTGTGGCACAGTACAGCATGGCAGGGGCAGGAGTAGCTTCTGGAGGGCTGTGCCTGGTGTGTCTGCAGCCGGCCAGGTGCTGCTCTGTGCGCCCCGCCTCCAGGAGCAGCTCCTCCTCCTGCTTCCACCTGCTCCCCTTTCACTGGAAAGTGACCAGGAGCTGAAGCTGGAGCCCTGCATGCTGGGGTAGGAGCCGCCCAGCTGAACCTGGTCACCTGGAGCAGTGTGGCAGGGCCAAGATCAGAAGCAGGAACTGCTGCTGGAGGTGGAGGGTGCAGAGCAGCGCCTGGATGCAGCCGCACTGGGAACAGCCTTGCCAGGCTGGGGCCTGGGCTAGTGGGTGCCGAGCACAGGCTGCCCTGGTGCGAGCAAGCAGGGCATGGCCCCATATGGATCACCACAAGGGCAGTCATGGGCCAGATCCATTCACCTAGCAGGTCAGATCCAGCCCGTGGGCTCTATGTTGCACACGCCTGGATTAGAGACTATGAATAGAAAATGGCTAGAGAATGAGCTAATTGGGAAATCTGAAAGGGAGGAGAGAGTTGATTGGTTAAGGACTAGTTGAAAGGACTAGTTAAAAATAGCCAGAGGATAGGTTGGAAGTGTCAGTGAGTAGAGAATGAAGGATGCAATGGACTGGTGAATATGACGTAGCCTACATTTGATGATTAAGAAAAGAAATGACCTGTTGCTCCAGGGAGGTAGGCATTCTGTTGGTGAGTTGGTGAAAGAACATAAAATGGTTTGGAGGAGAGAATTGCTTGCAAAATTTTATGAGTTTAGGGATAGTGAATAAATTGAGACAAGACGCCAGAGGGAGTGTGGCATAAGATGATAAAAGATAAAAAACATACGTTTGTAAGTATAGTTCCTTATGGTGAGGAGAAAAGGGGTCTTATAATTGAGGCTGAGAGAGGTCATGAGAGTCTCATGTTCCCACAATCAGTTTTTCTTTGATATGTCAGTTCAAGCACATCACATCAAGCTCTTGCTATGAACATTCAAATGGCCTAGCAGAAAACCCAGTACAAATAATCATTAAAAATCCCTGACAGATTCATTTCAAAGAGTCTATATTTAACACTGTCAGAATATTGCAACAAACCTCAGAATGTCTTTTAACTAGGACCCCCAGTTCAGAGATTTATGGGCAGAAGGACAAAAGGCTTAGTGCCAAAACCTAACAAGCTTCTTTAGACAAAGACAGTTAATACTGAAGTAGTTTTAAAAGAATAGGTATAAATGCCAAGAAACCAGGCAGAAGAAATAATATGAAGGAAGTGTCAAAGACATTGCATATGAGAAAGAAAATGTTAGATTTAAAACAGGAAGTCCTTGTCACCCGACAAGGGAACAAACATCCCCTCATCACCCAGGTTGCTTAGTTGAATCACCTCAGTGAGAAGAGTCACACTGACAGAAGGACAGAGGACATCTAAACAAAACACTGCCTCTGTTTCTAGGCCGTATCCAGAATGGTGCCAACACTGGTCATGCACGGCTAGAGGTAGCTTATGCTCACTCCTGCGCAGACAGTGAAAGCACTGAAGCAAATCTAAGCTCAGGACGTTGGATCCACCTTGGCAGCTGAAAATAATGTGATCACAAAGAAACTGAGCTTCACAGTTATCCATGCAGAGGCAGAATTGTCCTTCTTTTTGTCAGGTGGGCTTAAGTCCCTAACTTCCTTCCCAGAGGTCCCTATATTTGAGTTTCATTGACTGACTGCATCACTTGAAGTTACAGTTTCTGGTTTGTGTGTAACAACAGCCACTGGAGACATGGGATACCAACTCTTGCCAAGTAAGAGGGATATAATGGTGTGTAACCTTGCCCCACATGATGTGATAGGGTTCAGAAAAGAAAGATGAAATCTTTTACCGGAACTCAAGGGGGGCACATCTTTATTACAGAAAGGGCATAATGCTTTCATTCCTTTTACCCTGTCCATTAACATAGTAAATATTTGTGTCATTCCTTCTACTTTTCTAGCTGCCCAGCTGTCTTTTGCTGTTTCAGTAGTGCTTGTGTCTGAGGACATGCTGCTGGTAGGAACATTTTTTTCTTATCAGTGCTAGGAAGCAACTTCTTCCCCTTCTGTTATGACCTAAATCTCAGGTCTGTCATTTAACAAAAATATGCTCAGGTATGTTTCTATCACTCTAAAAACCAACAGTTCCCTGTTGCTTTAGACTGTGATTTTATTAGATCAGTGGGGAATTGAGCCAAAGCCCAGTGTGAATGCATCTGCTTGCTAGATCTGAATCACATGCTTTCTTTCTTCTTCTCTGTTCTCACTCTTTCTGTTTTAAAAACATGCACAATAATCAACAAAAGCTATTGATGACAAAGTCCCAGTGTTTACCTATTCAGCTCTCCAGACTGCGGA
This sequence comes from Crocodylus porosus, assembly GCF_001723895.1. Taxonomy (NCBI): domain Eukaryota; kingdom Metazoa; phylum Chordata; order Crocodylia; family Crocodylidae; genus Crocodylus; species Crocodylus porosus. The sequence goes on from NW_017728886.1 coordinate 46,510,319, forward strand.
AGCTAACATGACTCTGGGTACATTGACTTCATGTTCACAACTCATAGGGAGGATGCTTGAGTAGTGTATACAGGCACACATAACCTGTAGGACTTAAGCTTGGAGTGCCAAGAACTGTCACCATGAATTGGCGTTTTGGGGAGATGACACCAATATAGCAGCCTGTGCCAAGGAAAATTTAGGAACTTGTAGATGAAGAATAAAGGAAGAAGAAATCTGCTTTGTATCTACACAAAGTGGGCCTCATTCTTTGTTTTGTTGGTTTAACAGTGTCCCTTTAAGTCAAGAGAAGTATATTTAAAGCCAGTCATAGTCACATAAGAAAAGTTTGATTTTTTTCCCTACCTTTCTTATTCTTAATGTTTATAGTTCAGTTTCTCCTGAAGTCTGTTTCTCTTGAACACTGTGTTCTGGCATAGGCTGGATCCTGTGCCCCACATATTCATCGTATGATGCTGATAGCCATGCTAAGCCCCAGGGCTGGACTTCTCCTTTGTTCCAAACCAGATGTTCTGTTTCTCCCTGGTAACGGTTCACATGGTGGTACCTTATTATCTCTCTCTCTCTCTGGAAATTATGCCAATGCTACTTCAAAATCAGCCAAGAGCTGTGTTGAATCAATGAGACAGTTGGCACCCTCCCTGGAGACTGAATGTTTTACCTTTTGGATTTGTGCAGTCTCTACTAGCTGAGATCCAGGATGCCATGAATGATTTTTCTTAGAGACAGGTGAGAACAAAAGAGCTTTGTAAACCTAATTCAATAGGAGCAGGAGACATGGTGCTCTATTGATTACAAAAAAACACACACAGTCCAGTTGCATTTTCCCTGTAATTGATTTTTGTGGGAGATGGAGGTGTGCATTCTATCAAACAAAGAAGTCCATAACAGAACCGTGCTATATATAACAGCAGGTAAATAGTATTTTAGCTTATACGAATGTCCATAAGATATTTACAAAAAGAAAAGTAAAAAAGGAAAGATTTAATTTTTTATCTATTACTGAACATACTTAATATTTTTACTGCATAGAGTGAAAGTGTATAAGTAACTGTACAGAATGTATTTGAAGAGGCTTTTAAAAAGTGGGCAACAGAAACAGTGCTTGAACATTTAGCTTTTACAAAACACTATATAAGTAAAATGAATCAAAAAATTCTCAGTGCAATCCCCTATAAGGAAGTGTAGCTGATTTATATCATATAATCCAAAATATACTCAAATATTGTATAGACCACTCAATGGGCACATCCTCACATGCAAGCATGTGGATTTGCAGCAGCTCAAATAGAAGTGGTGCAAATTTGAGCCAGGGCTTTTTGTCTCAGTGCACATGCTCGAACATTCACTTTGTTGTGGAGCAAATTGTGCCACTTGGGGCAAAATAACCCTGCCTGGCTCCTCCCAGATCTGCAGCTAGGGGGAGCTAGAGCCTGGGACCAGCACCTGTACTGTCTCCAGCAGTATCAAAAGCTGCCCTGTCCTGGCCCCATCAGTACAAAAAACTGCCCTGGCAAGCAGCTCAGGGCTACTTGCTCTCAGGAGCTCCTAGGGACCCTCAAGTGTGCCAGGCTGCAGCCCCTCCACCTTCACCTCCAGAGCCTCCTCTTGAGGTTCTGATTGAATTTCACCCCTCACCTTTTTGTTTTTGATCACCCCATCTGTGGCCCCACCAAGTCCTGGGACCTCCTGGTCAACCTCCTCCTGGCCCTGGCCAAGTGGGCCCTGTACATGACCAGGAAGGAGGCTCTGGTCAGCAAAGTGCCCGGAGACTAGAGGGCTGCTTTCCTCTCCCTTGTCTGTGCACATTTCTGGGTGGAGCACCAGTGGGCAGCATCCACCAGCTCCATGGATGCCTTTGAAGAGCAGTGGGTGCAGCCCGGGGGGGCTCTGCTTGGTGTTCCCCTCAGGTGCACTTATTTTTACATTTTGACCCTTTGACCCATATGACACTCCTTTCCTGTGTTTTTCATTAGTTGTCCGAAGTATTTTGTTGTACCATGCACTCATTAGCCCCACAAGGGGTTACTTGTTAGCCAGGTGGGCCTTAGGGCCCATGGTATGAGTGTTACAAATAGACAGGAGTTCCTAGGGCCCAGCCAATTGGTATCTGGGGACACTACCCCTTGTGCCAGCTGGACTGCTACAGCAGCACCCCAAATCCATTTTTAAAAATACTCCAAAATCCATGTTCCTGCTACTTGAAGAGTAGGAATGGTCATCCAAGTGCCAGTTGCTGGGGCAACCAGGAAGAGCTAGCGGCTCACACCTGTTGAGTCAGCCGACCAGAAGGGGCAGGCCTGGCTCCTATATAACTCCCAGGCTGAGGCTATGTGGGGGGGGGGCCCTGCCTGTGACAAAAGGAGAAAGAGCTCTGCCCTGAGCGGAACAAGGGAGAAGTCTGAAGGTGGGTGCAGATGGTGATATGGGGGAGAGATGGAGCACTTGTGGGGTGGCTCAGAAGATGCTTTAGCCATGAGGCCTGGATTTAAGTTATAGTGCGGAGGCTTGTGTTTTGTGTTTGTTGTTTAAACTGGAGGACCAGGCTATAAGGGGATGGAGGAGGCCTCCAGGACACCCCGAGGAGGAGAGCTGGGGCTACAGCCACCTGAGCCCCAAGGCTGCGGTAACCCCAGAGCAAAGGGGGCATCGCGGAAAAGGCTGCGGAAGCCATAGCGCCTGTGAGGCATGATTCCGAGAAAAGGTTATGGAAAGCCAGAGCTCCTGTGGGGTGCATTTCCCAAGAAAAGGCTGTGGAAAGCCAGAGCACTGTGGGGCACGATTCCGAGAAAAGGCTGCGGAAGCCATAGTGCCTGTGGGCCGTGACTGACAGACAAGGGCTGTGGAGAGCCCGAGTGCCAGAGAGGGCGCGAGGGCGCAGACAGTGAGACAAACCAAACAACGTCCGGTCCATCAGTGAGGATCGGGGCATGGTACAGGGCTGGTTGGAGCCACGCATAGCCTATGAGGCTGGGGTGCCCAGGAACACCCATTAGTGGAGCCGGGCTAATGTACAGGAGGATAACCGTGTCCAGGGAACTGACAAGGCAGCCTCCCTAATTACATAATTGACATCAAAGACATGGCGGGTGAGATTGAGGTTGCGTCGTAGACCAACTTGGCACGGTAGAGGGCGCTAGGGGACAGCATGGCAACCCTAGGATGTTTCCCCCACCTGGTACAGGTATATTTACAATGTTAAAGCAATTTCACTGTTTCATAGTTTCATAGTTTGTAGGGTCGGAAGGGACCTGAGCAGATCATCAAGTCCGATCCCCTGCCATGGCAGGAAAGAGTACTGGGGTCAAACAACCCCAGCAAGGTGTTCATCTAGCCTCCTCTTAAAGACCCCCAGGGTAGGAGCCAACACCACTTCTCTTGGAAGTTGGTTCCAGATCCTAGCCACCCTGGCAGTGAAGTAGCATCTCCTGATATCTAGCCTACATCTACCCTCTGCCAGTTTGTGACCACTATTTCTAGTCACTCCTGGTAGTGCTCGGGGGAACAGGGACGCCCTCAATGCCTGCTGGTCCCCCATGACTAGTTTGTAACAGGCTACTAGATCCCCCTCAGCCTTCTTTTGTGGAGGCTGAACAGGTTCAGGTCCCTGAGTCTCTCCTCATAGGCCTGCCCTGCTGCCCCCTGATCAGCAAGTGGCCCTCCTCTGGGCCCTCTCCATGTTGTCCACATCCCACCTGAAGAGCGGCACGCAGAACTGGATGCAGAACTCCAACTGCGGCCTGACCAGTGTCGCATAGAGGGGGAGGATCACCTCCTTGGACCTGCTTGAGATGCATCTGTGGATGCCTGACAAGGTACGGCTGGCCTTCCTGGCCGCATCCCTACACTGTCAGCC
>NW_017728886.1:46514844-46536991 GCF_001723895.1 Crocodylus porosus
AGGTGGGTGTGTGTGGCGAGATATCAGTTGCTGTGTAGGCAGGTGTGGGGTAATTGCTGGGGGGAATGTGGGTGTGGGGGACCTTGTGGGGGGGCATGTGAGGAGGGGTGGGGCCCCTGACCCTCATAGGGTGCCATCCCCACCCCAGAGGGCTACAGCCCCTATCCCCCACAGTACCTCAGCTCCCCCCTGGTGCCACAGGCCCCCCACACAGGGGCACCCTGCAGGGCCACAGCCCCCCCTGCACAGGGTCCCAGGTACCCTGCAGGGCCACAGTCCCCCTGTGCAGGGCCCATAACTTACCTTCTGCAGCAGCAGTGGGAGTGGGGTGCTCTGAGCCTACTGCTGTCAGCTCCCAGCTCTCGGGGGCCGCGTGCCAAGCCCACTCGGGCTGAAAGCATAGCATCTCTTCTGGAGGACTGACTCCTGTGTTTCATAGTTTCATAGTTTCATTTCCTCCAGGCACAGTCCCAGCTCCGCTGTTCTTTGGAGTGGTTTTTTTTTTGGATCCTTGGATATCTAGGATCTAATTTTGCCCCCCCATAGGGAACATTTTTTCGTTCCTGCATGCACCTCTTGACCCATCTCAAGGGGGTTTGAGATGGGGCAAGAGGCACATGTGCACTTGTCTGGATGAGCCCCATCTGCTATATGACTTGCACCAAATTCTCTTTGTATATCAAGTATTCTATACGTCTTCTCTCAAAGCAGCTAAGTTCCTGGCTTTTGTAGAATGTATGCACATTTGGATAGAATAACCCCAATACCCAGATTGAATTAGACCTTACTTTTGCCATCCTTGTCAAAATTAATGATAAAACCCAGTTTTAATCAGGTTCTCCTGTAGTCATTCAAGGTGGTTAGCCTTTCTGGGTTTGTATGCTCCCATGCTTCAGTGTTATGTTTCCAAAACAGTCAGGAATGCAAACTTTTGTGTGAACAGAAGTTGGGGAATGCATCCTAACTTTAACCATGCATTATACTATCTGTACTCGCAACATGATTAGTAACACTTGTTGGGTTACCTCTGTCTTCCAGCTTATCACTGGTAAGTGTTAGGACGTAGTGATACGACTAGTTAAAAAGAAGCAGAATGAAGTGTCAGTAGTTGTGGAGGAAGTTGTGTCATTTTTTGTTTGAAATTTGAAAAGATCCAGAAATGTATTATCGTTACAGTAGTGCCTAGAGTTTTCATCACAATTGCTATGTACAAGTGCCACAGAGGATGAAAACTGAAAATCCTGAAAATGATATTTATTAATCCCACACAAAGCACATGAGTTTCTAGTGGTATATAATGATAATTTGTATTTCTATGACATTTTTTCATGTTAGTGTATTTACAAGCAATAAATTAAGTATCACAATGTTATTGTTGTGAGGAAAACCTTAGTATATACACATTGCTCCACCCATTAATGAAGCACAGTAGTTGTTTAATAGTCTACAGCAAAACTGAACAAAGGCGGGGAGAGAAAATGAAGAACCTCCTGCTCAATTGAAATGGAAGGGGAAAGCAGAGAGAATATAATGACCACAGCTGGGATTTGACCAGAGTACAAGAAACAGTGCCAGTTCCAAAATAGTGGCATATAAGTAAGTAGTCAGCACCTCAGTTGTACATCTTATCTGAAACAAAGTATCTTCAGCAGTACATTGCTTTCTAATATCATTCTGAGATACTTGACTGATAGCAGTTAGATGAAAAAATGCTACCTACTGAATCACAAATACTCCTTCCTGAAACATCTCGGTGTTCCTCAGAGGTTTACTATGCAGATACTGATAAAGCTTAGTTTATGAGAAATGACAAAATCATGCTAAAATGTGTCAGGGAGAGTGCAGAGGCTTAAAAGCTCCATTGTAGAAACTGGATGAAGGAAGAAAGATACATAAAAAAGTCTTGATTTCTCTTCCACAGCATTCTCCAGCCCATATAAGTTTTACTTATATTTGTAGAATGCACATTTATCCATGCAGAGCTCCATGATGACTCTAAGTAGCTAGGGATTTTAGTGACACTATTATAGCTCAGAGAGACTGCCTACCTCTGAGATGCCTTTGCAATTAAGGTTTCATTGAGGATGGAGGAATGGTAAGTTATCACAAACTTTTGTCTGTAGAGGCCATCTAGATGCCTAAATGATTTAAGCACAAGTTAGGCAGCAACAATAAATATGTGTGATTGGGTCCTGTCTGATGGGGCATGTCTACATGAGATGTTTACTGTGGAGCTGACTAATTAGCTCCACAGTAAAGTCTCTGCATCTATACATGTGGCCCTATTAGGTTACAGTAAATTAATAAATGCTGCTGTAGGTTAGTACTTTTTACAAATATTATTCTCTGTCACTGTTTACTGCTCAGCAATGCACATGCTGAAGGGGCTGGCTGGGGCACAAGGATGCTTCATTGTGGGGCTATCCAGAAGTATGTTGAGCCAGGCTGGAGCAGTCCTGGGCTGGCAGACTAAACCCCAGGCCTCCTGCTTGCTGAGGTTGCTCCAGCCGAGCTCAATGTGCTGTGGTCCCAGGTGCACATGTAACTGTGGAGCTCAGGAGCAATAAACTCTGGTGCAAGATCTGCTGGAGTTTATTGCTTTGCATTAAGTGCATGTGTAGATGTACCCACTGTGAGTGGAATAGGAAGGGTAAGGGAAAAAAGTAAACGTATGCTGCATCTTAATTGTGTTTGGCTTTTCTGAGATGCTACTAGGCCAAAAGCAAAATTAGTCATTTCTCTTATTCATACTCCTTCTTGACAAGATTTATAAAACAACATGTATTTGGTTGCAATGTCTTTTTGAGAAAGACACTGCAACTTTTCAAGAAAAACATTGGTGTGGTATGGTGAGTCTGCAAAGCAATTCCTCAAGTGGTGTGAAGGTGGGGCTACAAAACAATTATTCAAATGATGCTGAAGACAGTAACATCTACAATAAAAAACCAGAGCTCCCATGGTAAGGAACATATTACTGATGAAATGGAGGAAAAAGAAAGGAAGGGAAACAGGAACGCAGGGTCTAAAATCCTGGACCTATTCAGGTTAGTAGAAATTTTGCCTTTGACTTCACAGAAGACAAGATTTTTTTCCAGGATGTCCTTTTTGGGGGATATTGTAATATTATTTTAGTTGTTAAGATACATAAATTCATCCTGTTAGATGCACATGTTGTTTCCCTAGCATGTTTACCTTAGAATGGTGTCTGTGATTCTAAACCAGGCTGCCGCAGCAGTCTGAACTGCCTTCAAGCGTGCCGCAGTGTGACACACAATGTTAGCATTGTTAGGTATGTAAACATGACAAGATAAACCCAGAGATTTCAAATAGGAATCCATAGTGTTAAAACCATTCTGACCTGTCATGAGCTTTTTGTTGTGAGACAGAAGAATTGCTTTATTATTTTTCTGTAGTAAAAGAAAAAGAGTCAAAACTTAGAGCTGGCATTTTCTGAGGGGTGCCTTGAGACTAAAAAGGGGTTTTGTGAGCATATCTAGGGGTGCCTTGAGCCTAAGAAGGTTGAGGACCACTGAATTACATAATCCTTTAATAGGCTGTTAGGACAGTATTTTTAATGTATGTAAAGAAGTTGAACAACATTAATAAAAAACTCCATGCTGGAAATTTTCCTTATGAAGAATTAGGGAGTACCTTTGAAAGTGGCCAAATACCATTATTACTCACAGTGATTAGTCAGTAGTCACAGCAGCTCCATTTAACGTTGGAATTGTCCCCTTTCTACACATCTGTTCAATAAATTACACATTTGCTTGTGACTTCTCTTGTAAATCCATGCAATCTGCTGTGTTATTTACAAGGACCATTCAGGCCTCCTCTATCTAGTCATGATTATATCTGGGTGTTATCAGGAGTGCAAGTAGGGAAAGGGGAAGGATGTGTATTTTTTTCCATAACTTCTTGCAATAAGAAAAACTCTTTATAAGCTATGACGGGCTAGCTGGCAGTGACTTAGCCCAGGGGTTTTGAAAGGGCAAAAGATGAGTGGAGGACTTGGGATTCCCTTTGCTCACCAATCAGGTCCCAGAGACTCACCCTCCATGTCCCCTGATTGGCCCCTTGTGTCACCTGGAGGGGGATAGAAGGGGCAGCACAGCTGACTCAAGAAAGACAAGCAAGGGACAACAAGGAAGGAGCTTCAAAGAGCTGGGCCAGCGGGGCAGGAGCAATTACCCCAGAAGCACCTGAAAGAGTGGGACCTGCAGGCAGCAGTTGGACCCTCAGCAACGTGGCGTGTGGCCAGCAGGACAGTCCCCCCACTGGGCTCCAGGATCACCTACGAGAGGCTGCAGCCAGCAGGAGAGGCTCCCCCACTCCAGCCAGGATCTGAGCAGCGACCTGAGGGGTTCCCAGCTCTGCTTCCAGCTCTTTCAATCAGAAGCCAGGCAGATCAATGTGAGGCTCAGGCTCCAGGAAGGTCAAGACCCCTAGCAACTTGGTACAACACCAGCACTGATGGCGGTGTAGTAGAGTTTCATAAATAATACACGGTAATGTGGGAGATCCAAATTCAAGTCCCAGCTGGGGTGAGTGAAGTAACAGGGAGAAATTTTTGTTGCAGTGGAAAGGGGTCATTGTATTTTTCCCCTTTCTCTCCCTCCAAGTATCTAGGCCCTATATTCCTTGTTATTTGACATTTTGTATTTTGTACCTTTTTATATTTCGCCAACCAGTATTGTTTGTTGAGTTGTTTGTGTTTTAGATTTTGTTAACCCTGTCTTTTGTCAACTGGCTGAATATGTCTATGATTGTAAGCGTCTAACCTTTGTTGAATCCTGCCCCCTTGGGGTGTTGTAGTGTCCCCTATATCCCCTGGTTTATGCCTGTTATGTTCCCAGTGCTGTTCTCTCATTAAAAGATATATGGTTAAGTCCCTGTAGCGGGGAGGAACAGAAGGGAAGAACCAAGGGGGAGCCCCGAGGGCAGGAACCCTCAGAAGAAAATGACAGGAAAAGAAAAGAAAAGTAAAACTTTTTACCTGCAGCAGGATCAGTGACGGAGCCGGAGATGGAGGCAGGGCCCGTGTGGTTCGTTAGCTTCATACAGCTACAGCCAGCTGATCAGGGCAGCTGTGGGAGCCAGCTGGGAGGGCTAAAAGGAGCAGCTGGCAAAGAGGGAGGGGAGAGACCCGCAGGAGCACCAGCAGGGAAGTCTCTCCCAGAGCCCCCACAGGGGGGAAAAGTGTGGGAATCTGCCTCTCATAGCACAGGAAGACATAGTGGAGCCTGCCATGGGAAAGACGCTGCTGGCGGCAGTGCAGGAAGCGAGGGATCAGAGGCACCTCATCCAGACTGGGGACCCCGATTAGAAGACCAGGAAGAGCAGGAGGAGCTTGACACGCGGGGTTGCCACCGAAGAGCCAGAGGGGCCAGCAGATGCAAAACTCCAGAACAGCTGGGACCACCATGGGCTCTGGAGGGCTCAAGGAGGTGCCTAGGTGAGGGATGAAGGACATAAGCAGCGTGAGGGGCTGCAGAAGATGGACCCCAGAGGTACAGAGCCACTCTGACAGGGCACATGGGGAAGGTGTACCAAGAAGGGTGTACCGAGGGTCCAGCGAACATACAGGCTGGCGAAGAGTGGAGAGGAGGATGCAGTAGCCTGCAGTTTAGCCTGGACCCAGTTTAGGGCTAGCTAGGGGCCTCAGGTGACTGGAGCCTGTTGTTGTAGGGCAGGTCATGGGAGCAGGCGATAAAGGGGGCGGAGGGCCTCTTTTAGTATATTTGTATTTCTCTGGGGTTTTTTTGTTTCCCACTTTTGGAGGGGTTGCAGGGCAAGGTATATGGAGCCCGAGTGTTGTTAAAACCTAAAGGGGGTTTACAGTCTCAGGCAAAGATAGACAGCTGTGAGAAACGGTGGGTGGAATTAGGGTTGGTCCGGCAGACCTATAGCCTGTCTCTGCAAGAGTACGTGGAGCCTCAACAGTTGGGGAACTGGCCGAAGGACATCTGGAGCCCGTCAAGGCAGGGTGTAAAGGCGAGGTAGGGGGAAGGTGGAGCCTCGCAGATCACCAGACAGATGTCCTGTAGCCGAGAGACCTCTGGTAGTCGGACACCCACCACTGGAACAAGATCCGAAGTCATGGCAGGAGAGACTGGGGAAAAGCTATACTGGAAGGAGACACCCACTCGGCAGAACATCGAGGCGGACAGACAAACACCACTGAACATCCGGGCCCCTGCAGCATGTGACCAGATGTTTGAGGCCAGATGGACACGGTCCCCATTGGTGGTCTGGCTCTGCTCTATACGGGGAGGAGAGTCCCTACACCTCCCACAGTGCTTGCGCACCTGCTTTGATCCCTTCAGTTGGAGAGGGGATACCTCTTGAGTACCGCCTGGGTTACAAAGATATGTTGCTTTACTTCGTCAAATCATAAATTTTGTCTGCAGGTGGCTGGGCTATGTTTCAGAGTTTATGGAATATGACACGGCTTATACTATGGATATTTCAAATAGTGCCCATGGAAAGAAGAACCTGTGTAAAAGCATTCCTGGAGGAGAGAAGGAGGAACTGAAATACCTAGCAGCAGATTAAGATAAGGCCCTCTGAATTCTAGGGTCTCCTGATCAATAGTCAAGGAAGGTCTCCAAACTTAGGAGCAGAGAACACTCAGCTTGAAGGATTCCTTACTACAGAAGTTATAGTAGCAGCTCACAGCTCTGTAAATAGCTCTGTAAGTGTTACTACATAATAGTAGTCGGTCCTGAAATCTTTTTGCCTGAAGAAAAGCACACCGAACTGAGCAAAAAGAGCCAGGGCATTTTAGACATGCTAGGATTTCTTCTTTCCATGTGTGAGAAAGCTGGTTCCTTTTTCTCTCAAGACAACTAGGATTCTGTGGGTGCATCTACATGTGTCACTATGGTGACATGAGTACTGCACCTTGATTTAGTACTTCCAAAAGCACAGTAATGGCCTATACTGCACTGTAAGCATGGTGCAGTTATTTTTAACAGCTACTTTGCCATACTGGCGCACTGCACAGGGGGAGTATGTCACTATGGTGAAGTAGCTGCTGGTAGCATGTTGCTATTGCAATGCAGAGTCACATGTGGATGTACCCTATGAGTGTAAAAGAATGGCAGAAAAGAGAGCTACTGCTCAGAATGCCATTCGGCAGAAGAAGCCTTTGCCCAGTAAGAAAGGAGAGAATGAAGGATAAAGAATTATTTTACCTGTAGCCTCCATACCGCTAGGAATACAGGTGAAGACAAAGAGGATGTGGGGCTTAAAATAATTTTCACAGCACTGGATAGACAGGCTAAAAAGATGAAAAATGAAATGTACTGCTCTTACTGTGCTTTCAATATTATATACAGGAAATTACAGACAATAAAATGCCAAGTTAGTGTTTCCAGCCATGACAACAATGCGAAAGATGAAGCTAGCTGTCATTCTTTTGTTTCTTAAATGGCATGTTTTCAAATGACATGCCAATTTGGGTGGCCATCTTATTCTGAGTCTCTGATCCTGGTCTAGAGCTGAGAATGGAGATGTCAAATTCAGTTGGTTTGACACTGGGTAAAGAAGCAGGTCTCTTTCAGAAACCTATCAGTATTTCAACGGAGTTTTGCAGAACAGACAGAGCTTGTATCTATCCCATTTTTGTCAGGTGACACATAGCTCTCACATGAATCAAATCTCCTTGCAGTTTTTTTTGATGTATTACTCCTCCTCTCCTTCTTTGCTGTGCTGTGAACTACTTTATCTCCTGCTCTGCCTGATACCTAGTTTCCCTTCAATTTACAGACAGAGATAGGAAAATGGTCTAAGGACTCATTTACTTTATCCCTAAGGCAACATCAGGGATGTTGACAACGGACTACATGACTCAAAAGAAGATGAAGACAAAGGATTCCATGACACAAAAAACAGTAACACGAGGAGATGCAATGAGAGAAACACACTTTGGATGTGCTGGGTAGCTTCCCTTTAGAACAGTTGTAATGAAGAGCATCTTACACTTGGCACAATCAGTTATCCTAAAATCATCATACCGCAGAAAAAACATGTAACCATCCATTCAGAACAAAGAAGCTTTCAAAGCATTTTAAGTAACTGAAATTCAAGGTTAAAGCTTAGAACAGTGCATAAAATGAATAAATACACAAGAGATTTACGCAATCTCATTTCATACGAATAAAGAGTAAAAAATGGATTTATTTGGACAAATAGAGTTCCTTGCTATAATTGCTCCTTTAAATTAGAATATATCATGCATGCCTTGTTAGGAGAAAGTTCCCATTTAACTTAAATCATACATGTGCTCAATAAATCAATAAATAGGCATGTTATAAAGTAACATTCGAAAGGAATTGCGTGATATTTTTATCAGTGCCAGCAAAGACTGAGATCTGATGACTCAAAAAGTCCCTTTCAGTTTTTGATATCTACATTTCTGGCATTGTGAGGTAGGCAATGAGTTGAGATTGTGTAAATCAAAGGAAAAATCCCAGTACATCTATGGTGAAGTGACTTGCCAACATCTAACATCTTACTTTATCAGTATATTTAGTTTCATAGCTGAGAGAGAATGTATTGCAACAACTCTAGCTACATTTCTGATCTTCCATGTATTATTGGCCAAAAGCACTCACTCTGACAACTGCAGTTTTCAAGCAGTCCAGCCTTATGCTTGGCACTATTTGATGATTAATTTCACTATACCTTCTGTTGTCATTCTGACTAGAATAGCTCATTCTTTTAGGCCATTCAAAGGATACTTTTCAGACTCTGATCTCTCTATTTTGTATGTGTCTGTACAGTTCATTAAGAGTTTCATGTACAAAGGATGGATTATAACACCTGCATGTTCAGCTGATAGAAACTTCACACAAGTAAGTCATTTGTCCAGATAGGTTATATGTGCAGATTTTACCATCTGCACATGCTGTTTAGAGTCTATCTAAGAAAGTTCTGGCATTTATTTAGCTGCTGACAGTATTATTCTTTTAATATTTCCTTAGTATTTTTAGGGCTTGAAACTAAGTGCTAGGGTGCCTATCAGAAACAGCAAAAACTCTATGAATCTGTGCTGATGTTTCACCTTTCAACTTGGTAGAGTCTTTATAACTCCTTCAGCAACTGAGAATGGTTGGTTACTGGATTTTCACAGAATGACATCAGTTCCCAGACATCATCTTTCTCCATTGTTAAATGACAAAGGGATTTGAACAGATCTTTTCTGTATTTCCATTCCTCTTTGATTTTCTCCTGGGGCCACAAAGACTTCCTCGCAACTTACCTACTCAGAAATGTGTATCAACTTGCAGGCAAGCAAGTTCTTTCTTGGGAACTCTGAACAAGCTATAGATCATTGCTTTCTTTCAGTTTTTTCTCTGTGAGTATTTTTTCGCAGTGTGAGTGGATTACAATGTTGGTTCTCCCCCCCCCCCAGACTTACAGTAATGAATAGTTTTCACTAACTCATTGGGATTTAAGCAGTTTAATGGCAATGCCATGCTTACCTGAGCTCTTTCTTTCATTCTTCTTCCCTTTTGCTTGTTTTTCCTTGTGTAATGTCACTTTCATCTAGTCTTTTGTTAACAGCTCATCTAGAATCAGCTCAGTACAGTAGTACAGTAGCTCCATTTTCCAGAGCCCACTGCTGTACATAATAGGGTGTCTTTCAACACAAAGTATTCTTTTTCATCTTTGTCAGTCACTGGTTCCAGTCCAATGACCTTTTCACTTCTCTTTACAATGAGCCAGTTTACAATCACAAACAATTTCTTGCCATCATCTTACTTGCCTCCTCCATTTCCAATCTTTTCATTTGCCAGAACTGTGTCATGTCACATCTTGTCGTAGAGTTGTCACTGCTTTATTCAGAACTGATCTTGCATCTCATTTTTATTTTCATTTCACCTCTAAGCCACAGTGTCTATACTAGCATCATTTGGAGTTTCAGACTCTTGGCACAACTCCTTCCAACAAAAGAAGAAAGCAAGGTTAGGAGACATGAAGCTAAGCCAAATGTAAGTCATATTATAGCTGCAGTTTCTCTAAAAATCTCTTTATAGTGGAATCATTTGCAAGACCATTAATAATAGGCAGTATTACCCAACCAATTATAACCAAGTTTAATTTTACATGTAACATCTTGCTGTATAGTATGTTGAGGATGCTACGTATTAAATTCAGCCAGGAGATATCAGCCTTCTTTTGTCACAGTTTCATGCATCTTGGATCTTGAGGATGAGCTTTTATTGAAGAACTGCTCAATGAACAGGCCCTGACATTAACATAGATTGAACAAACTGTTTTAAAAAGTTTGGGTGCTTTAGAGCATAGGGATCTTTTGAATCCTGGGATTCCAGGAGAAGTCTGTGGAGGGTCTGAATACAAACAGAATAACAGATTTTCTAGTCTCCACTACCTAGAACAATGGGTACCCTTTGTGTAAAATATCTAACTCTGCATGGTTGGCATAATGGCCTTTTTTTTTTAGCTTGTTAGCACCAGTTATATTTTGAGAGAGAATCAACAGGATTTTTGGACTGCTGGAACTAATCCTCCTTTGGAAAAGGCCAAATATAAAGTGAGTCCAAAATCTGTGGAAAAAAAACAAAGTTACTGAAAATAAAATAGTTCTCATGGTACTGTGGCGGTATCCACACAGCCTGTTGTGGGGGAAGGGGGACTGCCAGCAATAAGGGGAGACCAAGATGGCTGCTACGCCCCTCCCCTTGCTGCTGATTGGCTGAGAAGGATGCCTGTCATGTGGCCCTGCCTCTCTCCACCAATTGGCTGCAAGGGGCAAGGCTGCATGATGAACAGCCCTTGCAACCAAGCAGTAGGAAGGGATGGGGGTCACTCAGGCTTCTTAGCCAATTAGAGGCCTGCCTCAATCATCCTGTGAAAATGGTGACCAGCCTCATGATCTCCCCACAAAATTGGCTGGCTGCCCCTTTGAGTTGGGTAGACTCCCACCTATTATTAACTTGATTCCTACTAATTAACTTTCACTCCAAAGGTGTTAACAGTCCTCTCTCCTTTTAAATTGTTTGACGTTCCAGTAATTAAGCTATTAAGTAATTATTTTTGCCTGTTAGCTCTCCCTGATCTCTTTTCTCTTATTTCACAGCCCTAGATCCACCCATGGAATCCAGCCTTCAGCAGCAGCTACAGTTCCAACTTTTGGCTGAGTAGCCAAGAGGTGCTGGCAATTCTGCTGTGAAAGAATTCAACTATATCTTTTGCCTGAGCAGGAAAGAGAGGGTGAGTGAGCTGAAGATTAGGCTCTGTCCCTTCTTTATGGGGCTATAACTCTAGATTAATATTTGTTCTTTATTCTGCTTTCCACAAAACAAGGTGCATGTCTTATTTAGGAACATGTGGTATGTTAGAACACATGATATGTTTTAGTGCTACAAATAAGTGTGCTGGAGGCATCATAGGAAGGTGCAAAGGCTGGGACTGTCTTGAGTACCTTAACAAAGACTAGATTTTATGACTTTTGCTTATTTTCAGTAACACAGATTTAGCACACGAACAAGCCCTTTGTTGTAGTCAGGCTACTTTTGAGAACAGAGGATGCTGTATAGGCGTAAATGGTGCTTGTTCATGCCCTAGCCAGGTACAAGCTAGCCTGAACAAGATCACTTAGTTTTGCCTCAAACAGCCTGTAGTTGCTTAACAGCTCATACCTTAGAGATGAAAAAGCAAAGGGGCAATTTGATAATCTCAGGAGTCTTCTGGGTTGGTATTCAGGGTCAAATCTTTAAAAATTGCCTCTTGTTTTTGCACCAACAATTAAGTATGGGGACTAGGAATTTTAGTAACTAGTTAACATATTTGCAGAAGAAAACAAGCACAGAGCTGTCTACATGCTATTGTTTTCCACCATGGTTATTTACACCTACAGCTGTGGACCCACAGAAAGCAAAATATCATAAATACCAAAATGTTGACCAGTGTAAAGTCCCTTTAAATAAATAGCCATTGGTACTGGCATAATTCAGGATGTGATGACTGATCAGATATTTTCTCAGGGATCCTAGTACCGGAGAAGCGACAGTTGTGAACATTTACTTGAACTTTGGTTGATATCATAGGAAAAATAAAGGCCATTAAATTGGGATCCATACTATTGGCTGTGTCTATTAGCATGCTGATGCTCCTATAAATGCCTAGTCATGCCCTTTGGACAAAGTGCACATTAATCTAATGCCCTTGAAACTGTTTCTCTTTTCCTCAGGCATGGTAATGAAGAGTCCTTACATCCAATAAGGGAGCAGAGACCATGAATTCCTGAGCTCCATTCCCAGATCTCACAAGGACACTCTCACTCTAGCCTTGGACATGTCATTTACGGCCAGATGCTGAAATGTTGAAATCAGCAGGGGTTTGGCCATTGACTTCAGAAGAAATAAGTTGAGGCCATTAATCTTTCTGTCTCAGATCTTGAATATGTTAAAAGAGGATAACAACACTTGCCTACATCAGTGTGATGCTGTGAGAATAAAGAAATTAATGTTCATAAAGCTATGTAAATTCTAAATATTAATAAATGCATGGATATTATCATATTGACTCATTGAGTTAACAAAATTATTGTTATTTAATAGTCTATGCTGAAAGTCTGTTAAGAACTGTGGCATATCTTATATATCAGATATACTCTGTCTGTAGATCTATATCAATCATATGCTTAAATATACCTATATATATGCACATGTATGTATTTGTGTGAAATAGTGGCTGAAGCTTCATATAGACAGCTATATTTCACAGAAAATTCCTCACTATTTGCAATATTTTTTCAGTATATACCTTATTTATCCTTAATGGGCATGGCTTACACTTATTTCTGACTAAACGCCCAGTTCAGCATGATTCATAAAGGATGCCTAGGTGAGAAAGTAGAAAGAAACCTGCTTGCTCCAATATGGTTTATGGAAGTTGCCATATCTTGGCTTGGGGAAGAGGTCTGGTGTGGTATAATGAAGAGAACAAAATATTAATATTAAAAACTGCAATGGGGAGCAGCTGGATACAGCAAATGGTGTGAAATCAATTTTTTCAATGAATATTAAGTTTTACAGCATATTAGAAGAAGATGATGTCACTATATGACAGGTTGTAGATTATCTTGTCTTTTAATAATCTTCCAACAAGTTACAATTCAAGCATTTTAAATTTGTGCATACACATTCAGACATTACACATTCACTTGTGATCCCAAAAACAATTATACACATGCTTAACTTTAAGAACAGGAGTAGCTATACCAGTAACAATTGTATTTCTTGCAGTTAAAGCATATGCTTAACTGCTTGGGAGATCAGGAACTTAATGAAGATACCTTAACACCTTCCTGTGTAATTTTGCAGGGAGCACTGGAAGATCTATTGAAACTTCAATTAAGTAGCTCAGCCATTTTAGTCTAACATCATACCCCATGGTGGTCCTACTGTCAGTTTGGAGGGTTTAGTGTTGGAAATTGTACAGCTGAGCTAATATATTATTATTGTTTATATCCTAATAGTAACCAGAGGCTTTATTCAGGTATAGTACTAAGCATTATACAAATGCATAAAAAGACACTTTGGGACTGGATCCATCTTAATTACAAGAACACAATTATTCTTGTAATGATCACAGGGTTTTTAAAAAAAATAAAATGCAGAACACGACTTTTCCAATTATTCTGTCTTTAAATATATGAACGAATGCAGCTTTAGCGCTGAGCTTTAGCGTGGTGTATCAGATATATGCACTACTGAAGAATAATCAAATACCACAAAACATAGCATCACGATTGCACCCGTATAACATGCAATTAACCTTAGACTAATTGTGCAATGAAATGTTTTTTTGGCAGGGGCACTGCATTTTCACAGTGCTCTCCTCTGTACGCACACGTCTTCTCTTTTACTCTGCAGTAACTGGTTTTGAGATGAATCCTGTTTAAACTCTCCTGTTTTCTATCCTTCTAAAGTATCCCCATGTAGTGGATCTTCTCTTATACACTTTGCATTAGCAATTTCCTGCTTCACTGCTTCTCCACTATGAGACAAGCTTTAAGATTTAGTGATCTTACAGCAGAGTTGAGTAACAGCACTTCCATTTCCTTTTACAAAAACTGGCAACTCTCTTGCCTTGTGAGAGCCTGAGCCACTGTCACTCAGATGACAGAGGCATCTAAACAGAAATAGCACTAGAAAAATCCAAGGAAAGAGCAACATCAGCCATTTTAACAAGAGGAGTTCAGTTTTTGTATTTTTTCACTATCTTCTGTACGTTATGGAGTAGTTTTGTGCTATAAGTCTGCATGTGAGTGCATATAAAATGTTAACAAGTAGTGTATCTAAGTTCCTATGTGCATGCATACACAGACACACACACATATCTACCTAACCAGTGTTATGTTAAAAGCATGAGTTAATTCAAATGGAGCTGTGTCCTCTAGTTTGCCAGCACAGTTTGGAGCCACATGATGAACTAGCTTCACAATCTATGCCCACAAAAAAGGAAGATCGTCTTTCCAAACCATTACTTCTATGGTTTTTTTTATGAATGAATGCTTTTTTTGCTACGTGTACTGTAGCAGTTGAGTATCTTCAATGTGAGCAGAGCATAGAATAAGACAGAGATGTTTTAAAGCCTCTTGCCACAGTTGCAGAGGTATAGGTCTGAGCCTTCCTCCACGCCCATGCCAAAAGTCTGCCCCCAGTTGACGCAGCTGTAAATGATTATCAACATTGCTAGGGAGTCTAAAGTGACTGGACATAATACTAACCATGTCCCTTCTTCATGTGTTGTTGGCTATAGAAAGTAGTGTGCCTTATCTATATTAGCTCAATGGGCTGTTAATATGGCCTTCATTTGATATTTGGTAGTTGCTGTATCAAAACAAGATTTCTTGGATTACAGTTTGTTTGGTGGGAAAAGTGAAGACAGAGCTGTAGTGCAAGTGTTTGACCCCTCAAAATGTGAATATAAATTTCAAGGCCTGCTATTTAATGCTTAACTGACACAACACAATCTGATGAGAAATAGTTGGACAGGAAGGTGATGTTCATCCTTTTGGTTGGGTCTCATTATGCAATTCTGTTTTTGCTGCCGAGAAACTATTTTTCATTCCAAAGAGAGCTCAACTTTAGTGTGTTGTATGATATTTCAAATTCATGAAAACAAACAACTTGATTCCCGTCAGTCTAATTTTTATGTCCCCTAAGTTTCACCTCTGCATATTAATGAGAACAGTTCTCTTTCTAGATAAAATATATCTTCTTCATCCAGATGGCAAGAATGCAACCAACCAAAATACTAGTATCAGTTATTTATTATTTATACCATGGTAGTGCCTAGAGACCATTGTGGTAGCCTCATACAGTCGTTAGTGTCAGTTATATGGCTGAGAGGTATGGAGTGCAGGATGAAGAAGAGACATTTGGCTATAAACATAAGCAGTTTACATTAGCATTTACACTGTGGTTCCTGTGTTCCTTGAAAATTACCCCATTGGCATTAAATGTGGGTCCTCTTTGTATTTAAATAATGATGAATACTGTTACATGGGTGAATTGAGATTATGTGTTTTAAACAAAAATTATAGGCCTATAATTGCACTGAACACCCATGTAAAATGCTAATGCTACCTTTTAAGGGCCTGTTCTAAAGCCCGTTGAAGTCAATGGGCATCTTTCCATGGACTTCAATGGGCTTTGGATCATATTTAAACATTGGTATTAGGTAAAGTGTTTACAATTCAGTAAGAGTGGAAAATGTAGTTTTGCTGTGTCAGTGACAGAACACTGTTAAATACAAAGTGTGACAAAGGCATTCTAGCTCATAGCCTGTGATTTTAAATTTATGAATAGCTATGTGTGTAATTGTCAGCTTATGCTTGGAGAATATGAGGTTTAACAGAGGGTGATCACTGCAGTATTATACTAAACCACAAGGTGGCACTAGAAGATTGTAATAATCACAGTAATTAAGACCCCCCCCCCTTCCCTGTAAATCACATTATTGTCAAAGTCAAGGAAACTGAATTTTTACATTAATAATACAAACCATTCAAATACATCATTTCTTTTTCTTTGGATTTTGGCTTTGCATCCTAAGAATTTTTACTACAATGTTCTCAAAAGTAAAATTGAAATGGGGCAGTGTACAGTGCAGCCATGAGAACTGTCTGACAAAGTGACCCGACAAATGAACAAACCTCTGTTTTTACAACATGCATTCTTTAGCACTGCTGATCCTAAAAACTCTTTTTTTGGCCAAATGCCCACACCTCAGCAATGACTATGTATGAGAAGATACATTTATTTCCACTATAATGTACTTGGGACATGGAATAAACCTTTCTCTCATAAATATATATATGAATATCACATTTATATTTATATACCTATATATGTAACAGTATTTAAATCATTTTGGATGTACAAGCTTTATTCTGCATTTGATGATAGGTGGACATTCTTACAGAATTTATACATATTTAATGGAGATTGCACAAGACAGCTTCATGTTTTACATATCTTATTTACCAAATGTAACCCTGGATAATAACTGACCAAACCAATTCACTGTTAATGCATGATTTTTGGTGACTTTTCCTAAGGTGCAGCCCCTCCCCAAATCTAAAATTCTATAACATCCCAAGACTGCTAAATATGTCAGTCCAGATCCTCAGTTGATGTACATCGGCATAGCCATCAACTTCAGTGGAGCTTTGCCAGTTTACACCAGCTGTGGATCTAGTCCATTGCATTTATGAATGTATGCAGCATGTATAATTAAAATGTCCAATGCAATTATATTTTTACTCCTGGTATTTAACCACAGCAATAACATACTGTACATGAACAAATAGAAAACAAAACTGCCCTAATGAATATGACTGCCTTACTGAAAAAATGCATAGCATCACAGAAGCTATCAGATAAAGAGCTCAGTCTGGTTACATTTGAAGACAATATCAAAATTTTCATTGATTTCAATGAGAACAGGATTTGGCCCAAAATTACTTGGGGAACTCAGTGCCATGAGCAAAACTTTAGTGTTATTTTTTTCTGCAGCACATTTTGAATCGTAATGAAATCTTGTAATATATCATTTTTTGACTACAAGAGATGAAATAACCCTTCAATCAAGTTCAGTATATCAAATGTTCCCTACTGAATTCCCAGTAAAATCAGAATGTAGTAGATGGAACTTTGTTCATAAGCTTATCATGAAATAAAAAAGATTTGAAAAAGCATGGAGTTCCATGTTTTACTTAGAAACCTAATTTAGGGCTCTCACTTTACCTGCATGCACTAATGACTACATTAAATGTAAAGGAGATTGATAAATGAGCCATGACCTCAATCTGTTCTTTTAAACAGTGTTGTTCCTTTATCACATGTTGTTTTTCCATCCAGTATTAGCATCTGAATTATCTTAAATTGGTACTGTGGCAATTCTATTCATTTACAGGTCTGAATGTTCACTTTCCAGCTGGTACAAAGCATTTCCTATATCAATAGCATTGCATTTAAACGTGATCTCTGTGACTGCCTACTGCCCTATGTAAAATATATGGCCTCAGTCCAGTTCCCAGTGAGAAAGTGATCTCATAACAAAAAAAACAGCACTGCCACTGGCACTAGCTATCTGTCTTGCTCTAAACTGCTTGGCACAAGACCCAAAGATGGAATAAGCAAGAAGAATGAATTGACCTCTGAACTCGCTAGTGGTTGTTCCAGAACAGCAGAGAGTCACATTGATGAGACAATCTGGAAAGCTTGCACTGCTCAACTTCTGCGCACCTATTTTGTAGATTAACAACATCTCTCTCCAGGAGTGTCAGCCCACCACTCCTCTTCTGGAGCATGAACAATTCATAGAAAATTAATACAGAAGAATGACAGAAAAGAGGACAACACAATAGTAATATTCAAGCAGGAAACCATTTCCTTGTTTATGATATGTATGAATGGATAACATTGATTGCATCCATCAGGAAGAAACAAACATTATGGGCCCTACTATTTGCTGCCTTGTGCCTTACCACAGCAGGTTGGGGTACTCACACACCCTCTTAGGAACCCCTAAGGGTCGTCCTACGCTTTGGGAAACACTTATTTAGGCAATATCCCAGGCTGGTGAGGTACAGAGCAATACGACTCTGCCTAGGTAAAAAGCACTGGGAGGAACTTTCTTTTACAGCAATACAATCTGTCCTTGACCTCTCTATTGCTCAGCCGCAGTGAAGCAACATCCCTTGGGTGTGACTGGCCATAATCTGGGCTGATGCTGAACAATAGGTACTTCTTCCCCAAGCTTTCTGAGACACTATCGTCCACCTTTTGTTAAAAGTATTTTCTTCTTTTCTTACAAAAGCAAACAAAACAATGTAACTTTCCAAATTGTCATGGCATGGCCTCTTTAGGGTATGATAAATAACATGTATAGGTGATGCACTTACCAACAGTTATTGTGTACTGTACAAAAGCATTACAAGGTTTATTGTATAAATGTTCCTGAACTTGGGGCAGCTAAAGAAATGTAAAAAATGCTTCCTACATAACAGCGCTTAGAAACTCTTTTTTCTCTTAGTTTTGTTCATGATCTTGACAATTATCTTTCCCTGAGTTCAAAGGTCTTGTTACTAAGGAACTGCTGAATATAGGCCATATTGTACCCAGACATGTATAAAGTTGGTTCACTTGAACTCCAGAACCCTGCTTCAGATTTTCATCTCAGGTACACAGAAGTCAATCTAGCATAACTTCAGTGATGTCAGTCAGATTGCTCCAGATTTATGCCTGACAACTGGAAATGAGACCTGGGTGGTCCAAACAGCAGTCTTTGAATACTAGGTTCAACTCCGCTCAGAAGACACTGAGGGTCAGTCCCTGCTTTCACTGACTGTGTGATTCCCATTCATTTCAGTGGGAATTAAATCAGGCTCTGACTTAGAGGGAGGAATGTTAAAAATGTGTCTCATGAACTCAAGCTCTTCTGGGCAAGTGGTAAGAATGTCTGCTTTTATCTAGCATAGAGATAAATACCACCTGATGGTGCATCTTGGATTGTCACTAGCCAGAAATCAAGTTACAAAAATTCCTTCACACAAACTTGTACATGGACAAATGCAATTAGTGTTATAACAGCTAATTTTGACCTTGAAAACTTGTGGAAGTAAAAAGTAAATGGAGTAAAGAATGGAGATGAAGGTACTCCATTTGGAATATTTAAAATATTCATAAAATTACTGCTGAAATATGTGAGGTCCCGTAGAATAGAAGTCTATTGAAAATGTGAAGGGGAGGATCTGTCTGAAGTGGACCAAATTGAAAGTTCACTTCAATGAGACTCTGCGTGAGCAACATGAACAGGTTTTGGCCCCATATGCTGAGCCTGCAAATGCATTGAGGCAATGTAGCTGAAGAGATGCCATAATCCATCATTGTTGTACACACGCAACTCCAGTTTAATTCAATAGTAGCTGAGTATGCATATTGATGGGAGGATATCACTCATGGCAAAGATTGGTTTTTCATTTCAAGACAGCCATGTTAATATTTTAATATCACTTTTGAAGAGATGGGGCAAAACTCCCTTTGACTTTAATAGGACCAGGATTTCACCCTGGGCATTAGGTGTGATTCTGAATCTGAAAACAGCTCAACTGCGCACATCACTTTCTAGTCAGGGATTCAGATCAGGGGGTCAGGTCCTCAGCTGCTGTAATTTTTTTGAGAATCTTCAGACTCTGAACTCGGCCCATTTCTCTACGCTCTTGAGTGCCTAAGTGTTTCCTGTACTTTTATATTCAAAATGTAGTTTGAAAGAAGAAAGTGGGTTTTTGTTTGGATAGGTTTTGTTGCAAGAAACTGTACACTCCATCCCCATTTATGGATTGTAATATAGTTTGCACAGGCAGCAGGTATGTTTGGTTCCCTTTATATTGTACCCTTTATTTTTTAGTCAAACTAGTTAAACTACATGACTATCTGCCCAAATCACTTATGAGTCTTTTGAGACTTTTTTTTGACTGCTTTGACTCTCAAAATATAGAGCAATATTTTTGTAACAAATTGTGATTTAAAAATGTCTGAATTTTGAGGCTTCCAAAATGGTCAATTTATAAATCCTTAAACTCTGTTTTTTTAAATAGCATTAAAACTCACTGACTGAGGGACCGTACTTTCCTCGAACTGTGCTGGTAAGGACCACTTTATTAAACTGTTTACAAATGGTTGCAATTAAAATACTCTTTTAAAAAATCCAATACACCTCTCAGGCTACTCTACCGATATTAAATTGAATCAGACAAAAGTCAAATTATTGTGCAAGGAAAACCATGGATTCTTAATATCAGATTTTCATTAGCATCACACTATGAAAAGTGTCACATGTTCATATAACCAGAATCTTTTGGCACATTTCATTTTTAAATCAATTGCATCCAGCTTCTTACTTGCAATTTTAGCAGGCTGCTTTTGTGCTGTCAAATGATAACCAAAGTGGCAATAGGAACAGACTTCCTGAAGTAAAGCCAAATTCTGTTCCAGTTGGAGTCTAGGCCAAAACTGTCACTGACTTCAGTGGAAGTGGTTTTGGGTGAATAGCACCTGATCCAAAGTCCATTGAAGGGAATCTTTCCATTGACCTCAGTATGAAGTGAATCAGGCTCAGAATTACAGACAATTCATTGCATTTAAAAGTATGCACAGCCTGAAGTTTTCTCTTCTCCCTGAAATCAGACAAAGGGTAACAAGAAACTGAAAGAGCATAACAGGGACCAGAGTCTATACTTCTTATTCAACCAGAAGTCCTATTCATTTCACTCAAAGTGAAATCCTGGTTCCATTGACTTTAGTGGAGCCAGGATTTCAGCCTCTGCATTTTACCTGAGGAGAGACTGCAGGGCTTAGGTTTGATTTGAGAATGTAATAGGCCTGATTCTCTGGACTGAAGTCATGCTGGATAGACATTGGGGAATGCTACTCAAGCAGCCGAGACAGGTTCACTAAAGCTGGCAGTCCCTTTCTTTGGTTCTATCAGTGAGATGCTGAGCTTCCTCATAGAGAAGTAAGGCTGGAAAGGACCTTAGGAGGCCAACAAGTCCAGCTCTGTGTTTAAAACAGAATTACATCTCTGGAATCGCTCATCACCAATGCCTTCCAATGAAGAAGATATTGGCTCAGAGCCTAGACTTAGCTGAGTCTCAGTGCCTTATTTCAGAGGAAGCCTGTACCTGGAACTCTGTCCCAGTTCACAGCTCTCTCACAAACTGCAACTGTGCCTAAGCCCTGAGACAAACTAAAAGATGACTGTCCTTTTCTTCGTGTCTATTACAAATAGGTTCTTGCCGCTCAGCAGACTTTAGACCAGTTAAAGGAGAGAAAAAGGGCTACCTTCTGCCAACCCTGCTCACAAACCATTGCATTTTACTTCTGGAAATCAGTGAGACTTCAGGCACTACTCAAGATGAGCAGTCCTGTCCAGGGGGAGGGTAGGGATGCTGAAGCAGATTTTTGCAGCAGTAACTGTTTGGAGGAGGCTCTGTGGACTGCTGCTGCTGTCAAAGTCAGCTCCAAGCAGCTGGTTGCCCTGGAGGAAACAAGATGACTTGTCTTTTGATCACTTTGGATAATCGGGTTTGGTCCCTTGAGTATTACAGGAGCCACAAGAGCCCCCTCCACAGCCAGCTCTCCCCCTGACAGGATCTGTGGCTGAAGACTGAGGTGGCAGCTGCTGGCCAGGAGACTCTCCCTGGCGCCTGCTGCTGAAATGGGCATCATTGGCCAGGTGGCCTGAGCCGTGAGCACTGCCAGGTGCCAGCACTGGCAAAGCATTAAACACAGATCACCTCTTGAAACTGAGGGCACTGATGGTCCAAGCGCAGGCCCCGGTTTAACAGCGCCGCACAGACAAGCACTAAGCTCTCTGCTCTCCGGGGGGCATCAGCCCCGGCTGTGCCGCAGGGACCAGGCAAAGCCAGGGAGGGAGGCTGGCTCGGGGAGCCGGTGTCAGAGCAGCCTGAGAAGGCCCGGCTCTACTGGGGGGTCTCCAGACAAAGCACAGAGCCCCCCCCTTAAAATAGCCCCTCGCCCCCAGGGTGCCTGGTACAATGGGAAGTCCTGCTGCAGGGGAGGAGGGAAGCAGGGTCGCCAAG
>NW_017728886.1:46538322-46642742 GCF_001723895.1 Crocodylus porosus
CGGCCTCGCCGGGCGCCATCCCCGCGGCCTGCCCCTGCCGGGACCCGCCGCGGCGGCGGCGGCTCTTTCTTCTTGCCCTGAATATCCTGCCGCACGAGAGCGGCGGCGGCGGCGGCAAATCATCTATCAAAAACCCGGCGCGAGATCAATACGTGGCGGTACATTTTGGCACTTAAACTGTTTCCCGCTCATTACAACAACAGCGCTGGATTTATTCTAATGCGCTGCAGCCTGAACAACAAGCGCATTAATTCTCCTTTAATTGTAAACTGGGAGCATTTGAAAACCATTCAGTGTGCAAATTATGCTGATTCAATTACCGTTTAGTTACAGACTTCATTACCTGAATGCCTTTTTTTTTTTTTTGCGCAGGCATGACAGAGAGAGAAAAAAAAAGAGACAGTTTTCCCATTTCCCTCTAAACAATGCGAAATATGATACAAGAAACCCGAGAATAAAGGCCAGTTTAGGGGATGGGGAGATGCACTTCGCCTGTGTTGTGCCCCCTGCCAAGACAGGGGGAGGGGGAATAAATCCAAAGGGTTTCCCACTCTCACTTGGTAGCTGTTTACAAGTCAAGCATTAGACCTGTAGTCTCACATCTCGCTCTCCATTGAACTACGGTGTTAGCGGGGGACTTTAAAAAGTTGGACCTTTAGGCCATCTTGTAATAATAGACTGATGTTGGCACCGAGGCATGAAGTTTTGATTAAAGCTCTAATGCATGTGACACGAGCCAGCAAGATGGAAATGTAACTCTGTGTGCGTGTGAGACACACACACACACACACACACACAGAGTCTCTAAAACAACCCCCCTAAAACTGAACTGATTAACCTCATCTAGGATTTGCCTTTTCAAGGCTCAGCCATTTAGGAGGTGAAAACTAGATGTTAAAGCCCTTCTGCTTCCCATGTAGCTTGCTTTGAAGTGCAGGGCGGATGTTGGGGTGGATCTGCGAAGGGGAAAGAAGGTGGTTAGCTTGCGTCTGAAGCAGACGATGCCTAATAGGAGCGGACAGACGAAGCTACGCTGGGTTGCTTGCGTTAAGTTAAACACATTCAGAAATTTGCCGGCTTGTACCTTAGCTCGAACCAGGAAACCGGTGCTTTCCCTTCCCACCCACCCCTGTAGCCTTTTCTAATCAAGCCTTGTAAAGAGCACTTCTATTCTTTATGTCACGCGGCCTTATTATATGAAATGTATAGAGGTCGTTGCTGATACACATACATCTTAATGAATAGGAGTTTCATGGGGAGACTTTCCTGGTGAAAAAGGTTTCACAGTATTATGTATACTCATAAATAAGGATATAATCTAGGCCACACCAGACACTCGTTTTGTCCATGCTCTGGACTGTAGTTCTGAACAATGCAACGTCTTGGTGGTGTGCTGTATTTGATTAGTGCAGTAAAAGCATTTCCTCTGGCCTAAAGGAATAGCCGAGTGATATTAGTATTTTGAAGTTAAGGGCACACGCTTCTCCTTTCTTCAGACTGGAGGGTATTATACTAGACATATTATAGCACAGAGCGGATTTAAAATGCTGCACTCTTACTTCTGATTTTTGCTAGAGATCCTCACGTTGGCATGGTCTATCCGAAAGCACCTAAGCACAATCTTATGATGCAAGTTTTCTTAAGCTATAAGGCTGCATCTTACAAGCTAAGATCGCCATTAAAATGACCCAATATTACTCAAGAAAGAAACGACAACTCTTCTCTATGGTAGATCCTTAAGCGCTGTAATTTTCGAACTGTGTGTACTAAAACAGATAATCAAAGCAACTCTATCCGGTTTATAATAATTCCTAAATTAAAAGCTCTCTTTTAATTCCTGGATAGTTTCCAGTCTACTTCCAGGATGATATAATGGAACAATTAAACTCCAGGCGAATGTGATTTTTTTTCTTTTTTCTTTTTCTTTTCTTTTTTTTTTTGTGCTTGATTGAAGCAACATGCTGTACAAGTGATGGAAACCATACAGTTCTTGACAAACACCAGCGGAGATTCTAACTAGAGTTATTTCTCAATAGGACGGGTCAAGGATGGGCCAGAAAGGACGGGTCAGACTATTTCCATACAAATTGCTAAGGAAATCCATTGTTTGACATAAAACGACTGGAGATGGCCGATCACGGCGCGAGCTGCTCCACGGAAATGTTACATTGCGAATGGAATAGCAACTCCAATCCTATGGCAGCAGTGAAAGGGAGCCCGATTGATTTAATACATTAAGATGACGAGAGTAATGTCACCGGGGCAAACACTTTAGGAGATTTGCGTGCAAACAGCTAAAATATTCCTGCTGGATAATCTTATTATCAGCCGGTGGTTGAACGCCGTCCATTCTTCCAGTAAATCTAAGGCAGTGGAGGCGAAGTGCTTTTTTTGGCTGCAGATTTTTAAATACCTTTTTCCACACCGCATGTACAGATCGCGGGTTTGCGTTCGTCTGCTCTATTGTGCAACTTCCCATGCGGTATCCTGAATGCTTAGGATTCATTTGTTTTACTCTGGGTTAAAGGTAACCCCAATTCACGAACTACTTGTCATGTACCAAGAGCAGCTCCCGACACAGGACTAAATGGGATTGCAGCCTTGCTTAGTGGGATAGGCGAATCTCTTGTGCTGTCGTCTTTTTCAAGCTAAAAGATTAAGTTATTCACTAGTGAGTTTTCTAAAATAAGCTTCAGACTGTATTTGATGGGCTTGGCGTTTTCAATGGAGAGGGAGTTACATAGCACAAGACTAAATTAACATCAGCAGGCAGCATTTTAGGAAGAAATTTATGGTCCAGAATAAGAAGAGGGCATTGTAGGTAGCTTATTTAAGAGGAAGCCTAACAGGCTCGTGCTTTTGAAAACAGAACAGTAGTCTGCTTTTCTTTGCTTTCCCTCCTCTTCCTTTTCTTATGGTAAAGGCTTACAGAAGTGGTTGGTTTTATAGACTTATCCCCTTTGCAAACGGTTTTACAAATAGACAGATACCCTCCTGAGTTCTCTCGGGCTTT
Source organism: Crocodylus porosus (assembly GCF_001723895.1). Classification (NCBI taxonomy): domain Eukaryota; kingdom Metazoa; phylum Chordata; order Crocodylia; family Crocodylidae; genus Crocodylus; species Crocodylus porosus. Next base: position 46,541,336 of record NW_017728886.1, read on the forward strand.
AATTACTCTCCCCCAACATTTGTGAAGTTTGAAGTTTCTGATATTCAGGCGCAGAATCTGGTGACTGTTTAAAATCGGCCGTAGAGGTGGGACTTGGGGCATCAGCTGCTGAGGGAAGGAAACCTCATGTTGATGGCTACAGAGTTTGTGTACACTTAATTCTGTCGCTTTGTCTGCGGTCATTCCTCCGTGTTTAACGCGAGCCATTGTTGACGTGAAGAATATCAGGTGTCTGGGAAAGCAGGTTGAGAGGTGCTGATGTCCTACTTTTTTCTGGAAGGGGAAAAATCTCTAGGGGGCGAAAACAGAGAGAGACAGTATTGTCCTGTAATAACCACTATCTACAATATTTTCAAAAGGTATTTTGTGCTGAAAGCATTTGGGTATTGCTTCCTCCCCCCCTCCCCCTTTTTTCGCCCAAATAAGCAATTTTCTGCCTTTGGCTTATTTGATGTAGAGCGTGGAAAAAGAAGAGAACTAGCAGGGATTTTTTGTGTCTCAGTCTGGAAATAAATATATATATATTTAAATATAAGAGCTGTGTTCATTGAGAAAAGTTGCACTGGGGAGGACAATGCACCCTAATTGCACTTGGAGCCGGTTTGCTTGCAATTGGCAGAAAACTGCCTATATGATTTCCTAGTAAACGCAGAATGGTTAAACTCTGTTCAGGGCGTGTAGGTGGACGTAGAAGGAGCCGAAAGTTCCTTTTCATCAGTTGTTAGTGGACAAGCTCACTCGGTGCATTCACTTTTTTCAGTCGCTGAAGAAAGCAGTCTGGAATATGTCTCGCCTTTCAAAAAGGCACCTGAACGTAATCCAATCTCCCCGCCTCTGTTTGATTAGCCCAATCTTCTAAGTCAGTAGCTGGAGGTATCCATTTTAAGCAGTTTAATATTTTCCTGTACCTCTAAACCGCCATTTTAATTAAGAAAAAGCCAGTTTCCCCAGTAGTCTTTGGAAATTGCAGAGAAGCTGCTTGGTAAATCAATGTCTGGGAATAGCCAGAACCTTAAGAAAAAAAAGGGCCCTCCCTTGCCTTCCCAGGCTTGGCTCCTGTCCTTCCGATTGTATTTGGATAAGTTTCGATGGTGATTTATCAGATAGTTTAACTCACAACTCATTCTTCTGGTAAGTCAGCATTAAACCTCCTCCCGGGCGCTTTGTAAATACGGCTTTAGCTTTTTATGCAGCAGATTGACATGTTGACGACTCTGCTTTAAGGAATGTGACAATAAAGTGAAAAACCCAAAGCTTGGCAAGCACTTCATCAAGGATAAAAAGGTTCTGCTGTAAGGATGTCACTCAATTTATTGTGAAAGTCGAATGAATTACGTTTAATGAAAGTGCTCCCCAGATGAATATTACCAGCAATTTCCTGAGTTGGCTCTGTCAGATTGATATGAGGAAATGCCAACCCATATCAAAAAACATCTCCAATCTCAATTACTATGCAAGCTTTCGAAGAGCTGCTTTTATTGATATGATATATATTGGCGGATTCTCAATGCTATGCAAACTGCTTTCTGTTCAGAAGGACAGCACATTTCCCGGTTTATTGTTTAACCCTGCGGATTGCTGGCTGTTGTTTAAACTTCTATTGAGTGCGCTGCCTTTGGAGGAAAGAGAGAAACCACACTGCTGAAACTGTGGACAGAGACAGCCGTGACGCACTCTTCTTTTCAGGGCCATCAAGAGTCAGGACAAATTGGATGCAAGAGCTCGAAAGTTACTACAACATTGCTGGGCGTAGCGAAGGTCAACTAAAATGGCTGTTGAACCACTACAATACAATAATATTGCATCAGCTCATTGTCAGTGTATCTAGAGATGACTACCCAGACCCATGCCAGTAGTTGTTATTACTAACACAGTTAATATTGTCCCTTGCTGCTGTGTCCCTCTAGGGCGTCTTTGGACGTATTAGAATTTCAGTAAGTCCCAGACCAGCTCTTATGTCACCTAATCTACATGAGCACTGACATTGTGAGAGGCTTGGCTGCTCTGTTTAAGTGCAGCGACTTTATTGGCTATTTAAAATTGCCACACAATCATCCATTTTACTGTGTTTCTCTGGGATTAGAACTGGGATCCAAAATATCTCCACCTCTTCCCCACAACCTTGCCAGGAGTGGGGGCAAGAGGAAGAGGCCATCAGTGAAGGGCAAGCGAGGGGTGATCTCTGGGCCATAGCCAGGAACACCAGACTGCAGGAGTGGAGTCAATAGGAACTTCCTACACGGACTACATTCCTTTGCTTACATTATTAAAAGGGGGGGGGGGGGAGAGAGAGCGACAGAGAGAAATAACCTCCCACTCTATTCTACTTCAGGTCATTCTGGATTCCAGTTGTCATGTTCTTTGCTGGAAAAGAACTGACTTCAATGAGAGATTAACCCCTCTGACCTGTTAAAAAAACCCACCTCTTCTCTAGCTTGGGTGTGTTGACTCGTCAGGGCCACTGATCAGTATAGAAAGAGCAGCGAAGATAATAGGCCGGATGCAGTAGCTTCAAGCTTAATGACTTGCACCCTCACAAGAGGGACCTGGGCAGGGTGTTTTTAAACGTTTGTGAATAAATGGCTGCCGGGAGAACCACCAAACCTTCCGCTTCAGTCTTGAACCAAAGGCTTGGCAGAGCAAATGCAGCTCCCTGGCGTGCGGCTCTGAACCCATCTCCTGGCGATCTGTGGCGGAGGACTGACTGTCTGGTTCGGAGTCCAACCTGGCACAGGGCTGGGTGAGGATCTCATCTTTCATCAGTGCCATGGGCCTTTCTGAGGAAGACTCGCTCCTACCTCTCTCCACAGCAGGCACTACTCCTGGGGTGCTTTGAAGGACACCTCCTAGACAGCCTTTTTCCAGCGCCCAACGGGGATTTATTTCCCAGATACCTCTAGCACAAGAGTCACTCTTCCGGGGTGGATGCGGTGCGGCGTTTCAGGACCACGGACAGCGCCCAGACGCGCCCCTACCCCCCGAGGGTGCCTGCCCCCTGCGATCAGTGGGGTCCGGCTGCGCGCCAGCACCTCGGACAGCGCCCGGCCCGCCCCGCCCCCCTGAGCCGGAGGGCGAGGCAGCTCTCAGTCCGTGGTGACAGGGAAATCCACGGGGCTACGCGCCGGCTCACGTGGGAGGCCAGCGCTCTGCACACAGTGCAGCCCCTTCGCAAACAAAGAACCTCAGCCACTGAGCCTGAAGTCTCATTAACGATTTTATGTACAGCCGCCCGAATAAAACATTGCTCTGGGAAGCTGGCTTCCACCCACCCCTTAAATAGAAACGCCTTTCTTTTCAATAGTTTCCGTCCCTGCTGAAAGGCCCTGCACCCCAGATCGGAGCTGGCTTTAGGGAGGGATGTCCTGTCTGAGCTCCTAAAAAACTGTAGCCCCAGTTACCTTTTACCGTCTTAATTATTCCACATATTAGAAGAGCCAGTGATTATTCACGGAGGGTAAAAGAAAACGGTTTAGCAAGGAAATCAATATATTTACTATTGTTACTGACTGGCTTTCTTTTAATGTAGACTGATGGTAAGGCAGCTTCATTATTTTCTCTGGGTAAACTGCCCACTGTGAGGACGTGGGGGCAACCTTGAATTTATCATCATTAGACCCGAGGAAAAGTAACTCATCTGGTTATAAATGCTTTCATTTTCGGCTCCGGCTTGTCTCTTTCCAGCCCATCGCTCCAGGACCACCCATCTTTGGGCAGAGAAATTCAATTTTAATGTCTCCGCAATGGACACTTGGAAGGTTATTGACTTTGAGGAAACCGCATGGCAGTGGGAGCAGGGAGGGATTAATTAGAAGAGGCACTTCACACTCCTGCAGTCGGGAGGAGGCTCCCTCTCTGATTTAGTCGAAGGTGGGGGTTGTGATGTGCATCGCCAATTCGATTTCAGCCCAAGCCAGGGCGAAGCGGGCTCTCTGTCAGAGCTCAAAGCGGAGCAGCCATTAGGCGCTGCGGGGAGCACGGAGCGGGTGCTCGGTTCTATTAAAGAAGCAGTGGTCTAGAGTTTCCCACCAGCCCCCTTCCTACTTGAAATAAGAGATAATCGTTGGCTCTGTCCTCCGACCACATAAATCCCAACTTACTATCGACAGAGCTGTCCTCTAGGGCTCTGCCGCCTGAAAAGTGCTTGTCAATAAAACACAGGACGTTGACAATGAAGGTGTAACCGGATGACTGATGGGAAGCCCTTCAATAGAGGAGTGTGATGGGAATTGACCGGGCTGGGAAAAGTTTTAGTGGAGTCTTTCATAGATTATTTGCATCAAGGAGAAGGAGGGGAAGTAGCCAACAGCAGAGACTGAGGATAGACGAGAGCGATTACATTTCTTACGCTTAAATCGTTTCCCGATTCACAGTTAGTGGGAAACTGTACTGTCTGCTTCGGAGACATCGCTTTTATCTTCCAAATGCCACCCTCATTACTGTCAGCGTTTTGCAGCCCAGCCAGAGACAAATGTCTCCGGTACGTTCATCTGCTTAGACCGCTGCATCCATCTCTCCAGCCTTCCTGTCTTTTCCTCTCCACGGGGTAGTTGTTCTCTCATCCTCCATTGGGAGGCAATGTGTCCACTTGATGTGTCCTCTAAACTAACATGTGTGCTTGTCCATCCCCTTCAGTGCCTGTTGGGTTGTCACCTCTCCTGTGATTAGAACCCTTCCACCGCTAGATAACGGTCTGAGCATTTGCCTTGAAAGGCAAGCTACGCTTATAGGTTGCCGAGAAGAGCCCTTGTTTTACTGTTGTATCTGAGTGTCTTTAAAATGCTCTAGTGTCTTTAAAAACCTCTAGTGCTCTGCTTTCCTCAAATAGCATTTCCAAATCTATACTCACTTGGTGCAAAGGTAGTTGAAGAATAAAAGTTCGGGGTTTGTTTCTGATTTTCTGTTGAACTTTTAAAATAGATGTGTCTCTATTATTTTCCCGGGTGTTAAACCTTTGCAGCTTCCTAGCAGAGAATCCCTTGATTCTGTTTATTCCTTTTAGTGGCAGAGCTGACTGCCAAAATAATGCCAGGAAGGCAATGATCCACTGACATTAATTCTTGGGTCCACAAAGACTTTTAGAGCTTCTGTAATTAAAATCTATGAGATATATGTAAAATGCATTGTGAAGTCTTTTAATGCTATAGTTATGTAGTATGCTAAGTAAAAAAATTAAGGAGACACTTAAGCCCTAAGTAATGCAATTTCCTTGATTTAAAAGAAATGTGCCATTTATTTACCATTTTGGTTATAATCTTTAGACTTTAAGTGCCTGATCCAAAGACCAGCGAAGTCAATGGGAGTCTCACCTTTAACTTCAGTGCATTTTGGAACAGGTCCTACATGCAAAGTGGTATCTACAGACACCACAAACGTTTACTGGAATATATATAACTAATATTAAAAATATTTACTGAGCATACAAGCTTGCAGGAAGAAAACCTTCCCTCATTAATCACATATTTAATGAGCATGAATGTGCAGTTGTCACAATATTTTCAGCCCCTACCTTGGCGATGCCTACAAATTGTTGGAAAGAATTAAAAATAAAATAACAATATTTTCATGGGGGAATTGAAAATCATGGCCCAATCCGTCTGTATTATCTGAAGGAATATTTAAAATTAATGGATCATATGCTTGAACATGGACTGCAGAATTAGTCTCTTGAAGATCATACGGACATTTTAATCACCAAAGGTTACCTGTTATTTAGACTTCAATTTAAAATTAAAGTCTAATGCTCTGTTTTTGAGAGTGTTAAGCAAATATTTTTGTGCTAGGAAGTGCAAACTGACAGTGCCAATATATTTCTCTTCATACTCAGTTTATAAGCCATTCTTGATTGAACTTTAGCAAAACAATTCTTCTCGTAAGCTATCTTGTCAAGAAATGTTGTCATAGACCTTCAGGTGTATAAAACTGCTTGTATAAAATTAATGGACTGCTTTATATATTTACAATCTCATCCATAGTGTTTGAGGTTTTTGCAAAGGAAGGCATTTAAAATGGATATAATGTAAAAAGTGCATATGCATGGTTGTTGCACAATCAATAGCAATACTGTAAAATATCAGGCTGTCTAAAATTGGATTGTTAGTTTGTAATTTATCACTAATTTAGAGTCACCCTTGTTGTCACTAACTGCACGTACAGAACTCTGTTTTTCCACACAAAAAATTCTCTATTAATGTTTATGTGGGGAATGCTTAACACATTTAGGAAGGTTTTCTAGGTATATATATTGCTAGGTAGAGTATAACAACAGTATTACAGTTCTGTGAACAATACAACTGATGACTTAACAGATTTTTAAAGAGAAGTGGAGCTAGGATATAGCACAAATCTAGAGATACGACAAAATTGGCATAATAAATAGCACATCAAAACTCTACCAATTTACAGATAATAGATTCCATCTTACTGCTTTCCTTTATACCCAGTATTGCCTTACTAGAGCTCAGGTTTTGATACTCTTATTATATTGAGTAGCATCTTACCCCATAAAGAGTAGTGTTTGCTTCACTGGGAATGCTTGTCATATATAGGGCCGTTGTTTGTGAGTAAGAGTATCAGGCCGTGTGAGAGCAATTCTCTTTAATACACTAGCATTACTTGCCTAGATTTTGTCTGTAATACTTTACTCTTGTGAGCAGTTACTCACACACAGACTCTCATTAGTTTCAGTAGGTCCCATCATGTAATAACTCAGCAATTTGAATAAAGAATTCCTGTTCTGGCCCTTGGTCTGATAGTGCTCCATGTTAATATCTTAACATTATTTATACAGAGTCAGATTCTAACTTTCAACCCTAAGAATAACTCCATTGATTTTAATAGGACCACACAATTGAGTAAAATAAAATTTAACATGAGTAAAGGTATTAGAATGTGGTCCTAATGTAGGAAAGTTAAAGGGTGAGTTCAAGGCTAAGAGTAGATTTGAATGATAATTTTAGTCCTTCAGTGTAAAATGAGCAAAGTTTAAAAAGCAAATATATGCATGTGTAACTGAGATGAATTAAAGGAATCTGAATGTTATTCATTTTCACAATTTATGGATAACTGAAAATACAGGATTATAGCTTTGCAGCCTTTGTTAGTTTTGTATGTTGGAGAGTGGGAGAACTTGACATAAACATATATTCATAATCCAAAGACCAGATAACAATGTAAGCTGACATATACAACAAGCTTTTGAGGAGGCAGGCCCTTGTTCAGTGAAGCACTTAAGAAGGTGCTTATCTTTAAGCAGATGCTTAAGATTTTTCAAATCAATAACACTTATATCATTCCTAAAAATAAGCCTATGCTTTACTCATGAGGGATTACTCACATGTTGAAGTTTAAACCTGTGTTCAAGTGCTTTGCTAGATCAGGAGTACATAAAGTTAAAGTTTCTTATGTTTTGCATTTCTAACCATAAGGTAGAATATTTTTATCCTGCTGCAATCCTATTTCTACTGCTATATGACTTATTAAGTTATGGATATGGTAAAATATTATCCCTTACCTAGAAAATTTCTGACTTTATCTCTAAATTATGAACCCAGCATCTACTGCACAATTAGCACCTAAATACATGTTTTATGAATTGCATACAACCTCATTCTGACTATATTTTATCTATGATTTTCGCAAGTAATAGATTTTAATTAGTTCTTTCTTTAACTCAAAACACTTTTCTGAATAAGGAGCTGGGGAGCAGGTATGGCTGTTGATTCAACCACTTTAGAAATATGTTGCTAAATATCTTCATTTCTGAAATTAAATAAAAAACTGAACTTTTCAAACAGCTCAGGGGTGGTTTTTTTTTTTTTTTTGGTTTTTTTTTTTTTCCTTTTTTTGTAATATGGCCTCACAACATCAGGGGCACCATCATTTACTCTTTATAGGGCAGGGAGCAGGTATGGCTGTTGATTCAACCACTTTAGAAATATGTTGCTAAATATCTTCATTTCTGAAATTAAATAAAAAACTGAACTTTTCAAACAGCTCAGGGGTGGTTTTTTTTTTTTTTTTTGGTTTTTTTTTTTACCTTTTTTTGTAATATGGCCTCACAACATCAGGGGCACCATCATTTACTGTTTCACAAAGATAATGAACAAAGAAAACCACGGCATATCTGAGGAAGTCATGCATGGTCAATATATATAGTAGTATTTCTCTATTTTAGATATGAAATCTAATTGCTATTGATGTGGAGATTTTGCACAGCACTGCAGATTTTTTGCTTCTTTCACAAGAAATATGTATTTGAAAGATGACTATATAAGGCTATATTTAAAAACCATATTTCTGCTTGCATACAGATTTAGGGCTTAATCCTGCTCTACAAGAAAACAGAAGTGTTGCCATTGATTTCTTTGGAAATAGAATAGTGTCTTTAGCTTCATAAATATTTTAACTTTCAATAGGCATTTTGAAAACAGTATTTCATTACCATTATTGAACATGTAGGCTCAGGGTTCGAATTACCCTTTGATTCTTGGGGGTGGGGTGCAAAAAAAACGGACTGCTCATCACAATGCCCTAATAAAACCGGAGACCCCCAGGTTATGATTTTCAAATCTTACAGAAGGGCTCTTGTCTCTTATGGGGGGGCTCAGCCCCCCTGAGCTTCCCCATAATTTGAAACCTGTGTAGGCTAATGTTAAACAAATGCCTAAGCTATTGGAGGTCAAACTTGGAAACAAGGCAAAAAAACCCTCAAAATGTTTGTATAAAAATCATAAAGCATCAATATACAGCCAGGAAGTTTATAAAATTTGATTATTGCAAAGCACTGCTTAGAGTGGGGTAAGTCCCACAAGGAACTGAGTAACCTCAGCTGCAGTGAAGGCATTAAGAGCTGAGGATGCTCTATTCTATTCTATTCTATTCTTATGTTGTACCTATTATGGTATGTCAGTTTTCTCAGTAGAATTAACTTTGTTCTTCCACAAGCTGTGAACTTCAAAACTCAGTCTTTTGTCCTTTTGTTAAGAAAGTAAACTCCTGTTGTCCGCAATAGTACTTGACCCATGTAAGGACTTCAGGATCTTTCTTAACCTTTTTTTGTTTTTTTTTTTAAATTTTGAGCTTTACTTTATAGAATTTTGTCAACTATACTATCTCTGCTGTTGGTATCAGGTGGAGAATTTGCTTTAGCTCAATAGATGGGGCTACAATTTAGTTATCTAGTGGACTCAGTTTACATAGTCCGCTGGACTAAGGCTTGGACTATTTTAACCAGCATAGTTTGTGCCATTTTTGTATATTCTGTTCTCTCCAAGTGGATTGATGGTTTGGGTTCTCTAACCTCCTGACTTGCATTCAGGTAATTAGAAGCACAAATGAAAATGTATTCCCCTAATGCATTAATGAATCTTCATTAGGCCAATTGTGCTTTTAAGAGAACATTGTGCACTGAAGATGTTATGATGTTATAGCATCCAGTGAACCAGTGGGGGCATTCTGCTTCAGATGCCATGGTGTTCAACAAAAACATGTTTTCTGCTATTATGCCTGCTCTGAAGGTTAGCGGAGAGATTGAAATAAGAGGATGTCTATGCTGAGTCTCAACTCCTACTGCCCTGTGCCCTTTGAGACTTCTGTGGATTGGATAATACATTTGTATTCTGGGAGTACAGAGGTGGCAACTATGCCCTACCTTCAAGTGGGCTGTACAAGAGTTTCAAAGTGTCTTTGAACACAAGGTCCCCAAAGCATACAAAAGCCAGAGAAAACCACAATATATAGCAAACTCATTGGCTGGTGTATAGCTACATGTTCATACATTACGAGCAGCTTCTCATGCACTATGTCCTACAATACTTCTTTGCTCAACATTTCCCACTGTAGCACTATCTTCTGCGCTGCTCTAACAAGAGAAATGCTGGTGATTCAACCTACTATATTGCAAAGTTGTACCCTGAGGCTGGTAGCAGACTGGTAAGAAATTTGGAGCAAATTCTGATGTATGGAGAATAATAGAGAAGTCCGCATTCTGTCCTTACTTCCAGACTTATTAACCTGTTAGGGAGCTAGGGAGCCTTGCAGACTGACGCCCAGAGAAGCTACTAATTTTCCAACAGAATAAGGGCAGCTGCCTCAGTCTGAGTCATTCCAAGGGCTGAAGTTACAGGTTCTGAACTCTTCATTTGACTTGTACAGGTATCAGTTTCATAGAAGTGATATTAACCCTGCTCAGTGTCTTAAAGTTGTTTGCTTGTGGTTTGTGCTTTAATTGGAAACCAGTATTTTTTATTCAGGCAACAAATATTAGGGCAGAGTTGAGAATTAATGATTGATATCTTTCTGGTTGTCTTTAGAGCAGGGCTGAAGTCTTCAAGGGTTCAAATATTTCACCTTGGAATCAGATTGCAACATTTCGCCTTGCAATCATGTTACACAATGTTAGTTAATTAATCAATGTTTAGTGTGCAGTTGACTAATACACTGTGCAGTAAATGTATTATTATCTACTTATGTGCCCCTATTAGGGTGCACGAAACTAATAAACTCTGCAGCAGGGTACTGCTTGTAAAATACAAGTGCTACTCTGCTGCAGCGTTTTTTCTGTGCACAGCAGCACACATGTATACGCTGCTCCGGCTGGCTGGGACACAGGGTGCTTTAGTGCAGGGATAGCGAGCTGGCAGCCCTTGTACTGAAGCACTCTCATACCCCAGCCAGTCCCTCTGCAGCATGTGGAGTCCTGTTGGAGCAGTCCTGGGCTGGTTGGCTGACGTCCTCCAAGTCCCCCATCAACTTGGGCTGCCTTGACCAGGCTCCACATGCTGCACACAAATAAACTTTGGAGCAATATCTTCTGGAGTTTTTTGCTCTCAGGCTCCTGTTCAAATGGCCTGCCTGGGAGCAATAAGCTCCAGAGTTTTTTCATGTGCATTAACTGCATGTGTAGACATGCCCATAGTGATTCAGACATGGCTGGTGAACTCAGACTGGTGGGGCAGGCGGAGTGGCACATGGGAGCAGGGTGGGAGGGGAGAGATTTGCAGCCAGCCAGAAGCGGGGTGGGGTTTGCAGCTGGCTGGGAGCAGTGGGGTTTGCAGCCTCCCTGCTCCCAGTTGGAGTGCTTGGCCAGCTGCAAACCCCAGCCCGTTCCTGGCCAACTGCAAAGCCCCTTTCCCCTCCCCCCCACCCACTTCTGTGCGATGCTCCACCCGCCTCACCAGTCTGAGTTCACCAACTGCGCCTGTTGTGATCATGGTCAGAAGTGAAAGGTGTTTACCAGGGTGGGAGAGTGTCTCAAACCAACAGTAGGGGAAGGGGAATGGGGCCCATTCAGCGATGAAGGTGGGAATGTGCCGGACTGATGGAAAGAATGTTTACAAACATTAGTTCTGATTCTAAATTACCCATCACTTCTACCACGCTCTTGTCTTTTACTGTTAGGTTTAGATACATATTTATGTAAACTTGTTTTTGTTTTGGTGATTGTTTGGTGAGTGTTTGTTTTCCATGTGAGGCCTTGTATCCATGTGCCATCAAAGAGTTTTGGGCAATCAGTACACATGCTAGTCACATCAGAAGTTCTCATCAAGCACTATTTATAAAAATATCCAATCAGAAAGCAAAATGAATATTGTATGATGCAGCTTTCTAACCCCACCCATCCATGAATAGGTGATTCAGGTAAAGTTGAGACATCCAGAACATTATGGAGTCTGAAGTCAGCTTAAAACATTCTTTGAACACCTGTACATAAATTAACAGAAATCAAAGCCTGTAAGAGGATAAAAATGGCCTAAATTAATCATATAAATTGTTTGCTATTAATAATGAGTCTATCTATAGTCAGAATCCAATAACGGTGCCCAGAAGAGGTGGAAACCTTCCTCAGTTGAAATATATTGATATATCTATCTAAGCTCCTGGGTCACAGGTCTTTTGTGTGTGTATATATATATCTATAAAACAAAAGCTGTCAGGACTTAGCAGCCACAGCTTTGCACATGTAGATTCTATAAGAACAGGGATCTTTTCTTTTGTAGCTGTATAGGGTAGGCAAATCTTTGCTTTAGGGTATTTTCTTTCATTATCATAGAAAAATAGTAGTCAGGATTTTAAAGTTATTCAAAGGTCTAAAATAAACTCCTAATTTTATGGAGAACTCTTAGATAATGTTGAAAATGACTTTGGATGGATATGAAAATAAATTTGGGCCTGTCCTATTCCACGCTTCATAATGGGTAAAAATGATCTGAATGGTTTATTTAAATTTACTCCTCTGCTTGCTTTCTGTTTGAGGAATGCCACCTTTGCTTTCACTAGAAGATTTGCTGGAGATTTTAATGGATATGCATTATTATGGATGTATATTATAAACTGAGACTGTGACCCCATGGTAACTGAATCTTTAACAAAAGTTTGTCATTTCCAAAATGTGAATTGGTCATTGAAGCTATGCAGGAATCAAGAAAACTAGCCATAAGACAGCCCCTCCAGAAATCCAGATACAACTCTGAGGAGAGCAAATTGAATCTAACTGAGCATTCCTTCCCTTGTGGTTGTTTAACTTTCACTAGGTTGGCTCTTGTGATACTAGCGTTTCATTAGTTCCTTAGTAATCACAGGCTAGCTTCACAGCAAAGAATACATGCATCTCAAATCCTCCTGAAGCATGTGAGGCCAACATTTAGGTATTAGTGAGATTTGTAAATCTTCACTTTGGATGCGAAAGTTTCTCTGGCCAACCCTTATAGGTGTTTAGATTTTTGCTAATGGATATGCTTATGTCTGGCTGTGCTGAGCTGTTTGGCACCTATCCTGTACTTAAGACCTGAGCATATTGCATTGTTGGGGCCTGATCTGGAGGCCTGTGTACGCCATGTCTTACTCCACACAAAACCTATCGGTGGTTTCCTTATCCCAGTGCATAGAACACTTTCTCTGGATATGGAAGACCCAGGTTTGAGTTCCTCCTCTGTTTGAGGGTATATGAACTTAGCAGTTCTAGCCAAAGCATTACACTGTGAGAGGTTCTTAGCTGAGTTCTTCCCTCATTCCTCCTGTTCAAACGTTCTATGTATTTTGTATAAAATGATTAACTATTCATGATTAAGTAATGGAATAGAACCCAAATCTCTACTCTCCCGAGTGAGTGAGGCTAGGACATGACCTTACTTTCTTTTTGGCCCAAATTATGATTTATTATTATCCTATGCAACGTGGAAGAGCTTCTAACAGAGTTATTGAAAGCCCCATATCAGGATACCTTTTAGCTTGGTGGTTAGGAAATTAGATTCATATCTTTTGAGGTAGAGGAAATCGAACCTGGGTCTTCCTCATCCTGGGTGAATGTGCTAATTGTTAATCTTTAAGTAAAAGGATGCTATCATTTCTTCTTATAGCCGTGCTTTGAATGACTGATGACTTCTCAGCTTTTGAAGGAGAAACTTAAGTGTCTAAATCTAAGAGAAAGCTCACAGCTGTGAATTCCAAGAGAATGTAGGACCTCAGTTGCTGAGGAGGCCCTTAAGTCCAACCTCTTTTCTCAGCATCTCCTGTTGCTTAACTTTGGTGGCCTCCAGCTCAGAATGCTGGCTTCTGTGAATCCCATGTGAAGATATCTTTCCTAAGGCATTGCACAGGGGAATCTGGGTGCCTAATCCAGGGTTGTGAATTTCACTAAGTGGAAGGTACCTAAAAATTAGGTGCAATGCAGTTCCACTGTCCCCCTTTTGAATCTATCCCTTATTATGCTATTCACAGTAGAAATTCTATCAGAGACTAACTCTACCCTGTTTCTGAATAAAATAAAGTAGGACACCACACCACATTTATGTTTATGAAGAAGCTATGCAATTTGAGCCAATTTTTCTCCTTTTACACATCCTTTTAACAAACATCTGTCAGCCTGTCAGGAACACTGATAATGAATTATTTTAGAGATTGGTATTCATTTGCCTGTGACTGTGGAGGAGCATACCCTTCCCTATTAGGAACTCTTATGATGGGCCATGGGTTTATAGTTAACTCAAAACTGTTTTACAATTTGTCAACTCCCATATGTTTAGACTAATAATTACCAATTGCTTTATTTAGCTGTTTTGTAGCAGAGCTTTTAGCTGCATCTCACATTTCCCAGGAAATCTTCCACCATTGCAATACCATCTTTACACCTTCACTGATATCAGCAGTGACGAGAGCACTAGCACAGATCAGCTACTGCTGTTTTATCCGCCATGTTGTCTTAATCTGCAAAGCACCTATTTTACACACAAAAGCCTGTGTTAAAAAAGCGTTATAAATTTTGCAAAATCAAGCATTGGATCTAAAATCTAAGACTGAATCTAAGGTTGTCTGTTGAACCTTAATGGCCCTCTTGTGAATATAACATACATTATGACACTGACTTCAAGAACATGATCACACTTTTTTTCCAATAGAAGTCCTTTGAACTTATTATATACTTTTCAGTGTAGTTCCTAGGTTTATGAAAAGGGAAACAAAAAATAGGAATGGTATCTTATGGCCTAATGCTTATACCTATATGGGTCAACAGCAGGTCTGCCACATGAGTAGCAGAGTGGCTGATAGCAGTGGAAGGGTGTCATCTTCTGTTCAGACCATTACTAAAGGGGATGGGACACTACTGGGATTCTTAAATACTTGCTGGATCACAGGTCTTTTGTGAGTATTCACAGATACAGTAGGAAAAAAAATGAGATTCAGGGATCTCGATTCTATTCTAGGCTATAGAGGAAGTGTGTCTTTCTTTCTGCCTCCTCCAAACTTTACCCTTCCTATTTCACCCCATCTCACCTATCCGTTCTTCAGTCTTGTTTCTGCCTCTCTCACTTCTTCCAGTCTTACTGGTCTTCTTGCCAAGCAAATTCTAATCTCACTACTTCCTGCTCCCTCTTCCAGTCTCCCTGCTAGGCCAGTTCCAGTTCCTTCTTCCAATCCTATCTCCCACTGCCTTGGGAGAATTCAGAATCCTCATCAGCTGCTTTTGCCAGTCTCTATGATCAGCAAGTTACACGTCTCACTATGAATTCTGGATCCTCATTAGATTCCCTTCTTTTATTTCCTTATCTGTTCTTTACTGTTTCCCGATAGCATTCTCTAGCCAGCTTTTCATTTGTCTTTGGTATCCCCTTCTATAACTTTCTATATTTCTTCCATCTCCTAGTTGCCATCTCCTCCACACCTAATATCCTAGTCTCACCACCCCAATCTCACCCTAAGTCCAAGCCCAGTTTGCTGACCTAGTTTACTTCTCTTCCTACACCTACCTCCAGTCCCAATTTCCTGTTCCTCAGCTCCTTGTTCTAAAATACTCCCTGTACAGTGGAGTTGTGTCTTATGAGGGGGTTACGTGTTGAAGTCAGCGCGTAAGGTGAAAATCATGTATAGCTGAAATCGCCCTTCCGGCCGCACTCCTCGCCCCTCTCGTCCTCTGCTGCGTCGTCCCGCTAGGGCAGCCAGCTGAGCGTGAGCGAGCTGCTGCCCCCCAGCCATGCCAGCCCGCAGGAAGTACCACGCGGTGCCTCGCTATGCTCCATGCCCTGGCCAGCACCTGGTGGCCAGCCCCAGCAGCCGAGTGCATAAAGCTGAATTCACGTAAGTTAAATACGTGTAAGATGCGACTTGACTGTAATTCCCAACCTTTAGTCTGGCTCTTGTCCCCTCTGTTTCCTGCTCTACCATGCCTCAGTATTAATAGTGGGGGTCATTGAGAGAGGTGGTTTCCTTATTCTCAGTTCCAATGCTTGACCTCTCTTTCAGCTTCCAGCATTACAGAGGAAGTATGTATTTGCCTATGTAGTATTCTGGAGGGGCATTCTGGTCATACATGCAGCCTAATCAGGCTGAAGCATACTCAGTGTGCATAATATCTTTATTGATTTTAGCTGGAAAATCTAAGGGTATAGGCACATAAACTAGCCACTATGACTAGTTTATGTGCATCAGCAGTTTTGAGGTAACAGCCTGTGTACAAACTCCTGCCCATCTTTTTCCTTTTTACACTGAGTGGTAAGTTGCCATAGTTTTTCTTTCATTTACCGTGGGGTAGGAGCAGACACATGGGAAGTTACCACATTGTAGATTATATACTATAGATCTGCATCAAGGTGGCTAGGTCATTTCTATGTACCCTACAGTATTTCTAAGGAGAAACAAATGCACATGTAACTTTGTTCTCAGAACCATTTTGGCTGAAAAATAAATTAAATAAACGTCAGTTGAAGCAAATAGCTGCTATGGAACATTTCAGCCCAGACAGATAAAGTAATGCAAACTTCTAAGACACTGTTTTCAGTTGCCTATAGTAGGAAGTGTTGGACAGTCTTAATAACAGGCCATAATACCAGACCAATCTCTAATTTATAGACGTGTACATCCTTCTAAGCATTTGTGTGGCTGTAAAATTCTATAAATATGCATCTCCTTTTCAATGCTGCATCTTGGAAAACACAGAGCATCAAATAAGATAAATAGAAAAATGTCTGCTCTAATGTTTTAATGTTTGTGTCAGTGATGATTACTGTCGTTATTAATATTTTTTTCCAGTAATGCCTACTATGTGATAACTACATACCAATCTTAACCAGAATCTCTCTGCCATGTGGAGCTAACATACAAAGGACAGAGGAATTAGGCAAGAGGTGGTGGTAAAAAATAAAGGAGAGTTTTTTTAAATATACAAGCCAGCAATAGGCAGAATGAAAAGACTGTTTATAGGGGGTAGGCAGGAGTTAAATGTGCAGACCAGATCAACAGGATACATAGATCCAGTTATTTCTTTATATAGGTGGCATTATCTCTGGAACGTAGACATTATATTATTTTTGATCCAGCTAAATATGTATGTACATATGTGTGTGTGTATATTCTCATTCTTTAAGACTAGAACTCTTTAATCTACTTGGTTGAATGATTTTAGCCTGTTACAGCAGCTGCAAACGTAGTTAATGATCAGTTTTCAGAGAAGCAGTTGAAGAACATAGAAAAGGAAGTCTATTCTCATTGTTTCTTATCTAACCATCTTAGACTGTGGGTTTTTTGATCTGGAGAATGAAAATAGATCACCAATACCACCAAATGAGGGTGAAATATATTGGCAGCCTTTTGGAAAAGGTTTGCATCTTTTCAGATTTGTACTACATATGACCTTGGGAGAGCTTACTTATGACTTGGGGCAAAAAAATTAAATGTTTCATTTTGTAGCAGTATCTTCCTTCACATTTATGTGGATTTAAAAATGCAAATAAAATTGCTTTCTATAGATGGTATACATGGAGGTCATCTTCATATTCTCCATCGGAATTCAAACTTCCATCTGACCCATCATTGGTTCAATAGACAATAATATATTCTATTAGTTTCTAGTAATCTACTTTAAAAGCATTTTATGGCCCAATATTTTCATGTCTCGTTCCTAGTTTCAAAAATAAGAAATAAACCTTTAAGCACTTCATTGTAGATGTATTTATAGAATAACTGCCTGCATAACAAGCACTGAAGTTTTTCAAATGCCAGCTTTTTTTGGATTACATTCTTAGTTGCAAAAAATGGCCATACTTAATATTAGCAGAGATAGGAAAAACCACTAGCAAAGGATTTTAAGGACTCTCTCCTACATTTTTTTTCACTTCAATGTGCTTATCACACTTAATTCTCTCACAGATCTTCTTTGCAGCAGATTGGGCATGAGCTGTATTCTTCTAAAATTCACTACAAGCAACAGCCAGTGTGCCTGTTTCTGCAGGGGTGGGAATGGATAATAGCATCTTGAATGTTGATTATATGGTATAAATAAGATTTTTCAATTTTTGGTAGTAGAAGGCGTGGGAATCAAGTTTTGTTTGCTGTAGTACATGCTAACTGAGTTCCTGGTGCTCTTTCTAAGGAAATCTGGAAAGCTTTTGCACCACCCCTCAGGTGGTGTAAGTCAGCATAGTTCCATAGATATACTTGTATATATTCATTCATACTGCCTTTGTTACTTCCTTCACACATTTTTGGCTTCTGAGCTGGTTACTTTTAATGTGTATAAATTGGCATGCCTTGAAACTTAAGCCAACTGCTAACTGACAGCAGTTAGAAAGCAATTTCCCGTCTATACAGCTTATTCAGTAATGGTTTACCTCAAAGGAGACTTCCCCAAGTGCCTAAGTGATTTAGAAGCACAAGTTCCATTAAATGTGTTTGAGGCTTTTCTTTGAAACATCTGTAATTGGCCAGAGTTAGAACACTAGATGAGATGATTGCACTAATTGGCCATTGTTTTTTGTTTCCATATGACACACATATTTTACAAGAATAGTAGCATCCTTTTAGAATTCGAGTACCACAGAGATTTGAACACTTCTAAGCACTTTTTTTTTGCAATATATTATAATTTTGATGGACACCACCATATCTCAACCCTACACTAAAAATCTATGGATCCAAAACAAAATTCTAGCCTTTATTACTACACTGAGACACAGACAAAATGCTTAGGTGCCATTTTTTTATATATATACTCACGTATAGGAGGGCAGTGAACAATGCTATTACTTCATTTTGTGCCTATTGGGCACATCTACATGTGCACGCCCTTAATGCGCCTTAAAAGTGATGGTTTAAGGCTATGTGCACCTAAATTTGATACCTGTATAAAGCAGGTATTGAATTTAGGCTCAAATAGCTAAGTCACATTAGTGCATGTGTAGATGCACTAATGCACATTAACATTGTATGCGTTAATGGATACACATTCCATTAACACACATTAGCACATCTGCACATGTGCTAAAGTGACAACTATTTGTGCCCAAGTTTAATGCACCTTTATGTCTATTAGTGCGTCCACATGTAGACGTGTGCTTAAATCATCTTAATGTGCCTTAAGCAAAGGTGCATTAAGTTTAGGCACACATAAATACACATGTAGACACAATCACTAGTAGGTAAGACTAAGAGTAGTCTAGGTTGTGGTGAAGATGCCACCTTCATCAATTGCTCATAGTTCCCAATGTCAGTTACTTTTCCTCATGGGCAACTGGTCCCTCCTGAGTCGGGAGGCCACTAGTCCCCCCAGCGGCCAGTCAGTGACCAGGGGAGAGGGTCCCCCAGTGGCTGATTGTGCTGACCCGGGAGTGCCAGAGGTGTGCCCAGAAGTGCCAGTGGCGCTTCTCCTGGTGCCCCCACTCCCTGGCTGGCACTCTCAAGGAGGGCACCAGTGATCCTGACTGCCCCCCTGCCCGTCGCCTAAGTGGGGAACACTGGCTGTCAGAGGGTGCACCAGCACTCTCAGGGGGTGCATGTGCACCTCTGTGCACCCCCTACACATTGCTACTGCTTTTCCTTGTCTTTGTTTGTGGGTTTAGAATTAGATTCATTGAGTATAAGAAGGGCAGTATGGAACTTATGTTTGTAAAGCAGTGGTTCTCAGATGTTTAGTCTCAAGATATCCCTTGATATGCCCCTTGGTATTTCCCCTTGGAAAATGCCAGCTTTTAGTTTCACTCATTTTTTAACTACAGAAAAATAATACAGCAATTCTTCTGCTGCAAACAACTCAGAAGGTCCATGATAGGTCAGGATGTTTTTAACATTATGGATTCCTATATGAAATTTCTGGGTTTATCTTCTGAATCATGTTTTAACATCTAACAGTGCTAACACTGTGTGGCATTGCGGCTAGCTTGAAAGGATCTCAAGGCACTCTAGGGTGCCTTCATGTCCTGGTTGAGAATCACTGTTGTAGAGAGTAGAACTTGTCTGTAACATGAATGATTAAGAGAGCATGTTGTATAAGAGTAGAATTGCTATAGTTTGGAGAAGTACCAATTTATAACTGATACTGATCTTTTTTCTTTTTCTTCTTTTGTGATGTGAATTTCCCTTTTGCTTTGCTTTTGAGATAAGCACAGATGCAGAAGCTAGCCCTAATAGTTGTAACTTGAATTTTTAAGTAGATAGCTTATAAAGATATGTAATCTGGGATAGGAAAATATATTTGTTTATTATTTAACTATAGTTTGTGTGCAGAGAGCATCTTATCCAGATTGCATACCTGAAATCAGTAGGAGTCATTCCATTGACTTCAATGAGGTTTGGACTAGGCCTTTATGTTTTTCATTAAAAAATGTTTTAGAGTATTGGGAAATATTATTCAAACTTCCACATGCACAGATATTAGCATGTCAGATATTAGATAACTAGGTAAAACTGTAAAAGATCTGCTCATATGGGATATATTTATACCTATATTACCAACACTTACATTACTTGTCTATTTGACTTGCCCTAACTTACTTTGTGTGTCTGTGGCAAAGCTGGAAATACAACACAGTTCTTCTGGTTGCCAGGCTTGTGCTATAACTACTTCCTCAAGGCTAGTAAAGTCATAAACAGCAATGCAGGTTCCTGAGGGGACTTCATATCAAAGCTGTGATGTCCCAATGTGTGGCAATTGTCCTAACTGCCATAAACAAGTACATTCTTTTACAAACAGGAATATTCCACCAACTGAGAACAATTAGCAGGATGATAATTCAACACTTTTAATCTTTAACTGAAGCTGTAGAGCTTCACGAGAGAATAGATCAGTATGGGGCAGAGGTACCAGGAAAAAATATATTGATTTTTCAGTAATGATTTTTAAAACTGGATTCTCTTCCCTTCTTGTTATTTCATTTCTGATCAATGTTTTATTATATTATGTATTTTTGCAACTATCTTTGTTGGATTCAAACTTTTTTTATTTCAGATTTTGCTTTGAGCCAAGCAAGCTGACATGGAGAGGAGTACAAAGCAAAACCATATGCCACAAGAAAAATATTAGTAGATAATTGCTAATAATAAAGATTGTTGAGGACAATGGTGAACATTATTCTTCCTGGTCCCAGCAGGGCCATATCATAAACTTTCAACACCCCTAGATTGTTCTGAATAGGCTCCCTGGACTCCTTTGCTGGACTAGCTGGGTCACACCTCTCCAGAAATCTTCATACTTTACTTAAATCCCTTCAATGTTATTTTGCAGATAATAGCTTACAAACTAGAGAGTGGCAATTACAGGCTCTTTATAAAGGTAGATAAATAGGTGTCCACTTTGCTGATGAAAATAAATCCTGCCTGGGATTTACTGTTAATTAATGAATTTTGTCCATTAGTATCTGGTAAAAAGAGGAACTACTAAGTATCATAGGCTGCAAATAGATGCCCTTGTCACAATACAAAAAGTTTCATGGTGAAACAACATGTGAGCATATAGATGTTCTTCCCACTTGTCACATCACAAATATCTAAAAATGTTTGTGTGACAATACCTACTGAGGTATTTTTTTGTCCCACTTTATTGCAGCTGACATCTGTATTGTTATGGCAGAATAATATTGGCTAGATGCATCATTGAAGAGCACCTGCCTATGTGGACCTCACTGTTACTCATAATTAAAATAATAAAGTAATTGGGGAACTTGAGTAATCCTTGTCCAGAGCCCAGTAGAGAACAGGCCCTGGAGGATATGTTCTTGGAGGGCAAATGGCAGCAGCCTGGACTTAAGGTGTGAAGAGAGGGGACACAGTGAGAAAAGGGAGCCTGGGAGCCAGAGACAGGAATCAGCCACAGTCCAGCATGCTCTCACTGATGCTGAGGCTGGAGTACAGGGTGTGGGGGTGACTGGTGCTTGGCGTGGAGCAGCTTGGTGAGGCTGCCTGCAACCTCCAGCTACCCCATGCAGATTCTGCTTCAGGTTTGGAAAAGGGGAAGAGTGACTTGGATAAAAGGGGAGACTTAAGGGGAAGAATGCGCCGTTCTTCCCCCTGCCACCCACCATGGGCTTCGCAGCCACAGCACAAATCCTGCTCTGTGAACCCCCATCCTCCCTCCCCTCAGCCTACTGAAATAGTGCATCCTATTCTTTAAATCTTCTTTGAAAGTTGTTGTGTGGACACACCAGTCTTCATCGTGGCACATACTGCAGCACAATAGGTGCTGCAACAACTGTGACTTCTGTTTATAGCCAGACAGACTAAGACAGACACTGCTAGCATTCCCAGCAGATAGCCTTTAGAGTGCTAGCCCAGACAGCATTTAATCATGTGTTTAACTGTAAGGACAGCAAATCATGCTGTGAACAATGAGACTTTTCATGTACATTAAATTAAGCACATGCTTAAGTGCTTTGCTAGACTGGACCTTGTGTACTGCAAGGGACACCATAGGCAGGGCAAGATAGATCTCAAGTAAATATTAGCCTAAATTGGACTCTAGTAATGACTCAGTATTAAAGGGGATTCTATGATCAAATCTTCCCTCCAGAAATTTACCTAATACATTCCCTAGGATTTCTAAGATTTGATGCCATCCTCCCTGTTGCAACATGAAGACCGAATAACAGAGAGGACCCAGTAACAGAGAAGTATCAACATTCACATCAAAATACATCCTCTGAGTAGTGTGCCACATATATTTTATATTTTTGTGTATCTTGGTGTTGGTAATTTTGTATTACACAGTAAATTGTAAAGGATGAAATACACCTTTTCTGAGGCCAAGCACAAAGGCTAAACACCAATTAAAACACAGATTAAGCTGTACATATGGGCTAGGGACACACATTCAAAAAGCCAGAGCCTGAATTGCTTAAATCTTTGGAGGTTAGTCTAACCTGCAGAGGGTGAACTGGTTTGCAAGTGGATAGACATTCGGCACATGCCTGCAGTGGCTCAGGCCAGAAGCTCTAGGGAGCTAGAGCAGCCCTTCCCTTCCAACAGGGAAGCTGAGCTGAGGGGGAAGTGTGGTCAGGCTCTGGCAGGCCTGAGTAAGATTGAGGAGGGGTTTAAATCCCCAACTTGGCCTGCAGGATTTGGAGGGTGGGAGAAGAGGGAGCATCTGCTCTGGCGGGGGGTTGGGGGGAAAAGGAAGAGGAAGAGGAAGAGGAGGAGGGGAGGAGGAGGAGGTGAGAGCTCTGCCTACCTCAGCAGTTCCATGAAGGCTGAGAGCAATCCCAGGACACAGGGCTGCCTGGCACCAGAGGGGAACTCTTCCCCCTCATCCCTCTCCCCCACCACTGCGGGATGGGGAGGGGGGCTTTGTTCGGTGCTGGAGGACTCTTTCCCTTCCTCCTCCTCCCCGTCTCCCTCTCCACCTCTGCTGCTCTGGGGTGGGGAGGGGGGCAGTGTAAGGCTGTCCAGGCCTGGGAGGGGACTCTTCCTCCTGCTTCTCCCCCACCACTGAGTGGTGGGAAGGGGGCGGTTCATGCCATGCTGCCCAGCCCCAGATGGGGACTTTTCCCCTCCTCCCCCCATGGGGTCCTGGCCCCAGAGGGGGACACTTCCCCCTCCTGTGTTCAGTGCTGGGTGGGAACTCTTCCCTCTCCTCCTCCTTCCTCCTCCTCCTGCTGCTGTGGGGTGGGGAAGGGAGGCTCTTGCGGTGCTCCCCAGCCTGGCCTGGTCCAACCAGGGTGCAGGGAGCAGCTGTAACAGAGCCGCAGCTGTTGGGGGTGGCCCTGGCCCAGTCTGGCCTCACTCAGCCCTGGCTAAGGCAACTACTTGGTGGGGTAAGGCCAGGCTGTGGAGGTGGGACCGCCCCTGGTGGGTACAGCTTAGTGATGGGATGCGTGTACAGCCAGGCAGCTGCTTTTCCTGTCAGCGATAGCAGCCTGGCATGTGCAGCTGGTGGGTGGCTGGGCAGTGACTTATCTGGGCCTGCTCAGAGATGCCGTGGGCCTGGAGCCTGGCAGCTGCCCACCATGAGGCTCGCTGAGGCCCTATGAGCCCCCACAGTGCCTCCAAGCAGGGCTGGATAAGTCGCTGCCTGGCTGGGGTCACATCCCGGTCACTGAGCTGCATCCACCAGGGGTGGCCCCATTCCCATGGCCTGGCCCAGCCCCACCAAGTGGCTGCCTTAGCCGGGGCTGAGCAAGGCCAGGCTTAGCTCAGCCACAGGGCTGGGACCACCACTGGCAGCTGCAGCTCTATTACAGCCACTCCCTGCACCCCAGCTGGGCTGTGCCATGCCATGGAGCACTGGAAGAGCCTCCCCTCCCTGCCCCATGGCAGCAGGGTGTGGGGGGAGAAGTAGGGTGAAGAGTTCCCTCCCAGCACTGAACATAGCCCCCCCACCCCATTGTGGGGGGGGATGCATCTCCCTTCAGGGCTGCACAGATCCCCCTTCCCCGCCCCTCAGCAGTGGGGGTGGGGACAGAGGAGGAGGAGGAGGTGGAAGAGTAACCCCCCAGCATGGAACAGTGCTCCCCTTCCCATGAAATCCCACCCCATGGCAGGAGGAGGGGACGAGTCTTCATTTGGGGCCAGGCAGCATCACACGGAGCCCTCCCTCCCCAACCCATGGTGGTGGGCAAGGAGCAGGGGGAGGATGGGAGATGGCCTCTATGTGAGGCTTCCCAGCCTGGCCCCAGCCCTGGAGGGGGTCTCTTCCCCCTGCTCCTCCTCCCATCTCTATGAGGTAAAGGTGGGCCCTGCGCAGCCTTGCTCAGCCAGGGCATGGGGAGTGGCTATAACTGAGCGGGGGGGGTGGTGAAGAGTGGGAGAAGAGTCCCCCTCTGGGGCTGGGCAACTTCGCATAGAGCCCTGACGTGGGGGGAAGGGAGGCAGAGGAGGAGGAGTAGTCCCCCTCAGTGCCCTACAGAGCCCCCCTTCCCTGCCCGAGGAGGGGGAGGAGGGGGATTCCTCCTCAGCACAGAACAGAGCCCCCCTCCCTGCCCCACAGGACAACCATTCTGGCATGGCCCTGTTAAGATGAAGGGGGCAGGGAGAAGGGTTAATTCTGCCCTCCATCCATTCTGGTCCCTTCTGCCCTGCAGCTGGAGTCTGCCAGCCTCGGGGCCACTGCCACAGCCCCCTCCCCTCTGCTCCCCAGCTGACAGGCAGACCTCAGCTGCATTGGGGAGGAGGGGAAGGAGGGAAGAATGATTCCTCTCCCTGCCCACTTTACCTTAATGGGGCCATGCTGGCCGGTGTCTCGCCATGTCCAGTCCCTGCTCTGGCTAGAGAGTAGAGGGGCAGGGCCAGCCCAGCTCTAACAGAGCCCCACCCAGAGTGCATGCCGGGATGCTGGTTTAACTCAAACCAGCCAGGGGTCTGGGACAGACATTGCATTAGCCTGTTTGAACCAAATTAGTTACTTCTGATACTACATTCAACCAGATTTTTCTCAAACCACTTTCAGCCATTTTGATACTGGTTTATGTGCACTGAATGTCTATTCTGTTACAGGCTTAAACCAGTTTCTGATCACTTAACCCTTTTTATAGGTAATGTCTGTCCCTAGCCATGCAGTTAATAGGGTTTAAACATTTTCACTATGCATATTACAAGAAAAAATCAGCTCTGATTATATTAGAATGAATCTCCAGTAGTATTAGTAAAGTGACACCACTCCTAGACATTCTACACAGCCAACTCTAAGACAGAAGTAGCAGAAGCACAGAGGAAAATTATGAAGTGCCCAGGTGCTGTGAACTGGATGTTGTAAGAACCTGCTGCATTGCTCACTTGCTTTTAGAACCCATTTCTATTTCTACTGCATAGTAAAGTGCACTGCCCAAATGCTTATGTACAATGCTGACCAGTTGCTTTGAAACAGTACGTGGTGGGCAGGCAGTGACCAGTGACTCATTTGATATCTCAGAATGTAATAATGGCTCCAGTCCAATTGCATTAGATCACAGGGCCAGTTCAGACTGGTGTTTGTATCCTTAGCCCCATCAGCTGATCACATGAAGTTGGATCCAAAGCCCATTGATTCTTTCAGCTAACTTCAGTGGATGTTGGATGAAATAGTTTTACAGGAACTTTCTTGCTCAGGATTTGACTTTCGCTTCCTGCATATACAAATATAAACCGTAGCAACATTAATAAATTATAGATATTCATATTTTTATTTTACAATTGCCTCTTTCAAGTAACCACACTTCAAGTTGATTCTGTATTTTAAAAGTTTATTAGTCTGAAAGGTTTGAATGGCCCCAATCCTATTCTTATTAAAGTCAAAGGCGGTTTTGCTATTGGGAACAAAGCATATTATAAAATAGATAGCCTGCAAATTATGCATCTATATGATCTGTTTTTCTCTCTGTAATTTAAAAAGTAAATGAATGTGATGATCAGAACTACAATGGAGTTACCATACTCACTTGGGGTAAAGCTTTATCTGCTTACAAAGCTGTGGTGGCTCACAAAAAAGAGAAGCTTTTCTTCTTATGCAAACTGTTTTAACAATTTTGGAAGCCTTTGTAGGCCAATCTTTGCAGGAAGGCTGGCATTGCCAAGCAAGAATCTTAATTTCAGTCATATGCAGGGGCTACAATGTTCACATTCATAAGCAGTTTATGAATAGGAATCAGGAGGAAATTACCTACTTCTTATCATTAGTCACTGTTTGCACTGTCTGCTAAAAGGTTGGGGGAGAATATTTATTTTTATGATAGAAAATACAAGTTATTTCTTTTATAGAGTTTTGAAGTGTGCATGTGATGTTACAGAACAAAAGAACACATATTTTACACACAGAGAGCACAAAGACTATTATACCTTTCAATATGACAAAACATATGGAACAAAAATAACTTACACCTACATCTTTTCAGATACAGATTCAGGGATAAGTTTGATCCCTGTGTGCTGTGTATGTGCCTAAAGGGACAGCCATATATGGTGGGGGAGTTTGAAGGAGACTTTTAAATGTAGGCTGATGCACTGGGAACAAGGAGGGCTGGCTCGCCACTCTCTTCTGCTATGGGCATTAGGATTAGCTTTCTGCAGGCTGTAGGGTGAGGAGAAGCTTTTGCTGCAGCCTCTTGTCTGATTAGTCTGTCATAAAAGGCCATTTTTTTTGATGCATGATGAGCCAATTTGGTAGCACTGGGCCTTCTTGCACACCGTTTTTTACTGTGAAACTCTAGTGATGGAAGAGTTATTCTTAATTTCCACCAGCACAAGTTAAAGGAGAAGTGATGTGTTGCACCTGTTTGCTTGAGACAAAGTATTTTCAGGAACACTGCATCACTCCGTACTATGGGTTGTAACTTTAATCTTATACGTTTTGCCCACTAGGACCACTCTTTGTTTCTGCATCTTTGGCTACATGAGGAGAGGGAACAGGCTGTTCCCCCCCCGCCAAATGGTGCAAGTAGGTTGCATTATGGTAGGAAGTGGACAGCAGAGAATTTATAGTGACACTTATAGTGAGACTCTCTTCTAGCAGTAGAAATTGCATGGCTCATATTCCAGTCTCCTATTCTTATCTTCAGAGTAGGGATGCTAAGGGCAGGGACAAACATAATTCTGCTACATTTGAGATTCACTTTTGGATCTAATATCAGTATCAGAAGTTAGAGTGCTCCTACTAATGCCTAGACTAAACAGTACAGATTTGGGAACCACAGCCAGCCTCTGGTAAACACCTCTCTTTTCCGTGTCTAAACTCTGCTGATATAAGGTATTGAGTCTAGCTCAATATGACTATATTTTTCAGTTTAAAAGACACGGAGGGTCTTATCAGAGAGACATCTGCTTTCATTCCACATATGAAGCACCCTGGGTTAGCTGATCATGGTAGAAAATAAAATTGAGAAGCTTCATAGTGTCAACTTTTTTCTCTGGCAGTCTATCCTGGGTCTATCTTTACATCAGAATCTTTGCAGAGTTCAGCCTGTTGCACATGGCAAATTGCCTGGGTCTTAATCTTCATTTATATATTTTCTTTGCTGTTCAATTTGTTTCCTTTACTTCAAAAAGTTTTTAAAGGAAACTTATTGGTGCCTTGACAGCAAAGGAGACTGAAGACCACATATATCCACTGCTTCACAGGTTAAAAGCTATCTATCTCATTGCCAGTCTTCTGAGCCATCTAGTTCCATGCAGATCTGCATGGTATTTACAATCTTCGTAGTTTCTTAAGACTGCTGTGGGAGCTGTTAACTCTACAAAGTTCCATAACAAATTCAGAAAGCTGATCTGTATTTCAGCTCCTTAACTGGAAGTGGAAGATCCATTAGACATTCTTTCCTAAAGGTTTTTCAGTAGTTAAAAATGCCTATTACTATTTCCCAATTTTTTTATGTAGCAGAAGCCAACATCAGTAGAGTGAATTTAATGAAAGTACAAATATTTCAAAGAATAAACTTGGATTAAAGAATCTAGGAAATATACAAATTAGCTTTCTTTCCTGAAAATGAAAATATGCACCTGATGTGTCACTGTCCTATAGTTTGCATTTAACTTATCCCTGTTTTAAGTGGAAAAATTGCTCAAAGAATTATGAGACCACATATATTCTGATGATTTTAGTAAAGCAGGAATGACTGAAAAAGCCATAAAGGAATAGTGAAACTACCCCATCATCCGAATTACAGTGGCAAAATTGTTGATCATCATGACCAAGACTTAAACAATGGGCTAGGCTAGGAACTGATGTTGCATGTCTCCCAGGACAACTTGTGTCTGTGTTTACCCTGGAACAGAAAAGTCCCAGGACTGGTGTGTACACACATCACCCTTCCAATCAGGATTTAGTGAGCAGCTGAATACACTTACTCTTCTGCCTTTGATTCACTGATGAATCTTGGGATAACCATTCAGATACACCTTGGGTGCAATTACATGTACCAATTTAAGGCACTTTAGCTTAATTTAAGGCCTATGAAGGGCATATATCTAAATGTGTGCACCCTTAATGCACCTTAAAAATGGTGATTTTAGGTTCTTCACACCTAAATTTGATACCTGCAAAAGTTATCTACTGTGCAGTAATGCTGTGTATGTTGACTGACTTCCAAGTTGATCGCACATCGTATTAGTGTACCTTAGCAGGTGCATGTGTAGACGTAGACAAATGCATATTAAGTTTAGGCACATAAAAGCATGTGTAGACATCTTTGTGATGTCCCAGGACAAACTGTTAGTGCTTCTTATGCCATGAACTTTTTTAGGGTTTGTCTTGGGACAATGGGCATGGACATTGGAAGGATTACACTTTGCCCTGGGATACAATGGTTTATCCTGGGACAAATCTGATGTCTGTTGTAGCCTAAAACTAAGACCTTCAATATCTATGTAAGCATCTAAGTACATAGTCAGGTTTTTGAAAGTGCTCTCATTCTTCCCTATAGAAACTTTGAGGCACTTGGCCCTTTTGAAAGTAAAGCTGTTTGCTTAAATACTTTTGAAAATTGGATGCTGACATAAAGACTTAGGAGCCTAACTTAAGATTTTATATTTAAAAATGTTTGACTAATGTTTTCATGGTTCTGAACAGAAGACCAGCAAGTAATGAACAGCACACAGAGGTTAGCTAAATGATATTGTCTGAGGGTGAATGTGGTGTTCCTGTGAGGAACAGCTATTCCTCTAAGAATTATATAAACCAAGAGCCTGTTTGGGAAGAATATTTTAAAACATCAAATAAAAGGTATATAAACATTGAGGAAGTGAGAAGCTATTCTGAATTACAATGATGTTTGGAGAGCAGTTTTTGGCAATATTCATAGCTCATGAACACATGTCCCAATTCAGTGTCACAGCTGTTCGCTCCTTTCTTTGTTTTCTTTACTTCTTCTAATTAAGTAATATCCAATAGCATATGCTTTACTTAGGACCCAGTCCAATCTCCCATGAAATCAATGGGTCTGAGTCTGAAGGCACATATACTGAAGTACCTTAGGGATGGCAGTGGGGCTGCACCAATGTGAGCATATTGAGAAACAGTCCCAGTGACTACACAGAACATTTTAGGTATCCATCACTTAACAGGATTGTTTCCCTGACTTATATAGAAGGTTTGATTATCTCAGGTGAAATGATTAATATGAAAAGAATAGATATTACTGTGTCTGGATGTATATATACACATATATGTGTATATACACACTTACATATATATGTATAGATGTGCACGTGTGGATATATTAATGACGAAATATGAGAAAAGAACAATTGATTTTTATTGTGTGTAAATTTGTCAAGATGTTACAAATTAAAGTAAAACACCCTTCATTAAAATCTATTGAAAATGCAACAAACCCATTTATACTACATTAATTTAACTCTTAAGGATGAATTACAGACCTTAAGTAATAAAACACAGGATTAATTAGATTTTTCAATAGTGTAATTACAGCTTTATCAACAGTGACAACAAATCGTAGGCCTGGAGTTTGCATATGGCATTTGAAATGCATCTGAAATTTAGGGCTAAAACTAGACCTTTGTGCTGGTGCTATATTCAGAGGGAAGGGGAATAGTACTGGCTGCAAGGATGCCTGCATAGGGCTCAGGGATAGGGTTGTGGATATTCAGTGGACTGCACTTTGCTGCTGCTCTGAAAAGGAATAGACTGAAGTCCTCTGCTTGTATGTGCTGTGCATGGCAGCACACAAATTAGGCATCTTGCTATTTCCTCTCATAGATGAATGTTCCCCATGATGCAGCTAAAACCCAAGAAGCCATTGTAGCTACTGGCTTTAACTGTAGATGCTCAGCCACTTTCCCTTTCCCTCATTATATCTGTTATTCAAGTCCCAAGGAAGGCCAGAGATAGCACAGAGGATGTTATCTTCATCTGTTTTACTGGAGGATCCTATTGGAATCATTCTCCCATTAAATGGCTGCACTGAGTTTAGGCCTGCAGGGCTTTCCTGTAGAACCAGGTCAAGCACAGATGAACATGGGCCTCCCTGGGTTTCAAACAATACTCCTCCACTTATTTTAACATATGCATAAGTCTGGAAACAAAAACTATAGAATATCAAAAATCAAACTTGCCACAGTGATATTTTGTTTATTTTTTCAGAGGTTTCATAACTTGCCTGGCCTTGGCTCCACAGGTGATACCATCTCTTATCTTGGGAATGGTCTTTTACATAATTGTGCCTGAATGTCTGTAAGGCCTGTTCTTCTTACTTGATCCGCAACTGCTTCTGATTTAACATCTTTTATTATTTTTCTTTATTCAAGTTTATTTCTGACTTCCCTTTTTAAGTCACAGTTATCCAACTGGTGGTCCATAGGCCACATGTGGCCCACAGAGGTTTAGCATATGTAAAGAAACTGGAGATGCTCCAAAGACAAAGCATAAACATGATAAAGAGGTTGGAAAGCAAGCTGTATGAAGGAAGGCTGAAGAACTGAGAATACTTAGGCTGGAGAAAATGAAATTCAGAGAGAGGTAAGATAGTAGTTTTCAAATATTTAAAAGGATCCCATAATGGAACAAGCTACTCAGGGAAGTTAGGGAATCTCCTTTCAAGATAAGGCTGGATACACATCTATCTGTGATGGTTTATATAGGAGGGGTTGGACTAAATGACCTCCTGGCCCTTCCAAATCTAAGATTATATGATTTTGCATCCTTAGTGTGCTCTCAGGCTGCAGCTTCTGGAAAGATGGAAAAATTCTCTCCAATTTAACCTAAAGCCTTTGAGTGAGCAGGAAAGTAATCTTGTGTAGGACCTGTTTCTATGGGTAGGTATGACTTGGGAGCATATTCTGCTTCAGTAAAGCTTGGTAATATTAACTGCATTTGTTAGTAAATAGGACTGGTCAAAGGAATCAAATTCAAAAGATGTGGTTCTGCAGAAAGATTTCCAGGAGATGAAAATCTTTGGTGAGCTAGGTAGGGGTAAAGCTGGTCAGGTGGGAGCACAAGAGTGGATGTTTTATTTTGTTAGGTGGTCAAACTTTAGAGCATCATAACCATTAGCATCAGTCCTCCTGACCCTGATAACATACACTGAAAATATATGTTCTAGTCATGCAACATCCAGTGTGAAGATGTTTACTATTAACCACATGCATATGTGTTTACAGAATCAGGGATGTGTCATATATATTTCTGTGTGCATGAATGCATGCATCTATATGCACCTTTACACCACCATCTTTGCATATACTACTAATAATGATGATAGCTAAAAGAATCATAGAATCATAGGGCTGGAAGGGATCCTGAAGGATCATCAGGTCCAGCCCCCTGCATGAGCAGGAAAGACATCGGGGGTCAGATGACCCCAGCCAGGTGACTGTCCAGTCGTCTCTTAAAGGCCTCTGGGGTAGATGATTACACCACCTCTGGGAAGAGCTTGTTCCATCGTCTGGACACCCTAGTTGTGAAGTTTTTCCTAATGCTCAGCTTGAAACTAATTTCCAGGAGTTTGTGGCTGTTGTTTCTAGTTTTCTCCCAGGGCGCCCTGGTGAACAGTTGTTCATCGAGCCCCTGATATATGCCTCTGATATAGCAGTAAGCTGCCATCAGGTCCCCTCTTAGCCTTTTCTTTAGGCTGAAGTCTGAGATCCCTCAGCCTCTCCTCGTATGGCTTGCCATGCAAGTGTCTGATCATGTGGGTGGCCCTTCTCTGGACCCTCTCAAGCTTTAGCACGTCCTTGTTGAAGTGTCGCACCCAGAACTGGATGCTATACTCCAGCTGTGGCCACACCGATGTTGAGTAAAGCAGGAAAAAAAAAAGAAAAGAAAAAAGCTACCATGCTAAATAAACATAAACAATGTATTATCTATCTGATTTGGCTTTGCTTCTTCTTTTCCCTTTCCTCCTCCTTTAGACTGGTTTTTCTGTATCTTGATTTATCTTTTCCCCAGTGTTTATGAGTACTTGTGCTTTCTCTTCTCTTACACTAATTTATCTCATTCCATGCCTTTAAAACATCATTTTCTTCCCCTAAAACCTTTTTCCAAGACACTTTTCCCTTGGTTGATTCTATTTTTTGTTAATTCATTATTTTTCACTTGAAGGTTTGCCTTTTCTTTTACGGGTGTTATTGTTTACATGTCTATTAATTTCTTATCTTCCCTGTACTGAATTTCTTTTTTTTTCTGTTTAACTCATTCCAACCTCTCTCCATCACTCTTATTTGCTCCCTCCCCATTTTTCCATCATTTTTTTCCCCTTTGACTGGTATCAAAATAGATGTCACAGGGTCATTCAGGCCTGCCTTCTCAACACTGTGGACTCTGGCTTCTTCAGCCAGCCCTGCCAAGCAGGAAACAAGTGACAAGATTTCCCCAACAAAGCACAATGTATGTAACTTGCTGTTTCAACTCCACTACCCAATAGGGCAGTTGGAGCTGTACACAGGAAATACCTAGGAGTGTAAAGAAATAAACAGAAACCAAAATAAAATGTGGTGCATGGTCACAGACCATAGAACTATTTTTTATTAGAGGAGTAGGGTTTAGGAGCCAGGTAATATTACATAGCATTTTCTTAAGATGATAGTTGCATTTGATGGCCAGTGCTAGGAGACTGGGTTGTGGAGATCTGGCTGACCTTTGAGTGCTGAGCATGATCAAACTCAGATTTGGTTCTGAATACTGAGAAGCCACAGAGAGAGCGAGGGGGGAGAGGGGGTGTGAAAGAGTGCTCTGAAGTGACACTTTCTCAGGGCAGGGATGAACAGTCACAGAGGCCTTTGCAAAGCTATTATACATTTGTATTAGAGAAGTATCAAAAGACTCCGGCTGAGAACAGGAACTTAACTGGTGCAAGAATGTGTATAGATATGGCAAATAAAGGGAGGAGAAACACAGAGAAGTGACACTGCTGCCCTAAATCATACAGTCAGTCAAATGCCAAAGTAGACCTGAAGTCTTTAGATTCTACCTATCCACTAGAACCCATGGCCCGTTACATGACAATTCTGGAAATGCTGGAGGAATGTCCCCCTTATTTAATAGTATTCTGAGCTCAGATTTTTCTTTTATAAAAGTGATTAATCAGGCTAAGATATTTTATGGCAGAAACGAATTACAGTCTGCCTTTGTTGGTAATCAAGATTTATTATGGAATCACACAATAAATTTTGTGACAATTCAGAAGGTTTTTTTTGACATCTCATAAAAATCACTGTTATTTATTGCACGTTGTATAACTGCCTATAATTTATATGAAGCTGAATTTACAATGAATCTTTGCAGTTCTTCTAATAACGGATAGAAACATAAACATGTTATTAGATTTACTACATGAAATAGGTAATATGAAAGAAAAGTATCTTATAGTAAGCTTACGTGTCTTAAAAGTAGAGGAAGTTCAGGGTTGTGGGTAATGCTCAGGAGTGTGTTCTTAGCTCTGCCCAGATTTCCTATGTGACTGGGCCCAAGTAATTTCAGGCTTGTCTAGACATCCTCTCTCCTGACCACAGGCTACAATTTAGAAAACAAGCCCATCCCACTTGTTTCTGCTCAGGCGCTGGTAATTAGAATACGTGTCTCAGGAGCATCCCCAACCAGCTCAGAGTGGGCCAGAGTATTTGACCCTTCTGTCCTGAGAGTAACGGTGAAGTTGCTTAGGTCCATTCTGAGCCACTTGGGACCATCTACTCCCATTAACTGTGGTCTCTAGGGCACCCAAACAGGAATAAATAGGCAGGCCTTATTTTGTTGGTGGAATTCCTCAGGTCAGGAAGGAGGCTGTACACAAGACTTCAGGGTATAAGTTTCAAAAGTATTTAAGCAATTTAAGAACATAATTTCCACTGAAAAACAAACAAACAACTGAAGTACTTAACAGCCTCAGTTTTACTAAATGTTGCTTGTAGGGAGCTATGCCTTAATTCCTTATCTTTAGGGCTAAGTACACAGTCAAAAAGCCTGAGGCTGAATCAGTTCAGTCTTTGCAGGTTAGTCTATGCTGCAGAGATTAAACTGAAAAACAACAGGACAGGAATTTACCTTTGATTCAGGCAATGTAGCCACATGCCTGCAGTGGCTCAGGCCAGAAACTGGGGGGGACTAGAGCATGGCTTTCTGGCATGTAGCCAGCATGGCCTGTGTGTTTGCTTCCTCTTCCTGCTCTCCCCAAGGTCTCTGGGATTTGTAGTTCAGTATCACAGCAGCAAGACTCTGCAGGGTTGCTTATCACTTCCTCTTTCTGCTTCCAGGTGCCTCTGCAATTTGTAGTCCACAAGTACAGCCACCAGTAAGTCTGAATGGGGGAAAGGTCTTTAAACCCTCTCCCTGGACCCAGACCCTAGCCAGGGTTTGCCTGGGGGTGTAGCTAGGGAGCAGAGGGGTGGGTCGAGTCCTGCTCTCTGGGATGCAAAGCATGATGGGATGCTGGGGGACTCTGATTTAACTTGAATCAGGAAGAAGTCTGGGACAGAGGTCTGGTGCATAAACTGGTTTGACCTAACCTAAATCAGTTAAGTCTGATCCTACATTCAACTAGGTTTATCTTAAACCAATTTCAGCCATTTTGAAACTGGTTTATGTGCACTGAACTTTTGTTCTGTTACAGGTTTAAACAAGTTTCTAATCACCTAAACTTGTTTATGTGTAACTTCTGTCCATAGCCTAAAAGGGTAATACTTCTTTTGCATCACCCTTTGACCTTAGACTGTCTAAGGAGAAAAGTCTGTCATAGACAAAGACTGTTTTACTATCTCGTTGGATATTGCCTAGCACAATAGGGTTCCAGTTTAAGTTGATAACTTGAATGGATAGTTTAATACAGTGAAAATAATAGTCTCTTTTGGATCAAGTTCTAGAAAAAACCCCAACTCTCATACCTCATAAATCATCCGAGTTTTCCAAAGCATCATTTCCAAGAGGACTGTGTGTCATTAGACACAACCTAAATTTTTAACACCATGTAAGTCCTGGAGTGCAGGATTTTAATTTAAAAATAAAATCCTAGATATGGGACTTATTTTGCAGCTTTCACATAGCAATGTACAAAATCTGTATGCATGTACGTGTACACATACAGGCAGACTGCTCATTCAGAAACTCTGCAGGTGTATACAGCCTTGACTTTTGTACAAGAACATTTTAGAATATGCTACTATTTTTGATTCTCAACCATATGTGCATGCTTATGGGGGTGAGTATGTAGGCGTATTGTTGAAGACAGGCTTCTGAGTCTTGTTGAATCTCTGTGTTGCAGAGGACAGGATCTAGCAAAGAGCAAGAGGTTAGAAACAACACTGAGGAGATGCTCAGATTCAGACTTGTCATTATTTGTCAACTATAATGTCATGCTGTGACCATCTGTTGATGGTCTGGTGGTCCAATGCTGTGTGAGAGAAAGGTGTCTGGCACCTTGCAAAATCAGTTGAAACGCTGTAGGTTTTGTTTTTAGTATTAAAAAGTGCATTTTTACCATAGGATTACTGTTCTAGATTAGTGATCCTACTGTAAAATCCCTGAGGCAACAGGGCAATACAGTTTTACAGTGAAATAAAGGAGGTGAGGGAAGGAATTTTATAGTCTTGATCATGCCTAGGTATCACATAGTGCAGTGGTTTTCAAATAGAATGCTGTGGCATCTTGAGTTGCTGTGAAATCCTTTTACAGATGCCACAGTGTGTTGCACAATATTAGCACTATTGGGTGTGCCAGCACCTACACAATTCACAAGATGAACCCAGAGATTTGAAATAGGAATCCATATCATCAAAAACATTTTTGAACTTGTAGTTTGAGTTCCTTACAACAGAAGAAATGTTCTATTAAAAGCTAAGAACTGGCATTTTCCAAGGAGTTCCTTGGGTCTAAAGAGCTTGAGAACTACTGCCCTAGTGGAAATGACAGGAAGTTTGCCCAGTGAGATAACTAATGCATCTTAGTTACTGGTATCATCCTGGAAAAAAATCCCATCTGTAACTTTTCAGCAATGAAGGCAAAGCCAGAGATCTCAAGACAATGAAACAGAAGTGGAAACGTAGGCAGTTTCCTGATATTTTAAGACTGTCGCTTATTTGTCTGGTTGTTTGTGAAAGTTGAACTGCAAAGACACTAAATACAGGAGGAGAAGAGGACCTACCCTCTAAAATTTTGAATTATAAAGTTTAGAAGGCTGAGCTTGGCAATATAACTAGCACAAATATGACTTTAAAAGCCTGTACATTTTATTTTTGATTTTATTCTAGAATTTCCAAGATTTAACATTTTAGAATGACTGATTCATTATTTTTTCCCCTTAAACAGAGAATGGGGAAATTATAGCATGATGTTATTAGCCAGTCCACCATATCAATAGTTTCTTCCTTGATTTTATTCAGGAACATAGAACACATGATTCAACTGAGCCCAAACAAATTTGTAAATAATTAGTTTCTAAGGGTTAACACATTTCTTAAGTTCCAGCTAAAAGGAGAGAAAATCAGAGTAGTAGACTGTGAATTTGTTATGCCATTAAACAATTTCCCCCCAATAATTTATAGCCTTTAATACACCGAAGGTGTAGTAATTGTGTACTGTCTAACCCATGTAACAAATAGGATTAACTTGTGGCAATTGTTTGGTTTTATAAACTACATCAAAGAACAGAGAAGACAGAGATATTTTAAAGATGGAAAAAGAATTACTGTTGTAAGCCTTTTAATCAGGTGTGAAACATACATTTTCTGAGTTGCTGTACTCTTGTGTATTTTATTGAAGGGCTTGTTAGGTGTGAACTACATCATTAGTCTTTAAAGAATGGTCAGTTACTGGGAATTGCAAATTAGCTTTCCCTGTCAGTCTATCCAAAGTCTTTGCCCATCTACATTATATGAAACAATAAGGGAATCTAATGTCATGGGAATCTCTAAAGCAGCTACAACAATGAGCAAATTGTTTTTAAAGAAGATGGAGCCTGATACTTTATGTGAGTGAGAAGATTAAATGGGAAATTGGGTGAGCTGGAAAACCCAGCAATAGGAAAAAAGACTTTGATATAATGACTGAGGCTGGAAAAAAGGTTTAACTAGGAACCAGAACCCATGCAAATCATTTGTGTTCTAGGTAAACTCCCAGAGATCAGCCCTGGTTTAAGTTCCTGACCTTATGGAGCACTTACAGCACTCATCTTCTGTGGCAGTCCCTCACTGTCAAGGATGATTGTCTTCTATGAATGTCTTATGTGTGGGTCTGATGGCTGATGAGGCTGATTTGGGATTGACAGACTATTATAACTCAGGCATGTGTTTCTCTGTGGGGTTGGTAGCTCAAAATTCTTGATTTGGCCTGTGGCATGCTGCTTCTGCCACTCCTGCTTTTCTGTCTCCTGTTGTTGTGGTAAGGTTTCAAAGTACAGAGATCCTTACCGGAGACTCTTCTTCCATTTGGGGTGATCCTGGGTGAACATCTCCCAAGAGTTGATATGGATGTTGCATTTTTTCAAGTTGGCCTTGAAGGCATCCTTGAAGCACTTTCTCTGTTCTACTCTTGAGCGTACATCTTGACTGAGCTGGGAGAATAAAACTTACTTTGGAGTCTGGACTTGGACATCTGGATGATGTGGCTGGCTCAGCAAAGTTGATATCGGATGATCATCACCTCAATGCTCATGGTGTCTGCTTCCGACAGGATGCTAATGTTGGTGG
Source organism: Crocodylus porosus (assembly GCF_001723895.1). Classification (NCBI taxonomy): domain Eukaryota; kingdom Metazoa; phylum Chordata; order Crocodylia; family Crocodylidae; genus Crocodylus; species Crocodylus porosus. The sequence continues at coordinate 46,579,625 of NW_017728886.1, forward strand.
GTCTCTCTTCCTACCACTTGTGTGACTGAACATTGTGTTACCTGTTTCATGTAGCCATTTTCCTTTTGCACTTGCAGATTTGAGGGGTTGGTGCCCTAATACTTCCTATATTGGAATAGAATGTTCTAATCCAAAAGTTATTCTTGCCCTTGGATGGTTTACCTTCTTAAATTCCATTGAGGAAGATCATCTTGCCCACCCAGCAGATAAGTATCTGCATGACCACAAAGCACCAAAAGTACATTTAAAAGTCCTGTAGCTGTTTGTGAGAACCTGCTTGTAAAAAGGGGAAGTGGTAGGAGGAGGAAGAGAAAAATGGAGGGGTAGAGGACTGTGTGAATAGGGCGATGGAATTCCTTTGGATCTTCAGCCTGCAGCCAAACTACATCATATCAACAAAAATATGAATAACTCAGGGGTTATTCATGAAGTGGTTCAGTGGTGCCACACCAGATTTCCACAAGCTGAATTGAAATCAGAATCTGGACTTCACAAGGCACCCAATGAACAAATAGCCAGTGATATCCAAGCACATACTTGTGCTCTACTTCTAACTTACATAAAAGGTACATATGTTTGTGAAAGAATAAATCCTGAATGTCAATAGGAATGTAACAGGGGAAACAGATTGCAGAGAAGCTAACTGACTTTTTAATTTATTAATAATATCAAGGACAATGGGGAAATACCTACCCTGGAATTACTTTTTTTATGTAATGAAAGTGAAGCAGTGCTAGAGATAAGAATATTAAAAAGAAGGTGAGGAAACAACTCTAGAACTCAAATGGCAATAAATTGCCAGGGCCAGATAACATTTTGTAGAACTAATGCAGAAAATAGTAGCACTATTACTGAAAATACATAACTTATCATTCATAACATTTGCAGCTATGGAGAAGGAGACAGTATGCAAACTTGTGCATTAGTATACACTATGAACCTTTGCTTCAGTACCTTGAAAAATCTAAGAATAAGAATGGGCAGAGTTCCTGTAGATGACTAAAAAGTGAAGGGAATTTGTACCTCTCTAACTTGCTAGATTTTTTTTTGACAAAGTACTAAAATAATGGGAAAAGGAGAACTGTCTGATATAATCAAACTTTCAGAAGGCTTTTGGTAAAAACTTTCACACAAGGCTTTTTATGAAACTAGCTCACCTTGCAGTAAGAGGCAAAGTTCTATAAAGGACTGAAGACTGAGTTTAAGATGGGAAAAAAAAAATACATTAGTGGTTCTTTGTGGGTATGTCTATGCAAGATGCTACTTCACAGTCATTACTGCACATTTATTTAGTACTTGTATTAGCAAGTATTAAACACATGCCCATTAACTGGAGTTACCGTGCAGTAGTGTTGGCGAATGTCTTTTTGGTGTTGCTACTGCACAGTAGCCTAATAATACTACGCAGTAGTGTATTAGCACTGTCTGTGCTGTGACACACTACTGCACAGTATTTTTTGGCTAGTGTGCAGTCAGCATCTTGTGTAGATATTCCCAGTGTGTAGAAAAGGCAATAAAGAGGTGATCCAGTAATAGGACCAGTGCTGCTCAACATATCGGTTAACAATCAATACACACTTGAACTGAAAAGGCAACATATTTTACACTGTTACAGCGGTATCCTTTGATGGGTATATGAACAGGAATCACGCTAGGTTCTTACAGGGTGCTCATCACTCTAGTATCTGAATATTAGCGATTGTACTTGCTTGTGTAAAAACTGCAGTGATTCTGACATGCTTTATGATGAATCAGCTTAGAAAATCATTATCCCTGACTGCACCAGTGCGGTTTACCAGGAGGATTATTGGATGACTAGCACCTTCTTTTTTTATTTGGCATGATATAAAAGTCAGATGCTGGAACTGGACAGATGCTAAACAGACTCAATAAATTATCAATCTGTTCTGGTATATTACTTCCTTTGGATTTAGCACTATATTTCTAACTCTAGTTCAGGCTCTTTTTCTGAAAGGATTTGGGCAGTATTAAAGTATAATTATTACAGGATTCTTTAAGGGGGAAAGATGAACTTATGGTTTGGATAGGGTTGGCAGTCATGAGAAGTGAATTCTATTTATCCTTGCTGCTCTGGTAATGGTTTACCTTTGGCGGTTCATTTATTTTGTACATCAGTTCACTCCTCTTTAAAACAGTAATAATACCTCTCTATTTTGTAGGTTATCTTCCATTAAGAGTTGCATAGGACTTGCAAATCATCCAGTAGAACACTCTGTACCAGTTTAATGTTATACAATATAATTACTGTATAATAAAATGTATGCATTTGAAAAGCAGAGCAAAAATTCCCCTTCCAGAACCTAACAAGTTAAACACATCTCCCTCAAAATCTAACCAATATGCAATGCTTATCATTGTATTATCTCTCCAATATTTAACAGCTGTTAAGAGATTTTGAAATCTAATGGCTGAAGAATAATGTTGAAATAGAGGGACTGGATCTCTCTCAGACTACTTTTGCCTGCTACTTTGTTGCTTTATTAGGCAAAATCAGGTGGGGTAGTTCCTCTGCGGGTGTAAATTGCCATAGCTTTACTGATGTCAGTGGAGCTATGTCAATTTACATGAGCTGTGGAGCTGTCTCTGATGTAAAAGTAAGAGAAGTTACTTCCTTGTCAGTCACTAAGCCCCTAACTGAGGGCTGTGGTGCTAATATTTTAACACATGGAACCGACAAAAACCCCACATCACTTGACAAACAAGCTTGTATAAGCCAGATGTTTGGGAAATATTTGTTGTTACCTGGAAATTTGATGGAGAGCAAGCCCCTTGATTGAGACCAGTCTCCTTGTGTGATTAGAAATGGGAGGAAGGCAAAGACATTGCAGAAGGCACCAGAGAGATTCTTGTTCAGAACAGTTAAAAATCAATCCAGATACTTGGTTCAATCTGGTACAGATAACAGATTTGCTCTTCTAAAGAGCCCAAGGGATAAATCATCTCTTGTTGAGATGGTTTATCAATATTCACAGGGTGAATACAGGGACTTTAACCCTTTCTTTTAGGTGATGGTATTTTAACAAGGGGCACCCCTTTAAGTGCTCTCCAGCATGTGACTGACCTCTGCAACTAATCCTGATACAAAGAGACAGTGAAAGCAAGATGCTATAGGAGCAAGGGTCATTAGTCACAGCAGATTCTCATTTATCTAACAGAGGCATGCAACAAAACTGAAATGTGGGATGTTCCAGGCAGCTGCCAGTGTCTGCAGCAAGACACTGGCAATGTGGTGGAGCAAAGCTGAGAGTGCAGGGATTTGATGCTTTAAACTTCCTGCATTTTGTTTAATTAAAAATATATATTTACATTTTTTGCCTTATGATTCTGATTGTCAGAATTTTGCAGGGATTGCTCTTACTATTATTACTATTAACAACAACAGCAATAATTATTTATATGACAATAATGCCTTAAAGGCCTTTTTTGGGTATCAGAGTTTTAGTATATGCACTATACACAGACATATAAAAAGACAGTCCCCTACAAGAAAACATTTGTAGTCTAAGGTGTACAAGTATCTATATTTATAGTCTATATTTATTGTCTAAGGTATGCGAGATATACAAGTATCTCTCAAATGTGAGTTCCATTTAGGTTTTCCAACACTTAAAGATAGACTCCTGCCCTCCCTCCCCCCCCACACCCCGAAAGATTTAAGAATCTCTGAAGCAAATGCCATGGTGCCACGGTGCTGGTGAAGATGATGCCAAGAGCTAGCTAATAGGAAATGCTAGGCATAGGGTGTGTCTGAACACCTGCTCTTCTCTAGGGCTTAGGCACCTGTACATGGCTGAACATCATTTTGGGATCCAGAGCACTAAGAGGAGAGGTTCCTAATTTGCAGTGACAGTCAGTAGTAAACCGAGTTTAGTACAAAGCAGAGCAGCCCGCATTACAGAGCATGCCTGGTACTATATGACTCTTGCTTCCTTGCTCAGGAAGTGAGAGGGCCTGGATTTCAGGCCATCAGCCTGGAAGCTGGAACCTGAATTCTGGTTCCTGGTTCCACGTCTTTTGTGCATTTTGCATTAGATAGTCATTGCTTAAAAACAGATAAAACACTGTCAGAAGGGATCAGAAACCAAGTTTTTTCCTGTCCAGTGGAATCCCAGGCTACACATTCAGATTTTCTCTAGTTTGCTGTCCTTCTGGCAGTATGGATCTTGTGTTTTTCTCTGCGCATAGGTTAATTTCTTCATCAGGGATGAAGATGCCTGTATCAAAGCAGGCATGTATCAAAGCGGTTATGGCACTTCCCTGGAAAATGAAATATAAGCATTCAAACCCTCCTTAGACTGGAAAGGTTCTAGAATCCCAAATCCCACATCCTGGACAAGTTCACTAATTGCCAGGATATTATGCAAAAGATTTGAAATGCCTCACTTTTTTCGTCCCTCTCTACCACGTACAAGAATGACTATGGTTGTATTTTGCACAAACTCAATGGTGGATAATAATCTTCAGATACCCGAAGGGTGATTATAAAGAGGATGGTGGGTGAAGGAGGATGGAGACAGAGGACATGGGAGACAGGACAAAGAACAACAGTCTTATATTGCCGCAAGGGAAATTTAGGTTAGATATTAAGAAGAACTTTCTCACTATGAGGGTGATCAAGCAGATTACCTTGAGAACAGATTACCTAAAGAAACTGTGGACTGTCTTGATAAATTCTTGGAAGTTTTTAAGAGCGGGTTAGATGAACATTTTTTTGGGATGGTTTAATCAGGGCTGATGCTGATTTAAGCACAGATTTGGATTAGATGTCCTCCTGATGTTCCTCCCAGCCTTATAAGTGAGTCACAAATGATTCTATGTTGGAACAGAGTTGGGCTGGATCACTTCTGGTGATTTATGTGCCTAAATTCTGGCTAAATCCCATTTAGATGCCTACTAGAAACAAATGGACCTGGCCCTAAATGCATGGAGGTCAACATTGTATACCTAGACTTCCAAAAGGCCTTTGATCTGGTGTCCCATGATGTTCTTGTGGGGAAATTGGAGGATTGTGGGCTTAACTGCTCAACAGTGGGGTGGGTAGGAAGCTGGCTGTGGGGTAGGACCCAGAGAGTTCTAATGAATTGATCTGTGTCGTCCTGGCGAGAAGTGCCCAGTGGTGTCCCTCAGAGGTCTGTGCTTGATCCAGTGTTTTTCAATATCTTTATCAATGATTTGGAAGTGGGGGTGAAGAGCTCACAGGCCAAGGTCATGGATGATACTAAGATATCGGGGATTCTGGTCATGCTTGAAGATAGGCTGCAGATGTAGGTGGACCTAGACAGGCTGGCAAGTTGGGTGGATCGGAAACAGATGAAGTTCAACATTGAGAAGTGTAAAGTGCTCCATCTGGGGATGAACGACTCCCAACATACTTACAGGCTCGTTGGTACCAAACTGACTGGCACCATGGCTGAAAGGGACCTTGGGGCAATATTAGACCATAGTATGAACATAAGCCATCAGTGCGATACTGTAGCCAGCAGGGCTAACAATACTCTGGCATGCATCAACCAATGCATCTCAAGCAAAACCAAGGAAGTGATTCTTCTGCTCTAGTCAGCATTGGTGAGACCACAGTTGGAGTACTGCATCCAGTTCTGGGCGCTGTTCTTCAACAAGGATGTGGAAAAGCTTGAGAGAGGCCAGAGAAGAGCCACCCATATGATCAGAGACTTGCATGGCAAGCCATATGAGGAAAAGCTGAGGGACTTGGGTCTCTTCAGCCTAAAAAAGAGAAGGGTGAGAAGGGACTTGGTAGCAGCTTACCAGCACATCAGGGAAATACATCAAGGGCTTGGTGAACAACTGTTCACCAGGGAAAAAACAGGAGCAATGGCCACAAACTCCTGGAAGACCATTTCAGGCTTAACACTAGGAAAAACTTTGTCATGGTCAGGGTGTCCAGACTGTGGAATAAACTCCCTCCAGAGATGGTGCAGTCACCTACCCTGGAAATCTTCAAAGGGAGACTGGACTGTCACCTTGCTGGGGTCATCTGAACCCAGTTGTCTTTCCTGCCTAATGCAGAAGGGCTGGACCCAATTATCTTGCGAGATCCCTTCCAGTCCCTTACAATCTATGAATCAGTCCATCTATCTGTGAATCTCTGGATCTATAATTAGAGTCAACAGACTAATACAACAGAAGAGAAAAGAAGAAGGTGGGATAATTTGGATTAGGCCAATAAGCTGCAGTCATGTCTCTTAGGGCAGAAAGACAGCAGCGCTCCTCAAACAATTCCTCAGTACTCAAAGTAATGTTGTTATACAAATGCAAGGGATTGTTTTGTGTTGAATTTTAGCAACACTGCAAGTCAGATATGGATTTCAGTCTGTTGACTGCAATGGTGTGATTTTGGCTTTGTACTCGTGTAAACAAGGTCAGAATCCAGTCCCTAAATGAAGGCCATTTTCCAGTACATGCAGACTTTGCATGGTGACATCATTCCATCCACAGTGTAGAGAAACAGTGGTCCTATGTTGCCAAGCCTGGGTCATACTCTTCCTCCATACCCATCTGCTGGCTGTACTTGGGATGTCAAGAGGAGAGCTTAGACTTTTTTTTTTAAACCATTCTCTCATTTCTCTCACTCTCTTGCTACCCTCACATCTCTTCCTCTTTCCCTCTCCTGTTCCCTTTCGCTCTCATGCTTTAGCTTACAAAGGAACATGTCTTAAGAAGCTTGAAAGTCGATCTTGTGCTATTGGGTTCAAAATAACAGCCTGTGCTTTTCCAAGTGTAAAGGAACATTCCATTTGTTTGGAGCAAGATGCTCATTGTAATTTGCACTTTTAATTTGCCCCTTTGTCCCCAAACAATTTGAAAATATTAGGGAGACATTTACCCCTTTCCAGAAGGGGAAACCATTTACATCTCATTTAAGTCCTCTGCACAGTGGTAAATTTCACTGCTGTGAAACAGATCATTTCTCTGGTTAGCAGAAGTGGAAAATGAGGCAGAGAGGCTAAATGTCATGCTCAAGGTCAAATGGGAAAACAATGGCAGGGCTGGGACTGGAATTCAGCTCTCAGTCCTGCAGGTTGGCTACAAGCTTAATCTTCCTTTTTTTGTCTTAAATGTGATTTATTTTGTAAGTAACAAATCCCGGCGTGTTACTTCTTATACATGCCAGTGTAATAAAAATAATTAAGTAGATGTTTTGAGCCCTAAATGAGCATCCGTTTTAGTTTGAAGGCTACCCCAACATGAACTCTGAGTTCAGTGAAAATGTCTGATCGATTTGGATGTTCACATTTTAGCAGATAGGAGTATCTTTAGCTATCTTAAACGTATTCAGCTATTTGATTAATTGAAGGGCCCAGCAGTTAGTGGACATCTCATTAGCCGATTCACGTAGGCATGCTGTGACTATTCTGGATCACATATCCACAATTCAAATTGACAGTAAAAGTCCAATTAAAAAGCAAGTGTGTTTTCATACATTGTAGCAGTGGAGGCTTGGGGTTTTTTTTTCTTTTGTTTTACTTTATTCCCTTTTTTGCATATTAATTATGTGCTCATGAAAGCAAAAAACTAACACTCCTCTCTGGAGTCATGCTTAAGGCAAGTGGCAAGCAAACTTTTCTCCTACTGCTCAGCTACTTCAACACAATCTTGCAGAACTCCTAATGCTGGGTCCTCCCTGTGCAAAGAGGTTACTTGTTCTAGGCTGTTTGGTTGTTTTGGGCTGGTTAGGGCCACTGACACCCCTGCACATTATTTATGACATAAATCAACTATTTGCTGAGGTTTCTGGCATAAGAGTTAGGTAAAGTGAGTCACAAATGAAGCGAAACATTGAGTATTAGACATTATCTCCAATACTAGTTTTTTGGTAAGATCCCTCATTCAGAAACCTCATCAGTTTTCTTATTCAGTCAGTCATGGAACCTTGAATCTCAAATTATCCACAGAAAAAATAATTAGAGACTGTGTGTTACCTTTGATGGTTAAAACTATATGCCTCACACATACAAAAATATATCAAACATTAAACAATATACATGTTAGACCGCCAAATGGACAGTGAAACCACCTGCACTGAAGCCAGTGGAGTAGCAGTAGAAATGATTACTCTGAATTTCACTGTGGAAAAAGTAAAGCAGAGAGGAGCTGTAACTGGCTTCTTGATAACTCTACCCCTCTACTGAGTCCAACACATGAGGCAAGGGGTGCAAGATCCCCCCCCCCAGAGTTAGTTGGTTCTGGGGCAGAGGCATTCTGCTGCTCATTCCCTTTCCACTTGTTGTCTTGAGTAGCATCTCACACTCAGCCCCTGCATGCTCTCCAGAATCCAGAGCTAAAGTGGCCATGGAAGTAAAGGGAATCCTTTCATTACCTTTGTGTGTAGCTCCTTTAGGGCTTGTCATGATCTGATTTAGAGTTCTAGATGGTGGGCTAAACATCTCTATGTGGCTGAAAAGAGTCCATAAAAATAGTATTGTTTATAGGAACCTTTTTGTTTCAAAATGATTTAAACATTGCACATGAATATCTATTTTCTGTACTGCCCTCTCCTTTCCTTTCTCCAAAGGCACAGTATAGGAACATTTCTGTTTATTGGACTCTAGGAATATTTGCGACACTTGAATGTTGAAGAGGGTTGAGCAATGAATCTGAAGGGCCTAAACTGCAGCCCTAAATGGCTTATACATTCCTTGGATTACAATGAGTAGTGTCTAACAGTTCCTGCAAACTGCAGCTCCCAAAATCCATTGTAGATCTTTATTTAATCTTCCCATCTATTGTGCAAACTTCAAACCTATGTGTTATACATGGAAAAATGATTCACTAGGATTTGTACACAGTAGAGAGGAAGCCTTTTTTCAATCAGTTCTGAAATTAAGGTCTTTTTTGTGGTGATTCATTAAGTGTATGTGCAGTTTGGATTGTCACATTTACAAGTTGCCAATGTGGTTGCTACTTCAGTGTTTTTGATGTTTCATGGTCAGCTACTTTTATCTTTAATGCACTTCAGTTGCTGACAAAAAACGGTGTGCAATTGCTTTAAGGAGCAAAGGTCCATTTGTAAATCACCATTCAATGATGAGGCAAACATATACTGTGACCAAAGCTTAATGAGACACGGTAGGCTGATTCATTGACATTGATGGAAATTTTGAAGTTCCAGCCTAAGTAGCTTTCTCATCTGTCAGTGTCTTAAAAGGGCATATTGTTAGTCAAAGAAGCTATAGAAATTAAACTAAAGTTGTTTTAATTAACTTTCTCATTTGACAACATTAACATATACGAACCAAGAAAATATTATTTAATTATACTTATTTATTTTTCTTAACTTCTAATAAATTGTTGAAGGACCATATTATTTTATAGGCTATAATGTATTTAGACACACCTAGTTTTCTGGAATTGTACTGAGTAGCAAATACTTTGTGTCTATCTGAGTACTTTGAGTATCACATATTCCATATGAGTAGGAATTAGATCTATGTGAGAGAGTGAAAACAAATGTAAAAATATATATCTGCCTCTGAACTTTCTCTTGCTTTTAAGGGGAAGAAGATAAGACAGGTCACCAAGAAATTAAACACAAAGATCAGAGGTGAGATAATGAGCTCATTTGCATTGTGTTCAGAGTTTGTTTTGAACTTTAAAACCAACTCAGAGAAGTCAACATTTAAACACTGAACTCCAAATTGGAGACAAAATTAAAACGGACTTCTTCCCATAACAATTAGTCTCTGGATGGATCCCTTATTACTGCTGTTTCAGTCAGACTTTCATTTTGTATCTATTGGACACAAAGTTCAGTGTTTCAAACTGCTTTTCATTTGTATCATATTTTTTTTATCCCTAGAGGCATGAATGCTTTATTGTAAGGAGTACTTAACAGCATAACTGAACTCTGTGAGAGATTTTGGACATAAAGCAAATCTGTTGATATTTGGCTTTTCAAGTAGCAGAACTTGCTTTAAAAGTTTTTGTATTTCTAGTGGTGCAATTCACACTTTTGCTTAGGATAAATGGGATATGAGCTACTTAATAGTGAAGTAGAAGGGCAGTGGTTGAATCTGAGCAAAAGCCTCCAGTCTAATCTGCACAAAGCTCCGTAAGTGGAGATATGTTATAGTCTTTTCAAACTCCTACTTTTGTCCAAAGTCATTTCATGTATGAAGTAGGCTATTCAGGTTCTCAGCAGAGAGATGAAGAAGACCCATTCTGGGCTAGGTTGTGGTTTGGCTGTTTGCCCTGAGCAGAGACCCACTTGAGACTCAGGTTCACAATTCCATTTGCTCTGGGAAGGGAGTCCCCCTTTTATGGGACTACTTGCTTCCCTCAGTACATCTGGCCAGCTACTTCGGCAACTGAATAGAATGAAGAATGGGGCCAAACTTCTTATACTCTCTACCACTGTGCATACTCCTTGTTCCTCCCAGGATGGGTAGAATCACAGTCCAAGCAAAGGTGAGCAAAGAACTAAGATGGTGGTGGGGTCTTACTTTCTTTTGTTCTTCTGGACAGCCAGTTAAGGGTTTGCCCATATTACCTGCTGGGGTTGGTAATAGCCCATCTATACCACTATGGAAGAAGAAGGAGTTTTAGGTTTGTTCACAAACTTTTAAAGAATGGGTTAGATACGGATGAGCACTTTATGCCTGAAAGCTTGTTTAACACCACTCTCACCTATACAGATGGTCCAATAAAAGATATCACCAAAAAACCCCTTTGTTTCTTAAGTATTTCCTGGACCATCATGGCTACAACAAAACTCCATCCATATTATGGAGTTATTTAGAGCAGTGCTTCCTAAACTTGTCCTCAGTGTGACTCCACTTCCTCAGCATGACCCCATTTTCTCAGCATGGCCCCTCACTCCCAACATGTAGTCCCCCATATCCCCAGGTGCTTCCCACCCACAGCCCCCTGGCCCTGCTGGAGCCCCTCACTCCTCATGCACAGCCCCTCCCAGGTGCCGCAGTGCCAGGGCCCACAACCTCCTGCTCCCCCACCTCCCAGCAGTCCCCGATCCCCAGCTGCCCCCGCAGGAGGGGGCAGCTGCCGCAGATGGAGCAGAGTGCAGAGCCCAGCTTCCCATCCGTCCTCTCCCCCATGGGCATCACTGCCGGAGTAGAGCCCATGGGTGGGAGTAGAGCTCAGTGGGCAGGACCTGGGGCAGGAGGATGCACTGCAGTGTGCCACCATGGCTGCCAAGCTGAGGCATCCCCTGCTCACCCAGCAGCAGTGTGGGCACAACTCTGTGCTGCTGCCACTGCAGTGCCTCACCTTGGTGGCAAAGCACTCCTTCCCACAATGGGTCCCATCTACTTGGCCGCAGAAGCAGTTCTTACCTGGAGCACTCCTTCGGTGGGTCTGGCCTGGCCGCAGCTTAGCACCCTGCTGTGGGCACAGAAATTTCAGGGGGGCACCTTTATTGGGACCCCATCTGTTGATGTTGCAATGCCATTTGGGATCGTGACCCACAATTTGGGAACTGCTGATTTAGACAGAGATGATCCTTTATTGAGGCAGGGGGTTGGGAATGGATGACCTGCCTTTGTTTGTTCTGATTGTTTGACACAGTGTGATGATCTTTCAGAAATACACAAACTAGCTAAAATAAAACCAGCCACATCTCCTTTTGATTTCTGAGTTCTCTCTGCAACCAGTGCCCCAAGTACCACCCAACTGTAAAATCTTATCATATTTGCCAGTATCTAGTTCAGCAGTTCAAAATGCCGGTGGGCCTGGTCACCTCTAAATAGGGGTTGCTTGATTTAGGGGTACAATCAAGTACTCAAAGGTAACACATCACCCAGGTGTTGCACATTAAACTGTGTGGGGCATTGCTAATTAGCAGCGCTGGGGCAAAATTTGCTACTGGGATTTCCCAGTAGCAAAAATAAACCCCTGGAAAAAAAGGTAGCACAAAGCATGCCAAAATGCTGTGTGCCAGGACAAACATGGAGATGGGGGAGCACATAGGCCAGGGCTACCTGTTCTGCCATCTTGAGGCACATTGCACCCCAGCCAGCTGGGGAGGCTTCATGGCATGCACAGATGGGGGACAGTAGTATAATTGAGAGAGATGTTAGACAGGCTTTCAGGCACAAATTGCCTGCTCCCTCATCTCCATGTGCTACTGTCTGGCTTGCTAGGGCACAGGGTGCCTCAGTGTGGGGGGCTACCTGGCAGCTAGCCCTGCTCTGAGGCACCCTGTGCCCCAGCCAGCCCCTACTGCAGCACATGGAGCAGTGATACAATGTGTCCCACTGCAAACTGCATGAGTAAGGGTGTACGCTGCAGCACAAAGTAGTGGCACAAATTTGTGCCACTACTATTTGTGCTGCTGCAAATGCATGCCCCTGCTCATGTGGACATGGTCACAGGGTACAGCTACACATGCCATTCAGGTAAAGTGATAAACTTAGGCACATCTTGCACCAGACTTAGATGCTTCCAGGTGCAGGATCTCCATGTGTTCCCAGGAACACAGGAGTTTGAGCCGGGGAGAGCAGCCTGGGGCTGACAGAAGGCTCAGGGGATCAGCACTGGGCTCTGGGTGGTGGCATTGGGCAGCAGAGGGTCTGGCTGGGGCGTGAGGGTGCTGAAGTGTGGGGCTAGGCAGCAGGCAGCCCCCACACTTTAGCACCCTTGTGCCGGCCAGCCCTGGTCACTGTCTACACATGTGTTTCAGCATGCTTAATTACTTCATCGTAAGACGATACTGTCCCTAACAGTACTATCCTATGTGGAGTTAATTCATTTATTGCACCATAATACCAGTACATGTGTAGATAGTGATGCTTTACTGCAGAACTGATTAGTCAACTCCACAGTAAATCACACATGTACCTACACATCTGCATTTACTAAGCAGTAACTGAAAATACTGAGCAGTATGGGTGTACATCTACATGTGCACGTACTATGTAGTAAATATGGTGATTTATGGCAACTTGAGCATAAATTTGATACCTGCATCATATAGGTATCAAATTTACTCCCTATTAGTTACTGCACAGTAACGCACATCCCAAGTTAGTCCACACACAACGTTAATGCCCTTTAACATCTGCATGTGTAGATGCTGTCTTATTTCCACAAAGCAGTAAATTTAAGCTGGCGTAAATGCATGTGTAGATGTGCCCTATATATACTACAGAGTGCAAGAAAAAAGTCATGATGCAGTATTTATAATGTCATCCTATATAAGTCAAAAGCAGCAAAGGTTGATTTTTCAGAAAAACTTTAAGGAATTTATAGTACCATCCTCTCATAACTGTTGTATTCTTGCATGCCATTTTGTTTTGCCTTGAATATAACAAGCCAAACAAATAAAAAATAATCTTGTTAGATGCAGACTGCCGTGCTGGCACCTGAACAGCACCTTATGTGCCAGCTGCTTCTTTGTTCTTTTTTTTGTTTGCTGCTTTCTGTATTAATGGATTGTACATCACTTTCATTATGTCGTGCAAATACAATGAAGAACATTCAGGATGTGCCGTGCAGAGGTGCTCTGGTGGGGCTGGGAGAATTTGGCTGAGTGAGATCTGCTTTGGGGGAAGAGGCAATCTTTGTGTTTTTATTTAAATGGATCTTTACAATGCAGACGACCCCATTAATTGCATCGGGAGGTAGGGGAGGAGCCACTGCGGCGTTTGCATGTCTGCTCCTTCTCTTATATAAGGAATGCTGGAGGTCATGCAAAGCTTTTAACCTAGGATTCTACTCCTGTGGAAAATGCATTGCCTCCACCTGCACCCCTTTCTGTCATTCTAAATTTTTTAGTAATAATAAGAAAGGAGAAGAGGGAAATCTGGTTACTTACATTATTAGTGTTTTAGCCATTCTTTGTATGTACCTCCCTGGCTAATGAATGTATTTTGGTGAAAAGACTTGGCTCTCTCATGATCTTTCATTCTTGGATTGTGAAAATGCTCTTGGGAAGTCAGATATCTGATTATTATTGTCTCACAATTGACTCAATAGGAAATCAATAAAAAGCTTAGGAAAATAATAAATGTATGTACAAATATGATTATATGAAGTTTATTGCTGAACTTTGATGCATAGTGGTATTGGGATGCTTTACAGCCACAGGTGCAAGTTGCTATAATGCACTGTCCTTAGGCCAGGGGTCGGCTGATTTTTAAAACCGTGAGAGCTGTATACATGATTCCTGGAGAACTGTAGATGCCAATGGCCACTTATGGTTTTAACTGTTGACCAGCAGTTATAAATATTTGAGCACAACATTGAACGGACATAATCGTGGTAACTTCACATGCAAATTAGGTGCAGAACTTCATACATATTTTTGCATTTGAAATCATGATTGTACAATATTAAAGATTATCCCTACAACTATTTGGGTAGAGAAGTAAGGAGTCTGGTCTAGCTCTGTAATTTTAGCTCTGTGGTTTCAAAAATCATCAATTGTATTTAGGATGAAAATCGCCTAAAATGTTTGGGTGTTTTGAGGAGTGTTTAGAATGACAGAGTTTACAGAGCTTTTAAAAAAACTCCTTAGTTACAAAATGGGAAAGCATAGTTCTCTTTGAAAAAGTCAATAATTGTAGAACTGCAATAAAGATTTAGGGGCATCAGAGTTTAGCTTGTTCTTATCCTTGACAACCTTATCTACATAATTTAATCATAATGGCCTCGCCATGGACTTTTTAAAACCTTAAGTAAATACATGTGCTGAATACATATGCAACAGATTACATCACAAATTAAACATTAACAATATTCTTTAGAAAGTGTGTGAGAATATAGACCACGTTGTGCCTATAGACTAATAAGTATGCATGTGTGCATGCATACAAAGGTTTTTTTTTTTAATGTTAGCATACATCACTTTTAAAAGCATTATTACCACTGTTTACCGCTTGCTTTCTTTCCAGTCTGCATGGCTTATTGCTTATTATAATTTGAAAAGATTATCTTACTAGGGTAATGAACAATAAAAAATTTGTAATTCATCCTAATAAGCTTGAATGGTAACCCACATGCCTTGGACATTTCCAGCCAGGCATAATTTATCCACATCTTTGGCTGTGAAACAGTGTGGATCTTCTTAACTGAGTCCCTGACAGATGGTTTAAGCTTTTTCAGGACTACATTTCCAATCATTTTGCCCATATTGCAAAATTGGCCTTGAAAAAGGGTAAAGAGTTGTTATGCTGCATTAACATCCCTTCTGAATTGCTTGCTGTGAAGGGCATGAAAAAACGAAGGAACTCAAAAGAGTAATGCTTTAAAACTATGCTTTTGAAAGTTCCAAATCTAAGACATATTAATGATCTTAGATACCATCACAAATCTCCATTTAATTTTGAATATGGAGACATTAAACACAATAATGAAAACAAAAACATTTAGGTGCCTTGGTTCATAAGCCATTCAGATGTCAGCCATAATATGAGAAATGTTAAAAGTGCTGTAATTTAGAAAGATTTCCTATAGTTTTAAATCCTGCTGATAGGTACCATTGCTGTCTATTAGATGAACAGAGAATTTCATGGTACCTTTCAAGTTTTGCTACCAGCTCATAATGAAAGCACTCAAATATCTGCATTCATTTTTCCAAGAAACATGAATTGATCATATTCACTATACCAAATTTTCATTTTCTTTTGCAGCTTCAGCTGACTGACTTCTTCATATAAAGCACTGTTCTTTTCTTCTTGCCGCCTTTTAGTTTATGATCAAAATCAATGAGGACTGAAGCTTTCCACAGCCATCTATAAAATGCAATTACTGTATACAACACACAGTAAAACTCCTGTGGTGTATATGTTGAGACATAATTTATGCCACTTACCTCCAGAGAGGTATTGATCTTCTTCTGTGAATGCTTTACAAAAAGGCCCTTGAGTGCAGGCTCAAGGAAATTTGTGGTTATTGGGCTTGAGCTATAATTTGATTAATAATGACCTATTTCTTGAACTTTGCTTCTTACTGCATTGTTTGTGTGACCTGACCTCATATCTTTGATTTTCCCTCCACTGATATCCTTCAGAGGTATGCCTAGTTTTGCTGTCTCCCAGTCTCCATCATTATGGTAGTTTCTTTGTAGTCCATGCCAATGGCACCATAGGAGGAGACTGAAACAACACAGCAGGGTTCTTTATAACCAGTAGATGGAATCAAGGCAGTTTTTGCTAAGCAATGGGTTGTAGCTGATATAACCTTGGATGTGACTGAAACCATTCCTTTAAAGCAGTTTCTTTCTACACAAAGGAAGAAAACACATTTCCAAATAAAGGACCCTATGCTGTCCTTACATACACTTGAGTTAGTTTAGTCTCTGTTTTTGAGGGCTGGAATTTGGCCTTAAAACACTAGGTAAAACCCATCAAATGTGGCACACAATAGGAAAGGGGGTATTTTATTTATGACCCTTTACAATTCTAGTTGTGGTGGAATTACTGAACAGTGAAAATACTTTGTTTTCATAGAGCAAACTTCTATTACTTGGTCTCTCAGTACCTAGTTTTAGGTAAATTCCTCAAATAAAAGATTGTCTAGAAGAGTCACTAAACTGACAGTTTCCATTTCTATGTTCACATTCCTTTGGGCTCTGCAAGACTGTTAGTAATTTGCTGCATTGTGTGAAAAAATACTGTGTATTGGAAGAGTAAGGGGTCCAGGACAGTTTAACTCACTTCAGATCTGAACCTGTGTGGCAGTGTTAGCTTAAACATTATATGATTACAGTAAATAGGCCAACCTTGTTCTGAAATAAATGCCCTCTTTCAGGATTAGATAGAAGTTAATTGCTTATTTTGATCACATTGTATTTGCCAAATGCTGTGGTGTGGCCAACAGCATAAAAATAATAGTTATGACAATGAGAATGATAGCTGGGTAAAGTGACACTTCCTATACAATTTAGGCCTCAAATTATCCAAAAGGAATTAAGGACAGGAGAATTTTCATAGTTTCCAAGAGTTTCAATTAAAAAACTTGTTTCGGTTATTTGCAGGCTGTGAACCAAGCACAGCAGTATTTTGATAGTGCATGAGAAGTTTAACTAGAAACTTAGTAGAAACCAATGAGAAACCAAATAGCCTCGTTATATACATGAAGAAAAGCAAGAAGTAGGCAGAATAAAACATGACTGGTTGGATTTTGAAACTCCTTTTATTTTTTAATTAAATATATTATAGTAACAGTGGTAAGGAATTACTCTAGGCTTGGAGTCAGAAGACCTATTTTCTACAGCAAACATTGCTATTGACCGGATTGTGAAGAGTCATATAATTTTGTCTATGCTTTAGTTTTCATATCTGTAAGTGGGGTAAATTATTAAACACATTTAGAACAACATATGAAAACCTAAGTCTTTGTTATTGTCATCTTTTTCTTCTTCAAAGACAGTCAAATTCATTTCTGGAGAATGCTTCTGAAATCAGTAGAATATAATGGGAATGAATATGACCAATGACTTTTATCATTACAGAATGTCTTGGAGCCATCTGTTGAAATCAAAGTACTTGATTAGAAATGTAAAGAGAGATCATAAAATCCTGGAAGTCAGAGGTGGAACAGACCTAGATCAACTAGTCTAATTTCGTTATCAAGGCATAGTTCCCTAGAGTATTTTATATTGTGCTTGACTCTAATTTTAAATAGACTGTCTAATATGGAGAAGTTATGGAAAAAGACTTGTTCAGAGCTTACTAAACATAAAACAAAGTTGTTGTCCATATCAGATATTCAAGGCCAAATTCATTCTTACTGTAATGACTTCAGTGGGGTCATGCCAGGGGTTAATTTAATTCTTTAGGTAGAAAAATAAGCAAGGTAGAAATTAGTCTGAGGTTAAAAACTTTGGGACTTTGGCAGTGGCTCATAGGGATTAATAACAAAAATTTCTACTATAAACTGGGAACTGTTCAGTTGGAAATGGCTGAGACATCTGTCTATACTAGCAAGTCACCCACTGACATCAGGTATCATAAGCAGCTATGAAAAATTTTCTCCTAGGGTTTATCAGGAGAGGTGTTTCTACTAGAGATAGGGAAGTATTAATGTAATTGCTCAGGCTTCAGAATGCAGTTCTGGTCACCCATGTTCAGGAAGGATAAACTAAAAATGGACCACATTCAGAAAAGGACTGCATCTTGCTCTCTATAGATATCCCCAGGGGTAAATACCGGGGAGGGAGAGGGTTCTTAAGTGAAAGAAAAATACTGGCACAAGAGCAAATAGGTATAAACTAGCCATGAATTAATTTGGTGGTAGTTTATAACCATCAGAGAAGTGAGATTCTGGAACAAACTTTCAGTAGGAGTGGGTGCAAAAAGCCTGACTTATTAAGAGAGGGCTGAATCATTTTATCAAAGGGATTATATATGTAATTTCCTGAGATAGGGGACTAGGTACAATAACTTAGTCCTGTGTTTCTAAATAATTTTCTTTTCCAATGCTATACTGTAGTAATTGTCCTTTTTAACTCAAATGAGATAAATCCATCCTATGTAGCAGCTCTGCAACCATACTAATTTCAGTGGAGTGATTGAGTGGATATTTACATAAGGCCAGAATTGTCCAATACATTTTAGTCCTATGCAAACCAAATTAATTTAACTGAAAGATGTCCTGGGGTTGGAAAGTTTGTTAAATGCCTGTAACAAAAAACATCAGTTCTGGTTACTGGATCCAGGTGAGATGTGCTTAAGGCATGACTAGGGGTATGGAGGGCAGGGGAAATTTCTCTTTGCGTCAACTTTTGGTCCCTGGGTTCACTGGGGGTTAAGTGCCCTGGGACAAAAGTAGCTGGAGGTTGTTCTGGCCAGGGATTGATGGATCGCAGCAGATCCGCAGATACACTCCCATTTTTTCACTATAAACTGTGTGCTAGGAACTCAGAAGGAGTCTTGGGGCATGCCATCAGCACAAGGTTGCAATGTGCAGAGATATCCCATACTAGCTCAGTGGGCACTAGCCCTGGGACTGGAAGCAGTATAGCCGGACTACTGCAGCACTGCAGGCTTTACTTATTAATTTGCAGTGCTTCTGGTTTTGGAGCTAGCATGAATGGAGTTAGTTCAGGGTATTTTTGCACAATCCTGCCTTATGCCACATAGACATGCCTTAAGAGACTACACAAGCTCTGTGCTATCTGGGGATTATCCACACTGAAGGAATCCTTAGACAGCTGGTTAGGGCAGTGTTGCAGTCCCTTTAGGCTCCTGGAATAAGACATGAGTAATCTTTCTTGCTAAAATGAGTTCTAGTTCTTTGTCTCTGTAATACATCATTTCATTTTTGTCACAAGATCCTGGTGCTGCACAATGGATGCTGAATACCTTTAGTTCACCTGAAAACAAACAAACAAACCTCATGGGTTCAATATAATTTATATATTAAGATGTTGCTTTTCAAAATCTAACAATTGAAAATTGCATCGGTTGAACCTGAGGGACTGCAGCCATAACAGCCTCCTTAAAGTAGTTTGGGCTAGCTTGGGTGACCTGGGAGGGATCAATAAACTTACATGAGCTGCGTCCAGATTAGTGTGGCTGTGTAGTATGTGGCACCGCAGACATGTCTGCCGTGCCACATACCGCACATTCAGGTGTTCTCTGCACTGTAAGGTAGCAGTGCAGGGTTATTGTTGACACTAATTATATCTCAGGGTAAAAAAAAAAAAAAAAGCATGGTGGTACACACAGGGACAGCATATGCTGCCCAAAATTGGAGCCTGACCAGCCAGAGCCACATACTGGCTGCTGGCCAGGCTCCAAGCTCCAGGAGCGACATGGCTGCAGCTTCCCCAGCCCCCAGGATCCCAGGTAAGGGTACTGGGGCCAGCAACTGTATTTGGTAACCTGCAGCATGCCAGAGGGCATGTGGTATGGGTGTTCCCTAGGGATAACTAGCAGCAGCACAAGATGTTCCACTCCTAGTTGTCCCTGGGGAACAAAACGTTCGTGCTCATTTGGACGTGGCCATGATGTTTATTCTCAATTTGGCAGACGGTCCCAATGTCTGTGCCTTTTCATTGGCACAACAGACCTTGACTGACACTGAATTCTGAAATGTCTGATTTATAGGGTAATTACATTTTGGTCTTGATTCTCTGCTGTACCCAATTAGTGTGGAACTCTTGGCTTCTCAGCTGGCCAACCTCTTCAGTTAAAGATGCTGCAGTTTTTACCTACGCTGCTGAAGGAGTTTAAAGAAGCACAGAATTAGGTACAATGAAGCCTCATTCTACTGCAGCTCATCATTTCCCTAAATATAATCTGCTTTCCCTTCTTTGTTTCCTGACTCACCATCCTTATGCTCAGAAGCAGGGAATATGGAGCAGGTACAGCAGGCAGTGGAGCTGGATGTGTTAACTTTTTGTTTGTGAAAATTTCTGTTGCACACTTTTTAGCTGCATTATAGTTCCCTTTTTTGTGTGACTCAAAAGTGAACTTGGTACACTGGAGAATCCGGGCTTATACCTGTATAATGCATCACATACACAGTGAAATCCACATTATGTTATAAAATGACTTTATGCATGAATGAAATTTGCTACAAATTACCCTAGGGAGAGGAGAATATTGATGCACTTTGATGATAAAACTTGCCAAAGGCTAAATCACTAGAAAGGTTTTTGAAACCACAGGTGGTTCAGGAAGGTCTTTTTTTGGTGGCTTTACAGGCAAACCTCTGACAATTCTTTTCTCTGTGAAGACACCTGACAAGCTCCTGTAATTTTTTGATGCTGTCATCCATGTAGCTTTCTGTCGTTGTATTACACCGAGTTCAGTACATTGCACACATCCTATTAACTTGGCTGACATTATTTGGAATCCTCATGACCTTTGCCTTCTTAATTCTGGACCTTATGTCCAGGCAGTTGATATGAGATGAGCTTCAATGATTGCTGACAATGGGAGACCTTGACTGTCTTCAGTATCTGCATGTATGTGAAATCAGCTTACTGGACAGGTCTTTTGCTTCTATATGATTACAGATGCTTTGTACATGATAATCTTCTGTGAAAACAGAACCAGAAACAAGGCGGATAAAAATAACAGCGCTTTTGTCAAGAAAACTCACAATAGTGAGGATGCAATTTATTCTTGCATTCCTTAGTCTAGGGATGTCAAGCTTGTTTTGACCCCCAGGCCACATCTGGACCACAGAGTTCCTTATGTCTACATCTGGACTGCAGGCAGGGTTTCTCGCAGGCTGGATCTCAACCTACCTCCTGCAGTGGGGCCAGTGGGTAAGCAGCATCAGGAAGCCATGGGAGTTTCTTGCCCTATCACCACTGAAACAGGGCTCTATACCCTGGAAATCAGCAGCAGGCCATGTCTCGGCTCACCCTGCCCAAATTCTCTCTGAGATCCCCATAGGCCAGATGACACAGCTCTGTGGGCTGGATCTGGCCCATGGATCATATGTTTGACACCCCTGCCTTGAACTGTTATGTTAACTATAAATAATCTCCACTTGTGTGCTTCTAAATTTCACAGCTCATGTTTCCCAAGGGTCCAGAATCTGGTTTGCTTGCGAGTGTATGCACAACTAAGAAGCATATTTTCTTTTATGAAGGCTTATTTAAAGTAAAGCAAGCACCAGTGTGATAAGGGAGCCCAGCAGCAGGCTGGTCCTGCATCAGCCCAGTGGCTGTTCTGCAACCTGGAGCAAAGCCAGGGCAGAGGGTATAGACAAGGCCAGTCACAGATGCAGATGACAGTGCACAGGAAATATAATCCAGAGTTTAGCAGCTGCCAAATGAGTCCTCAGAGTGGGCAAACTGGTTGCTCTTTAGGAGGAGATGACAGGAAGTGGCCAAGGGGATCAGCATGGCAAAACTCCAATTATGAGAATTTAGTAGAGCCAAGTGAACAGTATGATTGAATTGGTGTTTTCAGAAAGAGAGGCGCTGTTAGCAGAATCCTAATCCATACACTGACTCCACTTGTATCTGTATATTTCGTAAGGGATTTTGGCTTAAATGTAGTAACAATACGGGAGGCATGGAGTTTTTTTGATCTCTTACTGGGCCAATTGTATAGCTGGGTGAGCTGTTGGACAAGCTTTCAGGAATCTAGTGTCCTTCCTCAGGTCTGAGAGAGAAGCAGACACAGGCTGAGCTAAATATTAGAGAAAAGACTCCATGGACATGGAGGGATGGAAGAAGGCTGTGAACTAGGAGTGGAAAGGTATTAACAGGAGCCTTTAAAAGATAGGAAAAGAGTAGCAGAATAGGCAATCTAGGTAGATAGTGGCACAGGGAGATGATACAAGGAAGGGGTAGTTTACTGACAGTATTTGTTGGGTTGTAATGCGTCATAAAGCCAATGTCTATATTAATTCCAAACTTTTTACTGTTATGAATTTTTGTTCCCAGGCCTGGTTTTGCAGGTGGTTTGTAAATTCCCTTTGAGCATGAAGATCATGAAGTCAAAAAGAGTAGGGTTGTACTGGCTAGGGACAGACATTCAAAAAGGCTGAGCCTGAGACTGAATTGATTCAACCTTTGCAGGTTATTCTAACCTGGCTAGGCTGAAACTGTTTCCAACCATACAGACAATCCCTCTGGACTGAAGAAATTCAGGCACATGCCTGCAGTGGCTCAGGCTTTTTCTGGGAACAGAAATTCATAGAGCAGCCCTCCCTTCCCTTGCACAGAGTTGAGGTGGGGTGGGGGAAGAGTGTTGCAGGGGGCGGGGAGGGGTGGCCAGGCCCCAGCAGGACTTTCTCATTAGGGAGGTCTGCCTGCACCATCACAGGCTTTTTCCTGCTGGCTGCTCAAGGGGTGGGAAAGTTATCAGCCCCCAGACCCTTGCTAGCACTTTGAGGCAAGTGGGTATGTGCAGTGCATGCATCTGTTGATGATACAGAGCTTTTCAATCTTCCTCCCTGCTTGTAAGACTGTCTGCAGCAAACTGACAGCATGGTAGCCGGGAGCTGATGAGAATCTTTATCACCCAATCAGCAAACAATAGCCTCTCACCATTACTTCAAACTCTTCCTAAGCAGCTGACCAGGGTGACTTGTTGATTAGCTCCACAAGCCCTCTTCTGTCTGCCTGCCTGTCCAAATGAAATTGGAGTGACACACACACACACCACATGCCTAGGGTCCATGGGGCTGGGTCCATGCTGTGGGAGATGGGAGGGAGGAAGGGAGGAAGGGGGGATTTCCTGCTTGAGCAGTGAGGGGGAGTAGGGTAGGGGGAAGCCAGCAGACCTTAATGTGTCTGCTGTCTCTGCCACAGTCTTATACTGTACTAGCTGGCATACCACACATTGGCTATGGTCTGTGCTGTGGGAGAGGGGAGGAAGGGATCCCTGCTTCAGCAGCAAGTGGTGAGAGGGGAGGGGGCACGGGGAAGCCTGCAGACCCTGCTGTGTCTGCAAGTCTGTGCTGAAGGAGCTCTGCCCAGGGAGCAGAGGGGAGGGGCCAGCACTGATGTGAAGCAGAGAGGCCCACCCGTCTCAGAGAGCATGCTGGGATGCTGGGGGTGTCTGGTTTATCTTAAACCAGCAAGGGGTCTGGGACAGATATGGCATAAACTGGTTTGAGCCGAATCAGTTAAGTCTGATACTACATTCAACCAGGTTTATCTCAGACTGGTTTCAGCCATTTTCAAACTGGTTTATGTGCACAGAACACATGTTCTGTTACAGGTTTAAACCAGTGTCTGATCACTTAAACCAATGTATATGTAATGTCTGTCCCTAGCCACTGTGAAAAATGTGCTGCTCCTGGTGTTCATGTGCATCTGTCCTTTATATTTGTTTTGTGAGAGTTCCTCCTGGAATAGTCTGGAATGCTCTCTGCCATGGGTGACTGGTGCCGCCTGGGCCTGGGGGACACCCTCAGGAGCTGGCGTTGTTGTCAGTGGTAGGGACAGAGCTGGCGAGCATCCACTGGCAGTGTTGGTAGCAGGGCCGGAGCTGGGGAGCATCCGCAGGCACTGCCGGCAGCATCGGCGGCAGGGACAGCCCTGTTGGGGGTGGGGGCATGTTGAGCACCTGCAGATGCTGCTGGCGGCATCAGCAGTGGCGGTGGCCCTGTCAGGGGGCGCGTGTGTCCCCCCGTACCTTCTCTACCCGTCATCTATGCTCTCTGCTACCCACCTAACTTCACCAGGGTCCAAGGCAACATGGGAAGGATTATAAAAGAACCTCAGCCTTCACACCAGCAAGCCACTGATATCTATGTCATCTCAGACTCATTTGCTAGATAACTGGACATTAGGCAGAAGGGCTTTGACCTTTAATTGACTTCACTTTCTGCTGCTTTCTTCTGAACATTTACACCTCCTTTGAGGGGAGGTTCACGTTTAGAAGTGAACAGGCAGAGCAGCAGCACCCTGAAGCTGAAATAAATAGTGCTTCCTCTTGTTTCTGTCCTACTGCTGCTGCCTGCTTTTCACAGCTGTCGACAGTTCTGCTCCAAAGATGAAGACTGCCTGCTTTCACTCAGTAGAAGGATTAGCTGGACACAGGCTTCTGTCTTAGCATGAAGCCCTCGGATAGCTTGTTCAACTTACTGCTACCTTATTCAGAGGAGGACTGGTTCTTTTGCCCTAGCCCAGGCTAGCAACCTGATTTATAGCTAGGCTTAATGGCCCATCTGGACTTGTTACACAAGAGAACGCATCATGAGGATAGAAAAGAAGCAAGCAAGGAAGCAGAGCCAGAATTGTGGGCCAGAGAGAGATTTTGGTGTGGACTAAAATGTGGTGAAGAGGTGAGGAGAGCCAAGGAGTTTAAACTTAGTTTGGGGGAACTAGAGGATGAACCTGGTATAAATGGAGATTGATTTTGCAAGGTGTTAATACTGGTGCTAGCTATTCCTGTCATACAGTACACAACTATTACATATGTAGATGTGCTATGCATATGATTCCTGTGATAAATGAATATCTCATGTACCTATGACCACCTCATTTATCACTTGCCCTCTGCCTACTCACCCGTTTCTTTAGGTTTTAACCATCATTTAAAAATTAAATTAATCTACCATAGAAATGTTTCCTGCTTCTTCCAAGTGTGGAATTTTCTTCAAAATTATCTCACCTCACTGCTCAGGATGGGTTAGATTTAATCCTGGTCTATTCCCTGGTTTTCTATACATAAAAATGTAACTTCTTCAAAGTACTTTAGCTTTATGTCTCATAAGGGTTACACATGGAAACTATATGTCATTGGAAAAGGAAGATTCCCAAGTGGGCTAAGCATTTGCTTACAGCCCTGCAATATATTTGTCATATATTTAGACATTTTTGCCTCCCATTGAGCCCAGCATATTTGGATTCATGGTAATGAAGGCATTTGGGCTTGTAGGTGAGAAATGACCCTAATAAAATTTTCAAAACTCCCTAAAAACACATGTAGACATATAAAGAATAGACATGACAATATGATTGTATCGGCTTTTGGTTGAGAATCTGCATAACTCAATCATGGCTTTGGTAGTCATGGCCAACGTACTTATCAAAAACTTATGCTGATAAAAATCTTTACATTTTTTTTTAGCAAAACTTCATAGGCCTTGAGTACTTACTCAAGTGGCTGGCTTGCACTGAAGACCATACTCCTGAAACCCAGGATAGCTATATTATGACAGAAGGTTGGTTATAACCTCTTTCTCATGTATAAATATACAGAAATACAAGTACATTGGGAAGGCAACTAATAGCCTTGTGAGGTTCTGAAGTTAGGGTATTGCACTACAAGATCTACTCTTTCCATAATATAATCTTCCCAGCCTAATAGATATGGCCTGAAATGGCAGCTTTGTGGCATGGGCATTTCAAAGTCATATACTGTTGCCAGGGCACGCAACTGGGTCAGTTTCTACCTGTAGAAATGTAGGTAGCAGAGTCACCCAAGGCTCTGTCCTGGGACCGGTACTATTCAATATTTTTATTAGTGGCTTGGACAAAGGAGTAGAAAGCACCCTGTCCAGGTTTGCTGATGACACCAAACTATGGGGGGAGGTACACAAACTAGATGGCAGGGAGCGAATCCAGGCTGATTTGGACAGGCTGGGGAAACGGCCGAACAGAACAGGATGCAGTTTAACAAGGATAAGTGTCAGGTGTTGCAGCTGGGGAGGAAGAATCATCAACTCTCCTATAGCCTGGGAGGTACCACTCTAAGTAGCACAACTGCAGAAAGGGACCTCAGAGTTGTAGTCAACTCCAAAATGAACATGAGTCACCAGTGTGATGAGGTAATAAGTAAGGCTAACCGCACCCTTTCTTGCATAAGTTGGTGCATCACAAACAGGTCTAGGGAGATGATACTTCCCCTCTATGCAGCATTGCTCAGCTGCAGCTGGAGTACTGTATCCAGTTTTGGGCATCACAGTTCAGGAGGGATGTGGATGGCCTGGAGAGGGTTCAGAGGAGGGCCACCCATCTGGTTAAAGGCCTACAGAAAAAACTCTACGTGGACTGATTGGGAGACCTGAATCTCTTCAGCCTCTGCAAGAGGAAGCTGTGAGGTGATATTGTGGCCACCTACAAACTCATCAGAGGGTCCAGCAAGAAATAGGGGATACAATGTTTACCAGGGTGCCTGTCAGGGTTACTAGAAATAGTGGCCACAAACTGGAAGAGAGCAAATTCAGATTGGACATCAGGAAAAAAATCTTTACAGTGAGGGTTGCCAAAATATGGAATAAGCTTCCAAGGGAGGTGGTGCTGTCCCCTTCCTTGGAGGTGTTTAAAAGGAGATGGGACGGACACCTGGCTGGGGGCATCTGACTCCAGCACTCATTCCTGTCCAGGGCAGGGGGTCGGACTCAATGATCTAATAGGTCCCTTCTGACCCTAACATCTATGAAACTATGAAAACCTGTTGTAATTAAAGATTTTTTTTTGCAAAAATCAAGTTGGTTTAATAAAAGCGATTACCTCTACCATGAGTCCTAATTGCTTGGACACTATGGCAACTTTTTTGTATCAGTGCAGTATTAAAACAGGCAGACCAGGGTCTTCAGGTAAATCTGATATCTTTTATTAGACCTGCTCAAATAGTTGGAAAACCTTCTTCTTTGAAATCTTTCAGGCACAAACGCCTTTCATCAGGCTGAGGAAGCATCTGCAGGTGGCGTGTGCTCTTCCTGGATGGAATGAATAGTAAAGAGGCCAGAGGCTGGTATGCATGCAAGACAGGCAGTCAGTGACAATGTAAATTAAGGAGTCAATGCGTGAGAGACAGGTTGGGCGGCGGGGGGAGGAATGAATGTAACTGGTAAATAGTGGAGAGGAAATAGAGCAGATGAAAGAAAAGAATTATTGAAATGTGTCAGGATTTGCTTCCTTTAAGTGCCTAGACATATGCTGGTTTGTGGAACAAGAGGTTTGCAGACTCTGAAGATCTGGTATATGTCTATCTACTTTTTGAATTTATATGGCTAAAAGAAACTGAACATAAAAGTTAAAAGACAAACATGTGCACTATACTTGAAAGGTGGTTTCTATTGGTTCCTCAAATGACATCAACCTCTGCTGTGTTCTTTCTGTGTTACCATCTAATGTGCCTAACAGGTGAAAACATAGAAGATTTCAAGAGACAGATACATATTAGAGGTTATAACAGATGAGGAGAATTAATCCCTTGAACATAGTCCCTAATGGTAGGTATGGCATAGGCACGGGTGAATGGTGCCACCTGAGTCAGGGGGGAGTATGTGATTCCTCAGCAGCCAGTCAGTGATGGGGGGTCCCCCTGAAGCCAATTGCACTGACCAGGGATGGGGGGGGCCACAGCCAATGGTGCCGACTGGGGGGGGGTCCCATGTGGCCGATTGCACCAACTGAGAAGCACAAGTGGTGCTCCCAGAAGTGGCCGTGATGCTCCTGGAAGTGCCAGCAGTACTTCCTCTGGCACCCCCACTCCCCAGCTGGTGCTCACAGGGGCAACACCAGTGCTTCTGCCTGCCCCCCCTGCCTGTCGCCTAAGTTGGGAGCACTGCCTGTGAGGGCGTGCACCAGCACTCTCAGGGGGTGCACATGCACCCCCATGTACCCCCTATACATAGCCACTGGGCATAGGGAAAGGGAAGAAAATAAAATGCCCCAAAAGCTCAATTTATATTACTAAAAAAATGGCCTCCAGGGCAGTTTTCTCTTTATCTAATTCCACATACAAGAGCCAGCTGGATAAGTGGATGAAAAGCGGGTACAAATGTATTAAGGTCTGGAGGAGAGGGAGGTTTGAGCCTTCATGTTTGCTACAATAGCACTAGATACTAGACTGCTGGCACAGAAAACTGACAGGATTTTAAGGGATTATATAAAGTAAGAGTTGAAAGGAAGCTGATAGGTGGTAAGGAGCACTCAGGTCAAACAATGACACCTGTCAAGGATTCTAATACAGGATGAGAAAAACTGAAGCTAAGCAGAAGGAGGGACAGGTTGAGATAATAGATGAACATTCCAGAAGAGTAATAAGGATGTCAAAGGAGTTAAATAAGGAGCCACATGACCTAAAATAAAATTTATACATATCTATATACCGGTGCACGCATTTTAAAAGCAAACCCAGGTGAACCAGAATACTTGGCAATGAGAAAGGGCCATGACATAATGGTTATATCTAAAAAATGGTGGGATGACAGAAATCAATGGCACTTTGGGATACCTGACTCCGAACAAAAATATATAGCAGATCACTGAGCTAGTGAAGCAATCAAAATAAAGGTCAAATTCCATTCATGCCTGGTGACCAGATACCTGTTTATAGCTGGGTCAGCCAGCAGCAGCCTTTGGGACAAGTCTTGATCAAAGCTTAAATGCATGCTTCATGTGCCACAGCAATAAGTCATAGTTTCTTTAGTGACCACAACCTGTGAGAGACAGAGACAGAGAAAGAGAGTGCTCATGTGGGTGAGAGAGCGACGTACTATACCTTAAAGATGCCAGTCCAGTGAGATAATATTTTAAAGTGGAAAAAACATGCAGTAGAATTGACTGAAATACAAATCTTAAGTTATATAACAGAACCATACTAAATAGATTATACACAAACAGCCTAGTGAATGGGATACCCTATTCAATACTGGGTGCATCTACATGTGCACTTTATTCTGAAGTTGACTAACTCTGCAGTAAAGTGTCACTGTCTACACATGTGCTGGTATTAGGGCACAGTTAATTAATTAACTCCACTGTGTACTGTCCTATGGCAGAGTAATTAAGTGTGATGCAACACACCTGTAGATGGTGATGAGGGCATGAGGGTCAGCACTCCTGTGCCTCAGCCAAGCGTAATGCTGCCACTTGGATCCCAGGGTTGACCTCTTGGGCCTGCTGCCAGTCCTCGGCTGCTCTATCTCAGCTCAAACTGCTGCTGTCTTGGGCACATGTGTAAACACTGTGCTCAGGAGCAGCTGACTCTGGCTTGACCTGCACCAGAGTTTATTATGTCACAATAATTTCACATGTAGATGCATCCACTGTGCACTGTATGTGCAACAGCAGAGAGGTAGCTGAGTAAAACTGTAATATATATATACTGGTCAAATACCACATTTATCAGCAGATTAAATATTTCGTTCTTGGAATAAATAGATCACAAAATAAGAGAAAATATAGCATTGTGGACTGAAACCTCTGGAGTAATTAGAAACACCAAAAAATAATGCAGCAGGTATAACACATCTCCTGCATTCAGTCTGGTTATCCTGTCCCATACAAAAAAGTAGAAGAGATAACCAATAACATGATCAGAAGCATAATAAGATTTCCATATGAAGAAAGATTGAAAATATTAAGATTACGTAGAGAAGCAAATTGCTGAAAATGCCTTTATTCACTCTTTCTCTTAAAAAGGATTAGACATTTAGGCTAGGGACACAAATTATACATAAACCAGTATAAGTGATCAGAAAATGGTTCAAATCCGTAATACAGCAGGTGCTCAGTGCACATAAACTGCTTTCAAAATGGCTGAAAACCAGTTTAAGATAAACCTGGATGGATGTAGTATCAGACTTAACTGATTTAGGTGAAATCTGTTTATCGAATTTCTGTTCCAGATCCCCTCCAGATTCAAGTTAACTCACGGTCCTTCAGCATCCCAGGATGCTTTGCACCTCCCCATCAAGCCCCGTCTTTCAGGGTGGGTGGCCTAGCCTTGCCTGAACTGTCTGCTCCAGCTAAGCAGGGAGGCATACTCTAGCATCCCCAGGCTTCTGTCTTGGGCCACAGCCGGCATGTGGCTGCACTTCTGGAATCAAAAGTGAATGTTTGTTTGCTTGCTTATCAGTTTAATCTATGTAGCTTAGACTAACCTGTGAGGATTGCATTGATTCAGCCTGGGGTGTTTTGACTTGTCTGTACTTAGTTTTATATAGATAGTGAGAACACCCCTAGTATATTACATAGGCTAAAACAAACAAAAAGTTGGGGATATAAATCCTCATGCATCAGGACATAAAATAACAACTGCTTGGGTCAGGAGAAAACATAGAGACAGTTTCTTTCATAATTATCAACTGCAGGCTTTTTTCCTTCTTTTCCAGCATCTGGTACTGTCTACTGTCAGACATAATACTGGACTAGCCAGACCCTTGCTTCATCCATTCTTACAGGTCTGCGAGACCTGCAGGAGGTACAGCTATGCTATGAAATATTTGTTAGATCTTTAAAATCTTGGATTCCTGTGTGTAGAGCTAGAATACTTTCGTATCCCTTAGAAATTCACATGGGGAAGATATCATGTTCTTTCTCACTACATACTGGCTTTACTTAAAAGTAGAAAGTGTTTTGCTGTCACAGAGCAAGCGTTGAGATCAATGGAACAGAAGTTTATATCTGACGAGACTATCCCTTGAGTGGGGGCTGAGTGAATAAAATACATTTTTTTGATATGTGGTGGAAGCACTGTCATTTTCCAGCACCAAAAAGAAAAGCAGCAATGGGATTGAGGGGGGTCTAGAGGGCTTCCCAGACTTTGTTTAAAGCTTAACATTGTTCCAGGATTTTGAGGCTTCCAGTTGGTGTTTGGCAGATTTACAGCCAAGGTGGAGTCAAGGAAAACATCTTGCTCTATAGTTGTAATGTGATGGCCATGGTTTCTTTGTGTATGCTTTTATGATACTTTTGGACAGGGAAGTGTTTTGCACAAGGTTTTCCTTTGATTTTTAATACTGTTAATGTTCTTCAGCCAAAACCAAATGCCTTTTTTCAAGTGTAAAAATATTTCATTTTTAGAATTAGTTCTACACCTTCATTTTACCCTTTTCAAACCAATTTCAGGGACACACTTTCAAAACACCTGGGGCTCGGCCATCATTTGGAACTAAATAGCTGGAAAGGGGATCATAGGGTTGTAAGAAACCATACTTAGGTATGGCCAGATCATGAATCCAGGTATGAGAGGGACACTAGGTTTTATGGGGCTGCTACACATCCATGTGAACAAGTGGATGGGGACAGGGAAGCCTTGGCTTCTTTATTTCAATGTATTAGCTAGAAAAGCTGAGCTGAAACACAGGGGTCTGAAGGCAGATGAGGGAAGCACAGGGAAGAGAAGTAATGGCTGTATCTTGGATCAAGAGGGCAGCCAGAAAGGAAGTGCGGGTTTATGATGGGTTTGTATAGAGCTGCTGCCCCTCACTTGGGGCTAAGAGGAATTCTCAGTCAGGCTATTAAATGGGCTGGTCTTATTATTACTGTATTTTGTAGCCAGAATCTTCCAGCTGCTGCTAGTGTTGATTATTATACAGGGCCCTGTCTTTAGGAGCTTAAAGTCTACTTTCCCTGATATTTAGCCATCTGCAGATCAAGCCTTACCCTGGTGGGTACTGGCAACACCAGCAACACATGTCACGCTGGCTCAGTGTGACATGTAGCTTCCCATATTCACTCTTGAACATGGCTATTGCCCACATTCTGCATAATGGCCTAGTGATTAAGGCACTCACCCAAGAAGTTGGAGATCTGAGTTTTAGGCCCTTCTTCACACCCAGAGGACTTAAGCATTGGAGACCTTTCATGGGAGGACTCTCACCATTATAGGTTTATAGTTTATAGTCTAATCTGGGTTGGGGTTCCTCTGCTTCTCCTGTTGAAACTGGCACATGGGGCAGCCAAGAAATTTCATGGGGCCAGAAGGACATTAAAAGGGAATCTAACCCTATAGTGCAGTAACTAAGTACAGTACAGAACATTTTTTTGAGCATGGGATGGGGTTCTGTTCCCAGCACTGTCTGTGCATTTTACAGTTGACAGTTATTGGTTAAAAGACGTACCTTCACATCAGGGACCATAGCCCAGGTTTGCTTTTCAAAGGGGAATAGCCTCGTCACTGGACTTTCTGATAATGCCACCTCTTGCTTGCTTTATATCTGGCCTTATGATTCTTGTATTCTTGGTTGTCTACTGGGTGAGCTTCCACAGGAAGGTTTGGGGGTGCCCACACCCAGCAATTCTGTAGCTTGGTGGTTAGAGCCCTCTCCTAGGATAGTTAGGTTTTGAATTCCTTCTGGTTGAGAATAACCCAGAACCTAGATTTCCAGTTGTCTTTACGGAGGTGGCTATCATGCCTGGATTTAATCTTAGTATAAATGAAAGTGAGGCCCAAATGGTTATATTGTATATATGTGTCTTGGCTGCCTTATCTTTTGTGGGTATTAAAAGTAGGCATTAAAAGAGAAGTTGAAGTATCTGGCATATCTGTCCTGGAGAACTGGTTTGGTAACAGCATTTCATGTTGCCAAAGGGAATCCCTCTGAAGTTGTTTTATTTTTCTGTAGCTATTCATAGAGAACACCATTAACACTACATTCCTCAGTACTACTGGGTTAGGAAAGCATCCAAAATCTGACTAGGCCTGCCAGTGGGAGACAGAAGTAGCATCCTGCTAGGTGTGGACCTGGGACATATTTCTGAAGCATGTGTTGACATTTTATACACATGGTAACTGCATTTCAAAACTGTCAAGTTTTCTGACAGCGAACATCTGTGCTGATAAACAATGCCTATGATGTGCAAACAAAAAAAAGGAATTAAATGTACAATAAATATGCTCAAGCAAGCAACATATTTCACTATCAAAAAGGAGAAACAGGGATGCATGGTAGCTCCTAATTATCCTCATTTCCCACAACTCATCTGTCGGGTATCCTCATTTCCCACACCTCATCTGCTCAGTCAACCTTCAGGCCCAATAAATAGCTCATGGTGCTTGAAACTTCTGTTAACATATTAGTTCCCGAGGCCCTAAAGTTGCTGCTTCTTGTGTACTCATGTAGAACCATGTTTCCTCAAGGTCCTATCTCCAATCATATTTCTCCATCTACTTCCTCATGTCATTGGCTGTGTCCCATCCAGCCATGCTAACCAGAAATGCTGCTTTTCTTCTACAAGGCTGCTGTTGAATTCTGTGGGGGCTCCAGCTGGTGTTTTGGCAAGTGACTTGCTTGCACCATGTGCTTGCAAACACCTGGCTTTGCAGAGATGGTTAAGACACAATAAACACATTTACTGGAGTTTGTTACTGTGCCCCAAAGGTGGCTAGTACAGAGTTTTGGCTGATGAAGTTCATATTTTATAATTATGTCTCATAATTAGATATGGTTGAAAAAAATCTGCTCAAGTGTTTTTCCACTGCAAAACATCACATATCAACACAACTGAATTTGGTTCACAAAAAACATATCCATTTGGGAAAAACCTATTTGGAAAATATCAAGTGTCCTGTTTTGATATTTTGAAAAAGCAATCAGTTCTTTATTTGGGAATGAATATTTTGTTTAGAAAATTTACTTTTATGTAACATATCACATTTATCCAAACAATAAATCTTGACAGACCTATAAACATTTAGTTGCAATTTTCTTTTGTGAAAACTTGGAGAATATTGGCCTTTTGGTTCTATTTGGGACAACAAAATATAAATCTTGAAATTTTTCACTGGATAGAATATAGCTCTAATTAATTGTGTTGTTTCATACTTCTGTTTTTTTTGTTCAACCATTTATGTAAATTTTTACTGGGGAAGATGAAGTCAGCTTCAGATCTTTTAAACAGTGTGTGTATGCTTTAAAATTATAGTTCATACAGTAAGGAAATTTGAAGAAAATATTTCCCCGTAACGCTTGGATCAGCCTGCTAATTCCCAACATGGTCAGAAGATAAATCAATTAGCAAAAAGCCAGTTTTTATGTCAGTCTTAATAGCTTGATTGATGTCTCTTAGAGAATGAGTCATGCAAAGTGCTGTATATATAGTTGGATTTTTTTGGAAGTCACCCATAATAAAGAATTACAAGAAGCAGGACACATGAACATTGTCTGCTGTTCAGAAATGACTTTTTAAATTAATTGATTCCCTGTCCTTGAAGGGATGTATTTGAGTGGACTTTTTTTTCAAATAGACATGGTAAACTATGCCTATGGTTTCATGTCACAGGCAGCTAACTGGCTGACTGCCCAGCCTCCTATGGTAGACAGCAGCATTAAAAGGATAGGATCATTTATATGGACTTTTCATGTAAAATAGGATGAAATATATTGAATATATTTAATGACAGTAAATGTAAGCAATTATTTGTCTGGGTTGAAGGTATGCCTAACGTAGACCACATCATAATAATTGGCAGATCTATTTTCTATATGATATATTATCTTGTCTCCAATGGTATAGGGAAGAACAGTGTATTTCCCTCATTGGGGAAAGACTCTTCCATTCTCAAAATGAGAACTCATTAGCATGAATCCTAATTTTTCATTTGCCGTGGGAAACCATGGGATATGTTTTTCCACAACCTACTGAAAGTGTTGTGGCATCCCATGGCAAGCAGCACTATTTCTGCTCTCTTTTATTTTTGCTGTGGTTTTTGCCCTTTGGTCAATCAGCAGCACATCCCTCTCCCTCTTCTGCCACTGACTGGCCAGTAGAGGTGTGCAAAATGGGCTGTATTTGATTTGGATTTGGATTTGGCCTGAATTGAGGACAGTGATTTGATTAGGTGATTTAGATCACTGTTCCTGATTCCATTTGGTTGAATCTGAATCTGAAGATTCGATGCTGATTCAGAGAATCAGTGATTTGGCCATAGACACAGCTTTAAATGTTCTTTCTACATACTTCGAGGTACCAGGTGCAGCTTGTGAATGCTGTGATTTTGGGGTGGATGGAGCATCTCACAGGACTTCCACTTCCAGGTCTGTCATCAAGCATGCTGGGGCTCCCCCTACACCCCCCTGGCTTGGCAATTGGCTGTGGGGGGAACCCAGGTGCTCCCCCAGACCCAGGAGGCACCAGCCACCAAGCTGCAGGGATGTATGCGTGTGTGTGTGGGGGGCCAGCATGCTACCCGGTGGACCTGGAAGTGGACTGGAAGTGCTTCTGGTCCACTTCTGAGTCTGCTGCTGAGCATGCTGGGGAGCCCCTCACACTCCTGTGGGATGCTCCATCTGCCCCAGGATCTCAGCATTCACAAGCTGCCTGGTACCTTGAGGTATGTAGAAAAAACATTTATGTCCGAATCATCTAATCTTTCTAAATCTCTCTGGATCAATTTGGAGGTTCCGATTCGATCTGGAGATATTAAGGGCCTCCTAATTTGATATGAATTTGGAGGTTTGGCCACCAAATCAGGCCGAATCTCTACCGAATCAAATCAGCAACTGAAGCTACGCCCAGCCCTACGGGGCAATAGTGAAAAACCTCATTAAAAAATAAGAGAGAAGAAATGGCACTGCTTGTTGCGGAATGCAGCCACACTTTTGGTACGTCATGGAAAACCATGGATTTATGTGTGCTTTACATGGAGTTTTTCTACCCTTTTTTACCTGAGGAAAACTAGGATCCCTGACCATCAGTAGCAGAATAGCAGGTATTCCTAGATATAGCTATTTAATGTTCAGAATATTGTATAAACAGAGCCTAGTACATTTTCCAATAATTGTGAAAGATCCAGTTGACTCTATCAGAACCCTTCAACCATGGTTTCCAGTGGTTTCTTAAGAGAAGCAGTATTTGTGACAATACAGGGGTGGATCTACAAAGGACATGGATGCCTAGGTTTGACAGTGCAACTACATGCCAAAACTACAAACCTCAAAACCCGCACTAAACTGCAGCTTAATCGCACTGGTGCCTTAATTCCTCAGTTTTCTCTTGGGGATTGAGTAATGGACAGTCTGGTTCAGTGGTTGGGGTTGACGGCTGAAACCAGAATATAAGATGACGATCAGGAGCCAAAGGGTGGACCAGGATAACAGTCAAGCATCAAGAGCCAAATTCTGCAGCCAAGGCATAAGCCAAGGGTTATGAGCTAAAGACAGAAGTCATGTACAAAAATGGTAGTCTAGTCTGGAAAGGAGCTTAGAGCAATGTAGGGGAAGGTAGTAGTGGATGGCAACTTGGGCAGCAGTGACCATGAGATGATTGAGTTCAGGATCTTGAGGAAGTGAAGGAAGGGGAGCAGCAGAGTGAGGATCCTGGCCTAAAGAAAAGCAGACTTTGACTCACTCAGGGGGGAACTGATGGGCAGGATCCCTTGGGGGGCCAGTTTGAAGGGGAAAGCAGTCCAGGAGAGCTGATTGTATTTTAAAGAAACCTTGCTGAGGGTGCAGGAATGAACCCTCCCAATATGCAGGAAGATTAGGAAATATAGCAGAAAACCAGTTTGGATTAGCAGGGAACACTTCAGTGAACTAAAACACAAAAAGGAAACTTACAAGAAGTGCAAACTTGGACAAATATCTAGATAGGAGTATAAGAGTATTGTTCCGGCATGCAGGGATAAAATCAGGAAGGCCAAAGTGCAACTGGAGTTGCAGCTAGCAAGAGATGTTAAACCAAAGGGGTTCTATAAGTATGTAGAACAGCAACAAGAAGAAGACCAGGGAAAGTGTGGCTCCCTTACTGAATGGGGGAGACAACTTAGAGACAGAGGATGCAGAAAAGGCTGAAGTACTCAATGCTTTTTCACTTCAGTTGTCACAAGCCAGGTCAGCTTCCAGACTACTGGACCTGGCAGCATATTCTGGGGAGGAGGTGAGCAGCTGACAGTGGTGAAAGAACAAGTTAGGGACTATTTAGAAAAGCTGGACATGTACAAGTCCATGGGGCCAGATGCAATACACCTGAGGGTGCTGAGGGAATTGGTTAGTGTGACTGCAGAGCCACTGGCCATAATCTTTGAAAGCTTGTGGTCCAGGATGACTGGAAAAGGGCAAGTATAGTGTCCATCTTTAAGAAAGGGAAGGAGGATCTGGGGAACTACAGACAAGTTGGCCTCAACTCAGTTCCTGGAAAAATCATGGAGCAGGAAGGAACCCATTTCCAAGCACTTGGAGGAGAAAAAGGTGATTAGGAACAGTCACATGGATCCACCAAGGACAAGCCATGCCTGGTTAATCTGATTGCTTTCTATGATGAGATGACTGGCTCTGTGGATGCGAGGAAAGAAGTGGATGTGATATACTTTGAATTTAGAAATGCTATTGATACAATTTCCCACAACATTCTTGCAAACAAGGAAGTTTGGATGAATGGACAGTAAGGTGGTTAAAAAGCTGGCTGGATCATTGGGCTCAAAGGGTAGTAATCAATGTCTCGATGTCTAGCTGCAGCCAGTATTAAATGGAGAGCCCCAGGGGGTTGGTCCCGTGGCCAGTGTTGTTCAATATATTCATCAATGACTTCGAAGATGGGATGTAGTGCACCCTCAGCAAGCTTGAGGATAACACCAAACCGGGTCGAGTAGTAGGTACATTGCAGGTAGGTATAGGATTCAGAGACACCTCAACAAATTGGAGGATGGGACCAAATGGAATCTCATAAAGGATCAACAAGGACAAGTGCAAAGTCCTGTACTTAGGATGGAACAATCCCATGCACTGGTCCAGACTGGGGACCAACTGGCTAAGCAGTAGCTCTGCAGAGAAGGACCTGCAAGTTACAGAGGACAATAAGCTAAATATGAGCTAATTGTGTGCCCTTGTTGTGAAGAAGCCTAATGCATACTGGGCTGATTTAGTAGGTGTGTTGCTAGAAGATCAAGGGAAGTGATTATTCCCCTCTATTCTGCACTGGTGAGTCCACATCTGGAGTACTGTATCCAGGTTTGCCACCTGCCCTCACACTACAGAAAGGACGTGGACAAATTGGGAGAGTCCAGTGAAGGGCAACAAAAGTGGTTAGAGGGCTGGGGCACATAATTTATGAGGAGAGGCTAAGGGAACTGGGCTTATTTAATTTGGAGAAGAGAAGACTGAGAAAGGATTTGATAGTAGTTTTGAATGACCTGAAGGGTAGTTACAGAGAGGATGGAGCTAGATTTCTCAGTGGTGGCAGATAACAGAACAAGGAGCAATGGTCTCAAGTTGAAGCAGGGGAAGTTTAGTTTACATATTAGAAAAAACTTTCGCACTAGGAGGGTAGTAAAGCACTGGAACAGTTTAGCCACAGAGGTTGTGGAATCTCCATTCTTAGAGGTTTTTTAAGCCCAGGCTAGATAAAGCCTTGGCTAGGATAGTCCCATACAATGACCTTACCTGTGGCTATCTTGGGAAGTGAGAGCACTTGATCATAGGCGTTAGTTGCAAACAGCTCCAATCCTACTAATTCAATAATCTTGATGTTTTTAACATCAAAATTCCCCTGATGCCTACAGTTCTGTTTTTGGTCATGTACACAATCCTGGGACCTGGCTCCATGGAGTAACAAGGGACTTAGCTTACCCCTAAACCCTGGATAAAAACAGTAGGTGTTCCTTTTTTTACTCATTACCCAAGAAGCATGGTTAAATATATGTTTTGACTTGTCAGAAAACACTTGTCTCTGCTTTCTGCATGTCCTTTCACAGCATCTGCTGATGCAAGCTTCAGCTGACAAAAGCTTGCACTATATAGATATAGATAAAGTGGTCTATGGGTGCATCTACATGTGGTGATTTAAGGCATGTTAGCCATTTTTAAGGCTCATTAAGGGCACGGGTTTATACATGAGTGCCTTTAATGTGCCTTAAAAATGGCGATTTTAGGCTAATCAAGCCTAAATTTAATACCTGAATAAAGCAAGTATCAAATTTAGGCACAATTAGTTAAGGCACCTTAACCCATGTGTAGACTCCATAAGACACCTTAACGTTTTGTGACTGAGTGGGCCAGAGCCGAGCCCGTGGGATCCCGTGCTGCTGCTGGGCACTGGCAAGAAGAAAACATGGTGGGTGCTGTTCTGCAGGTGAAGGGGGCAGTGTAGCATGGGCAGGGCCTTTGCTAGTGGCTCCCCTGTGCCTCTCCCTTTGGGTGGGTTTGCTGGCCAGCCAATGCAGCCCTGAAGGACTAGAACACCTCGCTGCCCTCCTGTGATTCAGGCACCCTTAGAAGCCTGCACTGGAGATCTCACCCAGGATAGCAGGTGGGCCATGACTGCGTCTGCCTCCAGCGCCCAGCACAGCTTCCCCTGGTCCACCCACCTCCATCCCAGGCAAGCACCTGGCCTCTGTGCTGGACACTGCAGGTGAGAAAGGCAGCGTCAGCTCCTGGGGCCTGTGTGTGGCTCAGCCCTGGCAGGCTGGGCATAACAGGAGCACAATGCTGCTCCAAGGCCAAGCCCCTGCCTGAGTCGCACCCAGCCTGTCTGGGCTGAGCCAGGCAGAATATTTAGGAGCTGATGCCACCTCTCCCACCCACAGTGTCCAGCACGGAGACCAGGTGCTTGCTGAGGATGGAGGTGTGTGGAACAGGGAAAGCTGTTCCAGGTACTGGGGCAGATGCAGTCCCAGCCTGTTTGTTGTCCTGAGAGGGAGTCCCAGCATGGGCTTCTAAGGGTGCCTGTATCCCAGGACAGCAGTGAGGTGTCCTGCCTATGAAGGGCTGCATTTCATAGATTTCATAGACATCAGGGCTGGAAGGGACCTCGGGAGATCATCGAGTCCAGCCCCCTGCCCAAAGGGCAGGAAGTCAGCTGGGGTCATAGGATCCCAGCAAGATAAGCATCCAATTTACTCTTGAAGGTGTTCAATGTAGGTGCTTGAACCACCTCCGCTGGCAGACTGTTCCAGCCCTTGGGGGCTCGGACAGTAAAGAAATTCTTCCTTATGTCCAGCCTGAAATGGTCTTGCAGGAGTTTGTGATCGTTCGACCTAGTCATCCCTTGGGGCGCTCTGGTGAACAAACATTTTCAGCAAGCCTGCCTGAGGGAGAGGTGTAGGGGAGCTGCTAGCAAAGGACCTGCTCATGCTGCACAGCCCCCTTCCCCTGCAGAACAGCACCCACCATGTTTTCTTTTTGCCAGTGCCCAGCAGCAGCACGGGATCCCACGGGCTCGGCTCTGGCCCACTCAGTCACAAAACGTTAAGGTGTCTTATGGAGTCTACACATGGGTTAAGGTGCCTTAACTAATTGTGCCTAAATTTGATACTTGCTTTATTCTTGATGGCACCCAGCAGTACTGTGGGGCCCTGCGGGATTGGATCTGGCTCACTGTTGCCCACTGCTGGGGAGGCAGGAACACAGGGAAGGGGTTAGAGCCAGGGCCGGGGTCAGGGCTGGGACTAGGCTGACTTTATCCGAGAGAACTGGAGGTTCCCACCCCCTCGGCCAGCACTGGGTTGCACCACCTGGCTACATTGCTGTGGGCTTCCAGAGGTTGTCTAGGGTGCTGAGCAGGGCAGGCTGCGCAGTGAGCTGCATTAAGGTGCCTTAAGACATCCATGTGTAGGCTAAGGTGCATTAAGTTTAGGCATGTGTAAATTCATGTGTAGACATGCCCAATAAGGTGAAAAACTACCCTGCCTTCTACTTGACTTCAGAGTAACACAGCTAACTGTACCTAAAAAAACCCCTATGTCCACTTATCCTGTCTTTCAGGGATCAGAGAAAGATCCCCTACTCTTTTATACAATACCTTAATGGTTAATGTATTTCTCTTGAACATGGAAGATTTGGGTTCAGATTCCCTGAGGGGATTCAAAAACACTTCTTCCAACCCCTAGGAGTGCTTCAGTCATTATGCTACAAGTTATTCTAGGGAAATACGCTCTTACTCCTGCTACAGCTGGCCCAACCTTGTATCACAGAAGCATAGAAAATGAGGGTTGGAAGGGACCTCAGGAGGTTATCTAGTCCAACCCCCTGCTCAAAGCAAGACCATCCCCTAAACTTCCCTTGCTGCAACTTGAGACCACTGGTCCTTGGTCTGTCACCTGCCACCACTGAGAACAGTCTAGCTCCATCTTCTTTGGAACCATCCTAAAGGTCATTCAAGACTGCTATTGAAATTCACCCTCAGTTTTCTGCAGACTAAGTAAGCCCAGTTCCTTCAGCCTGTCCTCATAAGATGTGTGCCCCAGTCCCCTAAACATTTTCATTACCCTCCACTGGACTCTCTCCAATTTGTCCACATCCTTTCTGTACTGGGGGGCCCAAACCTAGACACAGTACTCCAGATGTTGCCTCACCAGTTCAGAACAGAGGGGAATACTCACTTCCCTTGTCTGCAGAAATGCTTCTACTAATGCAGCTCAGTATGCAATTAGCCTTCTTGGCAACAAGGGCACACTGTTGACTCATACCAGCTTATTGTCCACTGTAACCCCCAGGTCCTTTTCTGCAGAGCTGCTGCTTAGTCATTTGGTTCCAAGCCTGTGCATGGGATTGATCCATCCTGAGTGCAGGACTTTGTATTTGTCCTTGTTCAGCCTCATGCAATTTCTTTTGGCCCAATCCTCCATTTTGTCTAGGTCACTCTGAATCCTAGCCCTACCCTTCAGCATATCTACTACCTCCAGCTTGGTGTCATCTGTATACTTCCAGATCTTTAATTAAGATATTAAGCAAAACTGGCCCCAGCACTGCCTATTTTCAGAGTGGATCAGGGCTGAAAAGGTGACAAAAGCTGCAGAGATATCATCTTGTATGACATAGCAAGGTGTCTAAGCCTAGAAAAGGGAAGGATATAAGATACACTTGTTTGTTCTTACGTAGCTTAAGTGTCTCTTCGCTCTGAATTCTGGCCTTATGTGGCTTCCCACTCCATGTGGCACATAAGTCTCTCCCTGCATTCTAGGCACCTAGACTATGCTAAGTATTGGAGCACCTAAGTCTGTTGATCTGGCCTAGTCAAGAAGTAGATTATTGAAATGATTAATCAGAAAAGAACCCACAATAGTAGCTAGAGTAGTAGTTAATCAAGTTTCTCTTTCCCCCCTCTCCCATTTAAGAGACAGTGTAAATAACATAGTGGGAAAAGTTAAAATAAGCATTTCAATACAGTGAAAGCAAGCTCTCCAACTGATTTTCAACCAAATATTATGATTTCTTGTTGGGGAGCTCTGTCTCAAAGGCTTTCTTTTTCCTCTCTCTGCAAATCATGTAGACAATTCATTTCATTCTTCCCTGCCTAAAGAGAAACTAAGTTAAGAGCAGTCCTAAGCATAGCAGAGATTAATAGATATTCATTGTCACAAAACCATTGCTGTATTATCAAATGTAATTACCATCTGGAACCAAAAGGAAGCAGCTGAAAAAGATCAACTGGCATTTCTGTGAGGGAAAAGGCTGTACAGTGATTTAGATGTGCTATTTAAAGACATGATGTGCAACGTTGCTCTTCTGAAGTGGATCCACAGCTATAAATATTTTGTTAACTCATGCGATAAAGAAATCTTTCACAATTGTCATATTAACCTTGGGGATCAAATGCGTAATGCTCTCATAGGCCATGTTCAGATGAACCTGGATGTGCAGTATGTGGTGCTGCAGACCTGTCTGCAGCCCTACATACTGCACATGCAGGCATTCCCCACACTGCTACTTTGCAGTGTGCATTGTTTTCTTGACCCCAGGAGATCCTGAGGGTCAAAAAAATTCATGCCAAAAAAAGTGGGGTGGTGCATGTGGTGGCAACGTGCACCACCCAAAACTGGAGCCTGGCCAGCTGAGGCCATGCTCTAGCTGCCATCCAGGCTCCCACTGCAGGAGTGCCAAGGCTGCAGCTTCCTGAGGCCCCCAGTTGCTGCTTAGTTGCTGGCCCCAGCCTCCCCTACCCCATCCGGGGTAACCTGCTGCTGAGTGGAACGTGTGTGGCACAAGTGTTCCTCAGGGACACAGTGTGCTGCTGCAACTTGTCTCTGGAGAAACACATGTTCCCAGTTGTGGGGACGTGGCCACAGACTACTTAAGTTTGCTACTATCATTGTGTAAAATATTTGCATCCAGGATCTGTTTTATTACCTGCAGTTAGAACGATCCCTAAGAATATATTTGCTGTCATAATTCTGCAGTATGTGGTATGGCAGTTTTATTCATGGTAAAAAAAAAAGTCCTCTTTGTAGCATTTGTCTAAATTTGTCTAGTTATCAAATTGGTGTGGAACCATATGTTCCAGATTTACCATACATATATTTCTAAAGATATTACAGAAATGATCTTCAACCTTCATCCCTCAGGGGGTTTTTGTAAAGCAGCCTACCATACAAACAGTATATGGTGGGAAAACAGTTTATTGAATGCAAGAAATACTTCCACCTTTATTTCACTGTTTTATGCTATTCATTGATAGCATTATTGATTACCACTAGAAATTCTGGTACAGTACTGTG
Source organism: Crocodylus porosus (assembly GCF_001723895.1). Taxonomy (NCBI): domain Eukaryota; kingdom Metazoa; phylum Chordata; order Crocodylia; family Crocodylidae; genus Crocodylus; species Crocodylus porosus. The sequence goes on from NW_017728886.1 coordinate 46,623,151, forward strand.
TCTGAATTTAGGTACATTGATTTGTAATATCATATTCAGTACATTTATTTTTGGCATAATATATATTAATCCTGTATTATTTAGTAGACAAACTTTTTATGAATTTAAGTTAAGATATGGCTTTTTTGGAATGAATGTAAATATTTCTATGACTATTAATAATCTCTGCTATAAAGGGTATTTCTCTTTATACAATGTTGATGGACTTTTAAGATGATTAAAAAGTTAAAAAAAGCCTCGTAATGCCAGAAAATATCAAATATTGCATATACCAGAATATGCCAGATATACTTTATATCTTTATATTTGATTGAAATGGTTTATGTGATTTTCATAATTGGTGTCTTTTAACATTTTACTAAGTTTTACAAAATGTGGCACAGTTATAGAAAATATTTTAATTAGATTAAAAAATTAAACTAGAATTATCTAGTTATCTAGTTAACTATTATCTAGTTAAGCACTTATGCATACGCGTCTGGTCCAAAATGTAAAACATTCTGGATGACTACTAAAATCAACAAAAAGATCTTGCAAACAACAACCTTAATCTGAATGGGGGTCAATTGTCCTAGAAGGTGCACAACCATACAGGAAGAGATAGTCACTTTCTTGGAGAGTTCAGTCCATGAAACTCTTTGATGTAAAATTTTATAGCTTGATTCTCCTAATGTTACCATTTACTATGGCATTCTGAATCCTGCCAGCTTTTACCAAAATGTCTGAAATCTAACCATCTTTATTATAACCTGAATTTACTTGTCTTTAATGTCAACTTTGGATTTGATTCTGTTCTGTTCTATTCAGTTTCTTATACTATGCACCACTGCTGTAGTATCTTCCAAACTTTACCTGGAACATAAAGGGAGGAGTAAACTTGGTTGTGCATTCATTTCCCTGAAACAGATTAATCACATTCAAGCTGGCCTTTTAAAACATCAGTTATGGGCTGGATTCAAGCATGAAAAATTTCAGCCCCAAAGAAACTTCAGTAAGCTATGAGGGTGTCTATACATACACTCCAGGGTGGAGGGGGTGATGCTTTAATTAGAGTGGCTCTGAGAGCTTCTCTAATTAAAGCAGCTGCAGTGTCATGTGTATTCAGCATCCTGCACTTCAAAATGGCAGCAGGGGCGCTTTAACCATTTTGAAACATGGGGATGCTGAATACATGTGGCGCAGGGGCTGTTGGCATGCGCTAATTAACAAGCTTCAGGAGACTTGCAGCAGACTCGATTAATTAAGTCTGCTCCAACCCGTGCTAATTAGCATGCATCAGAGTAGAGGTCTGTCACTTGTCTAGGTGCCCTAAGAGACTAAAAAGGGAGATTAAAAAAGAAAAACATATACTGGATGTGCATTTTATATCTGAGTAATAAAACCAATCAATCCATCAGTTCTTGTGATGGTCATTGGCCAATAGTATTGCAAGTCAGTATATCTGTTAGAAATTATGACTTATGGCTGTGGTAATAAGCACTCTTAAATATATCATAATGAGTAATATTCTCATTATGATATCTGCTGACAAGAATGAAATGAACTTTTTTGTGGCAGTGTTTTCAGATGCTGTGGCTCACACCTAAATATAAATCCCATGTAGACTTGAAATAGTAAACTTAAAATCCTGTATTATCAATGACATTAACACAGACTGTTTTGAACTTTATGCATTATTGCTGGAATTCTATTTTGGGCTTCAGGAGTCTTTCCTTAAAGCTTTTCAAAATTAACTTTGTTCCTTCATTTCTAAAAATAACCACAGGTAAAAAGATTCTTCTGAAAGTTTTGAGGGACAACTGAAACTTTCATAAAATCAGTGTTAAAAGAATTATCAGCTTCAATACAGGAAACGATATGAATTTTGAAGAACATGGACGTAGGGATCCCTGTTCTTTTTTCCTTTTCATCAACAATAGTAATTATTTTTGTGAGGTTTTGTCTTCTGGACATTTCTTTCTAAATAACTATGATAATGAATGTCCAATTTCTGCCCTCACCTCTGCAGGCACATAGAGAAAAAACAGAATGATGTGTACAATTTTGCTAAATATAGTGGTTAAAGAATGGAGATCCTACCAAGAAAGTAAAAGTGAAGAATTTGATCCTTTGAGATGTACTTTCAGGATCTCCATGTATTGTAGCATTGGGGAAACTTTAGGGGCTGGGATAAAATACCACCAGTGGATGCAATCCCTCCAGTTAAACCCCCACAGTGAGCGACTGAGGCAGTGGTCATGCAAGACAACCATTGGTCTCAGAGAGCAGAAATCCATGTTCAATGCAGGATCAAAGTCTTAGACATTCTTTACACTGTAATAAGTGTTACTGGTATTGATTTATATAAAAAAAGATAATGCTTGGCAATCTTGAATTCTGCAACACATCACTGAACTGGGAGATAAGGGTGTGGGAGCATATATGATTCCAGTGGATTTCGGATAAGCACTTGATAATGATATCACACACATTGATTTATAATATCAGGATGTGGAGTATGGGAATAATCTATTATGATGGATTTAAAATTGCACTAGTGTTAGGTAAAGAGTGTGTCAGGAAAAGAAGTTGTGGTGGAAAGATCGGGCAGGCAGCCAACTGTGTCAGGATTAGAACTACTGCAGTTTATTTTGTGTGCTATTGTGATTGCCAATGATGAGAATGACGTGGTGTACAGGATTATATATTTTTAAAAGGGTTAGATGATTTAGAATACTGTTGTTAAGATCAGTACATGCAGAACAGCAGTTTGCAAGAGCAAAGAACCATAAGGAAGCAGGCTATTCAGTGATGATTAGGAAAGTGATGAGTCTACATTTTCAAATTTGAGCGCATACTTTTGGGCACCTAAATAAAAGTGGCCTGATTTTTAGATGTTTAAACCTGATTTTTAAACCTCTAAGAATATCAGGTCATTCTTTATACCTTAAATACTGGATTTGGGGCTAAACCCTGGTCCTACTGAAGTCAATAGGAATTTTGCTATGGGTGCATCCATACTTGGCATCTCCTTTCCTTGGCTGGAACAACTGTACTGCCTACTTACTCCTGCATGCATATTCTAACAGAAGTATGCTGGTGAAGATGCTCCAGCATCATCCCCAGAAATTGTTCACATTGGACACTAAAATTCTGAGATTTGCAGGTAAAAGATGTCCTGGAGCATCTTCACTGGTGTATTCCTGATTGTGGCATGTAACATCCACAGTGGCTGTGTCTACATGAGATGCTGACTGCGCAGTTGTTGCTGTGTAGTCATTTAGTACTTGTGTACTCGTGAGAGTTTAATTGGAGGGACTGCATCCACGGGTGATATTTTGTCCCAGCCCCTAAATTTTCCCCCATGCTACAATACATGGAGATCCTGAAAGTACATCTCAAAGGATCAAAGTACTGAATGACTCAGCAGTAACCAGCATTACTGCATAGCTGTGTCCCTGCCCAGCTTCCTGGTGATGTTGACTGAGCAGTGGCTTGTTACTGCTGTGTGTCACGTCATGGTTTGTGCCACACAATGCTACTGTGCGATAGTAATGAGCTACTACACAGTAGTAATGAGCTATTGCACAGTAAGCATCTCATGTAGACGTAGCCAGTGAGTAGGTAGAGCATGCTATTGTTCTACTCACCCACCTGGGCAGAGCATGCTACTGCTGTGCTACAGGCGTTCCTAAGGTACCTGACATGAGGCATCCAAATGTGAAAGTTTTTACCTGGGCACATATTATAATGTGATTAGGGAAGAATAGCCTTATTATTTGTGTTCATTTGTTCCTCTCTAAGCAAGGACTATAACCCTTCTTGTGTGAACCTTTCTTGATCATAGAATGATAGGGCATTTTTACACATGCCCTGGGGAGTGCTTTAATTAGAGGGGCTCTGAGAGTTTTAGTTCAAGTGCCCCCACCACCATTTTTTTAAGGGATGCTGATATATGAGATGCAGGGGGCTGCTGGAGGGTGGCAATTTCCAGGCTCCAGCAGACTTGATTAATTGACTCTGATGCGGTGGAATTCCAGTGTGTCGGAGCAGCCTCAGCCCTCATGTATAGGAGCCCATAGAGTCATAGAAAATTAGGGTTGGAAAGGATCTCAGGAGATCATCAAGTCCAACCCCCTGGTCAAAGCAGGACCATTCCCAACTAGATCATCCCAGGCTATGGATAAGATTTCTAGGGTCTGAAATTTTGAGTAGTTGATTTCTTCCTGCTTGAACAGAGTTGGAGAATGGTAGCTACAATGTTGGCAGAAATTAAAGACAACCAGGAAGCAACAAAACAGGTCAAAAAGAATTAAGACATGCCATAGAAGATTCACAAAAGAAGATCAAAGGAGATTTAGCAATGCTAGAGAGAAATCAGCAACTGACGAAGAATGATCCCCAGTCAGAAATCAAATTCAGACAGCTGCAAAGGAGAATAGCTCTGCAACACAAGATACAAATCGAAGGATGTGGAATTACAGTTCCAAATGTCCAGATTGGTTTGGTGCATTCAAATCAAAGAGGGAAGCAGCAATCTGGCTGACAGACAAAGCTTTCCAGGATATGGAGAAGAGCCAACTTTGGAGCTTATCTAAGAGGAACTAAGGAGTTGGAAAAGTTCTTGATCTATGGAATATTAGAGAAGTTTTTAGGTCAATGGAAGAAACAACAAAAAACAAACAAACAAAAAAGGCTTTGCATAAGACAAACCCTTTCAAAGACTTTTCTAATTGTTTTCCAGTAGAGTTCATAGAGAACTGAACAAGCTATGATGGCTTGAGACATGATGGGAAAGTATGATAGGACATTCATTTGGCTCATATTTACATCATATCTCAAAAGGAGTGCGGGGGAGATGAAAAAAGGAACTAATTTAAGCATACCAGCCTTACTGCTGTTTCAGAATTTGGTGTCAGAAAAAGTGAGTAGGTTATCCAGCCTTGGTTACAAGCCCTGTATACAAAAGTTTGGAGCCAGCTTTCTGTATTTTCTAGAGCTCATCTCTGCCCTGAAGAAGGAAAAGCTAAGGAACTTCACCTGACCTGTCAGACAACCTGAGGATATTGGTGTATTAGGCATATCCAGGTATGAGCAGAAGCACTGCAGATAAATTAGCCAGGAGCTCATTTCTTTGTCCAACTGGATTTGAATCTTTAAACTGAAAACTGTATGAACAGAAGACAAGGAAATCTTATGGACGTGAATTTGCTGCAGCACTGAAATTTTCCTATATGTCTGTACAGTAATAAGGATAGCAACTCTTTGTGTGAAACTTGGAAACAATGAACCACCACAAATTCTGTAAGTACAAATGTATGTCTAGTGTTTATAATGAGAAAAGGGGATACTAAAAGGATGCATGGAATGCCATAGATACTTGAAAATAAGCTAAAATGTAGTTCTTGGAATAACTAGCATGGGAAATAATGCAGAAGGCAATGGAAACACTTCCATGGAATGTGGGTACTTGAAGACTAATCATATATATTTTTTAACAAAAATAAAATCAAGATAGGAAAGAACGTCACAGCTGCCACTGAAAGCTTTCCAGTTGAGGAAATATGCTGATTCCAAGTTGAAGAAGCAGACCTGATCAGAAGCATGTCATTACATATACTTTGTTCCATTTAGGAGGACAGTGCAAATAAGGTCCTAAACAGAACAAGGAGCTGACTACAGAGGACAGAAGTGCACCAAGGAAAGGAGAGTACCCTCCTTGGTGTTGAAATCTAACATGGGAATTTTGTTCAACTGTACCTGTGGTGGCAGAAAGATCTCCTCATAATTTGCTTGTACTGCTGGAAAATACCAAAGATGGACTCTAGAACAGATAAAGGACCTGATTCTTTTCTCAACAAACCAATTTTATTCTAGTATAACTCCATTTACTTCAGTTAGGTTACTTTTCACTTACATTAGTCAATAAGAAGAGAATCAGGCCCCAAAACTATTCAAGAGGCATCTTGATAATTATATAGTACGAGACTGAGACACAATTTAACTGCTAAGATTTGAAGAAAAGTTTCCCAGGAGCCCTCAGAATAGTCCACGCCAGTCAGCTGCATGTATGACAATTCCTGGAGAAAATATTATTTCCCCTCAAAACTCTCCAAATCAAGTCTAGGTTATTTAGGTGTTTTTTGATGCTTCTTTTTAAGGAGTCACTTTAATCAGGACATTACATAACTTTTCATATCTTTCTTAAAAGCAGAGGTTTAAGGCTGAATCCTATTTCACTTATATGCCCAAGTGGCATGTAAGTGAGCTAGCTAGCTGTATACCCGTTGCTTTCAACACTTATGCAAAGTTTGCAATCCTCCTCTATGGGCAGTGTGGATATATAAGTATTCACAGACTATTGAGTATGTACAATAGGCTATAGGCTAGCTGAGTAGGTACTTTACACTCTATGCATGTATAACGGGCAAATTTAAGTCTTGAAACTGTACTTGGAAAACCCTCATGACTAGCAGGTGTTATATGCTGGAGGAAGAGAGCAGAGCCCCTGCTTCAGACAGCTTCAGAATCCAGGGGGTGTGTACTGCTATTGATTGCCCTCTTTTCCCCCTGGCTGCTGTGGGGGGAGAAGGAAAAGCAGGGGTCAGAAGGGCAGGGAAGGGTGAAAAGCAGCATTGCTCATCCCCTGGGCTCAGGAGTTGTACAAAAACTAGTGGCTGTCGCCAGAGCCCACACCAAGAAGTTGGTGAGCAAAAAGACAGTACATGTGGAGCTCCAGTGTCAATGGCACTGACATGCCAGTAAACTCAGAGAGCTCTCTGTGTGTGTTGTACAGTGAAAGAGGTTGTGGTCACACCCCCTCACCTCCCTCTTGAATCTGCTCATGGGCATGTAAAGTAAAACAGGGTGCTGCCCTCAATATTTCAGTGCATGTATTTTCCAAAGACATGACGATGAGTTTATAATATATTCAAATGTGTACCCAGAACGCGTTTAATATAGGGGTAAGAGTGTGGGTTCAAGGCAGAAATGGGGCCAAGCTTCAATTCAGGAGTCCCTAAAGTAGTAGTTGAATTTACAGTGCCAAATGGTTCAGAAAGCTGGTGCTCTTAAGGGGTTTGCTATAATCTGGAATTTAAGTCTTACAAAAAAGCTTGTTCCTGTTTTGGCAACATCTGAAACAGAATTGAAAAATAGGCTAATTCTGTATTTGAATCTGACCTGGAGCTGGGATCAGATCTGGGATTTCAAATCCAGGCATCCCTCCAATGAAAGTCAAAGCAGTTCAGAATTAAGATTCTAGTTTTATTCCAGTCCTGGCTTTCTGAGACTTTTAAAGACCAGTATGTGCATCAGTCCATCTTATGGTGTAATGGCATGTTGTTTGATTTTTTTAATATCAAGGTTGTTGTTAGATTCTTCTATAAATCATAAAACATTAACTTTCTTTTGATATTCACTGGGGACTCAGTAAAAATGGTGTGTGGAGATGAATGAAGTGAACTCCAGTTAAAACCGCAAAAGCCTACCCAAATGAATATTTGTGCACATGTTAAAATTTGTCCCTAGGGCTAGGGACAGACATTACACATAAACTGGTTTAAGTGATCAGAAACTGGTTTAAATCTGTAACAGAACAAATGTGCAGTGCACATAAATCAGTTTGAAAATGCCTGAAACCGGTTTGAGATAAACATGGTTGAATATAGTGTCAGACTTAACTGATTTGGCTCAAACCAGTTTATGCAATGTCTATCCCAGACCCCTTGCTGGTGTAAGATAAACCAGACACCCCCAGCATCTCGGAATGCTCTTGGGACCGGGCAGGGTGCAGAGCTGGCCCCTCCCCTCTGCCTTACACAGACACCTCTCAGCATTAGCTAGCAGATCACACGCTGGCTATGGTTCATGCTCTGGGAGAGGACAGAGGCATACAGGCTTTTTGGAGCTAATCAACAGGTAGCTTAATGTCTTTCCTTGGAAGAGCTGTTTAAGAAGAACTCCATTAGTTAATGGATAGAGGCTTGTTTTCTTAATGAGTGATAAACACTGAGTTCAGGGTGGTAAACATTCCCTGCTGGGCTGCTTGGGGGCATGGATAATGAGAATGTCCTCTCCGGGCCTGCCCCCCCGCAGCTTAGTCCTGGGGAAGGAAGGGTATCTCTAGCACCACCCCTGGCTTCTAGCCTGAGCCACTGCAGGCATGTCCCTGAATTTTTGGAATGTCTACCTGGGTTACAAAATGATTTAGCTTAGCCAGGTTAGACTAACCTGCAAAGAATGAATCAATTCAGGCTCAGGCTTTTTGAATGTCTGTCTCTAGCCTAAATGATCAAGCAAGGAATCTATAAAGACGATTCAGGATGACCTTTGGTACTGCAGATTCTGTTGAAATCAGTACGAATCACATGGCAACAGATCTACCTACATTTAAAAATGTAATTCCTAATTTTCAAAGAAGTTTTACTCTCTGAATGAAATAGAAACAAACTTTCTAAAATATAATCAAATATAATAATTTGGTGGTTGTTCTTTAGCTGTTGTATCCCCCTCTTTTTTCCTTGTGAAAATGGCACTCTTCCAAGTTCTCAGAGAGCAATCATGTCTTCTCAAGTTTGCAAATGTCTGGTGATTACAGGGCAGTTTTCTGTTCATTTACTGTTTGGCTGCACAAATCTAGCAGTTGTATTACCAGAAAAAACTGAGGGACAGAGAAAAATAGAACTTTACCATATACACTGATGGTTTTAGGAACCTTTCACAAAATGAGACGTGTTCAAAACACTTTGGGGGCCCTGCTTTCAGTAAGCAGCATCTACATTCAGGTACAAGGAGAAATGAACAAATGGTGTATTCTGCAGTTAGAACCAAATTCTATGAGGTCAATAAAAGTGTTTAGTATCTTTTAGGACTGAGTTCTTAACAGGAAGAAATGGAGAATTTTTTATGGTGTGACTATTTATTTGTATTATTTTCAATATGGTTATTAATATTTATAAACAATGATATTTTTTAGAAATTATAAGTGAAGCATTGTAAAAATGAATTAACGTTCAAGTAAAGTACATTTCTTTTGCTTTCTGCAGTAATCGAAAGGTTAATTAATGGCTTGTTTATAAAATAATACACAGGTTCTATACTATGGATTATTTTCATAATTAAAATACTAGATTCAAAATATCAACAGTTTTAGATCAAATGGCTTCATTAGCATGCAGCAGAGAACATACGCCTACATTGTTGATACCATTTTTCTTGTTTAATCCATGGCAGCTAAGCAAACTGGCAGCACTTAACATGATTATGTCAAGATCTCACACAAGTTAGCTCACAGCCAAGGGCTGACATGTAGAGTCAATACGCCAGGGCTAATTATGTTGATGTAAAAAAAGTTACCTTTCTTTGTGCATGATAAATGTTTCACATAGATAAAAGCATGTTTGTGTATTGTGGATTTTACCCTAAAGATTGCACCGAAAGGTCAGCAATCTTTGATGCAATTTAATTACAATATTGTTGATTATACATGCCTTGTAATCTGATACTCAGATCAAAGTATAAAGCATGAAGTTTGAAAAATATATGTGTATTATGACTTCTAATCACCATTTTCACTCAGTGATTAAGTCTGGAAGTGCTAGCAAGTCCACGTTAACCTTTGAAATGAATGCTTTGACTACAGTCATTGTCCTTGTTTTTTGCTCTTCACAAATTGAAAACATTAGCATATCCTTTTCTATGAATATAGGAGGGGGGAAGTAGCTCTCAGAGATTATTACAAAAGACCTGGGTGCAAACATTGGATTAACATTTATGTCTACAATTTCAAAAACATTTTTCCCAGGTGATCTTTCAATTTTCTTCTTTGCCTGAGTTTCTGTGGTCCTATCTGCATTTGGCACCCATGATTAATGGAAGGTATATTGGGAAATGCAAAATTATAGATCTGCACTTCTTGTGAAGTTCAATTGCATACTTAAAAGCACTCAGGGCTCCTGGTAGAGGTGATATCTTTTATTAGACCAAGAAGATATTTGCAAAAAAAAGTCTTAATTGCAAGCTCTTGGGCACAAACACCCTTCATCAGGCATTGGAGAAAAGATTGTAAAATTTCTTCTGGGTAGAAATGAAAGTTCATATTTCATAGGATTTCACAGAGGAGTCAATAGATGGAAAACTCCTTTGGGCAGTCAGTTCTTAGCTGGTAAAGTCTCTCACCTCGTGAGGATCTGTGATGATGCAAATTAGCTTGAACTAAGGCAGGAACAGTATCTCAGGTTTCAGGTGGTCAGAGTTGCTTCCTGCTTGGGAAAATCTGAAGATTTCATTTAAAAAATCAGCTAAAATTCGATATCTTCCATGTGTCAGGTATCCAGGTCGTAGTCACGAAAAACTCCTTTGGGCAGACAGGTCTGTAAAAAATCTTGTTGGTCTAATAAAATATATTACCTCTACCATGAGCCTTCATTGCTTTTTCCTCTAGACCAATGTGCCTACAACCTGCATACCATTGCACACTTAGTCATTTTAAAAGGGAATGGACACATTTCATAAGAGTGTGAATTCAGGTCATGGGAAAAGCATTGGCTTAACCGTACTAGAGATTTCTATTTTCATATGATAGGGCCTGTGAAAGTTCCCCCAAAATGTGTTTGACATTAAAATATATTCAATGTGTCATAAAATACCATCGTCATTTTTACTACCATAACTTCATACTGCAGTAGAAATAGCTTCATTCTGAAGTGGAAAGTGTATAGGTCATGGAATAACTTATTAACATTAGTGAATTGGCCTTTTTTATTACTTTATGTGCACAATATGGGGGCCATCCTTGGAGAATAATCCTTCACAGATTGGCACCAGATAATATATCAAGTATTATCTTGCCAGTAATTTCCATGTAATTACCAGTTGGTAGGCAAATCCTATTTTTGGTGCCACAAATAACTCCATAGGCTTCTTTAACTCTTTAATTGTTGACTACAGGGATCAACAGTGTTTTGGGGGGGGATGCAGAATGACTCACTTTGTGTCAGAGGTGGGCAGGCAGTAGGGCCCACCTGTTGCTTCTCCCCAGAGCTCAGCTGCATTGTGGCACAAGCCCCTCTCTGCCCAACTGCAGTGTGGAAAGAGCAGAATTTCACCTCTGCCAATGCCCCAGGCTGCTGATTGTGGCACGGTGCAGGGACAGCTTCATGCTTCCCAGTGCCGCTGAAGGCACGCTTCTGTGGGCTGTGTCCAAATCTCTGAAGGCTGTGGGTTGCTGAACCCTGGTTTACTAGATTAAAAACTACTTGGACTCCTAGAAATAGAAAATACTGCTTATCCAGTGTAATTTTTGCCCTGTTTTGAGAACTCTGACTGAGGAACGTTATAAGCTAACTCTTAAAACTACTTAATGGAAGGGGGTGATGTGGCACTTGCTGAAATTCAGCATCCGTCCCCACTGCAACACACCCTTCAAAGACAGATTTCTTCAGTAACGACAATTCACAGATAAACTCCCTTGAGGGCAATAAAGTCTTGGCATCTGTACTCCTTTTTGGGAACAAGTACTCTGAAGAGCTATCCTTGATGCCTAATGAACCAAGAACCAAAACCTTGGATTTCATTACGGTTATGATTCCTTATTCCACTAGAGTCTCTCATCAAAATGTGGTCCCATTAAGTGAAAGAGGCACTGTGCATCACTCCATTAAAATGTGCTAAGCTAACTTCTTGTCAGGCACAAGATAAAATGAAATATAATTATTTAGGATCTGTTCCTAGTAGACTGGGGCACATATCACAGACATGGGATATGTGTAAAACAATTGAGAATTCTTATAGCAAGGCCCAATTTTGAATGTCTTGGGTCCAGAGAGTCAGGGTTTTCCAGTGGACAAGAAATCAGGAAACCCTTGAGTCGAAATCAGGAAACCCTTGCGTCATACTTCTGACTCAGCTAATAGTGGCCACTAGCTTTGAGGTACTCACTTAGGGTCAGATTCTGCTTGGTCTTTGTATCAGAGAAAGAGAAGAGAGAGTACAGAGTCCTTCCCCCCAACTTTTTAATGCACTCCACTATGACATGCAGTCTTGTGTTAGCAGGCAGAGATCAGAAAAGTCACAAACACACTTTGGAAGTAGTGAACTGTATAGAAGGCTGGTACATTTGCCTGTTTGGGGAAGATAGAAACTTACAATGATGAAAATCAGGCATAGGGAGGTAGAAAAGAACTAGAAATACAGTGGTAACGTCTGAGATACTTTGTTCAGGGAGAAATCCATTAGAGATCATATTTTCAAATAGAAGTCCAAGCCTTTTGGCATTTCAGTGCTAAATTCCCTTAGCAGAATTATTGCAACTGGACATATAAACCAAATTGATGAAAATGAAGTAGATGTTTAACTACTTATAAAAGCACCTAATATAAGCACATAATTGTTGCCACTGTGTATGCAAATAACGGTTGTTATTGCAGATTTGTATACATGGCCCTTGGTTTCTTGACTACATTGTAAGCCAAAACTTAAATACACGTAAGTATTTATTTAGGCAGTAGAAGTGTGGCAATGCTTGCTGTTGATGCTTGTCACTGACAAAGACAATAGGTATGACATCTATGTCCAAATGATGCTCTAACACCACTTCCAATCTCATAGCTTCTAACTGCCTTGCAAATTTAATAATATACATGCATGACATTCTGTCTAGTTAGTGTGTGTTATTAACTCAGTTGTATTGCCTCACATTGAGTTATATCATGCAAGTTACCTGCTTGGGTGCGGAATAGCAGACAATAATAGATAGGAGAGGACCAAACCTGAATGGAGAAGGTCTTAAACATAGCAAAAAGGACTAATACCAGTCAGAGACCATAGTAGGCCCCTCTTTTAAGTACATATGTTTGACAAAGGCATGCTGTGGGTCACTTGGTATTTGAAGAGTCTTTGAATATTTCAGCACATTGAATTTCTCAAATTCCACTCTAAAATTGGGCACAAGGTTTATATAGCTGCATGGTGAGGGTTTTTTCCCCCCCTCCCAAAGAGTTCATTTGAATCTACCCATGCCTGAGAATACTACTCCTATTTGGCTTAAAGTCAATGATTTTCAGGAAAAAAGCAAACTATAGAAAGAATAATGATTTGTAGAAATCTACAGGAGGTCTGAGTCCTAAGTCCAAATGTGACATTGCTTACAATTACATAAATAGTGTTCCCATGCATTTATCCCGGCAATAACCAATAGCTAATAACAAATTATAGAGGCCCAATGTGATTTACACACAGAGATTTCTATGCAGGACTTTGTGTGAATAAAAATGACTATCATTTCTTTTTCTACCAGAAGAAAGGAATCAATCGAATCCTTGTGGAGAATATAATTTTCTTCCATCTAGTTTTAAACAGCATTAGCACAGCAATCAGATGTTGAGGTAAAAGATAAATACATCTGGACCTGGGTCTGAAAATGTACAAAACATTGGAAAATAAAGAGAACAGCGTCTTAGCCTTTGTATTTCATAGAACATTAGCATTTTGCTGTATAGGCTTATAGCTTCTCAAATTGTTTTCCCTCCAAGTGATTTATTTCATTGTTTAAAAACATACAAAATGCTTGTTGAATACTGGAAAAAAATGTTTCAGGTTTAAGATTTAAGATTTCATCATTTTTAAATGAATTTGGCATCATAATAATGTTACTAATCTAGAATTGCTTCTTCTCTAGTTGATATTTCAGAGATTTTTGTAATATGTAACATTATAGAGAAGGTAGGCCAGCTTTGTCAAGAGAGAAGGAAATGCAATGCCATTAATACTTACACTGTATTTGGAAATAACACAGAGAACTCAGTGTCCTGTAATTATGAAAAGAGGCAATAACAATGTGATAAAGACAACCCCATGTGGTCATCTTCATTGCTTAGAAAAAAGGGAACCAGCTAAATAAGGGCAACGATCCAGTCCTCAGAACTGAAGGAAATGGTTGTGTGTGTGTATGTATGTGTGTGTGTGGAGGACAGCTGGGGGGGAGGAATGAAGGGCTTCCGCAGATGTGCTAGTAGGAGAAAGACGATTAACAAAGACGGGAAGATCTGAATAAAATGGTTGAGTGCAGTCACATCACATACTGTGCTGCTGTAACTTTCTGGTGTTGAATGCTGCGTTGTAGATGTCTTTAAGTCTAGTTGTGCAGAAGAAAGAATGGGTTTCTTTTCAGTAGGGCAGAGTTCAGAAGCTGTTATGAGATCACAGCTTTTGATTCATGATTTTTTGTCTTAACAGACTAGCTTATCTCATTTCATTTTCAGACCGCACATACAATACTTTGTGTAAAGAGGTTTTAATGCTTTAAAAACAAGCAAACAAACAAAAAAACCAGATGACAAGTAATGCAAGGAAGGTTAGAGCTTGAGGTTCCTACTCAGGTTACCTCCACCCTTTGTTGGACAAACTCCCTGATTGAAGTGGGATTTTGGTGGTGTAGAAGCTTAGTCAGGACTTCGGCTTTTAATGGCAGGAAATAACAATGGAAAAACTACAGAAGAAATACATGTTCTGACTTTCATTTAAACATCAAAGTCACAGTCCCTTTAAATTCAAAAGAAACACAGGCATTTTCATGTAAGAGCAGATTTTTTTGGCCCCGCTATCCTGCTTCTGTCACAGCTGTCTGTATTTGAGACACACTTACTGCCATTTTCTTACACGTAATTTTTTAACGTGACTCCATGTGAAAAAAAATGGCAACAAGTACTGCTATGACTGATAAAGAGGCACCCAGTTAGATTAAGAAATGACACCCCTAGAAACTGGTATAATGGGATTTAAAGGAACAGCTTGGAAAGGCGGATGTAAGAAATGCTTAGTTTTTCGAGAGTGTTGAATGTATAATTTATACTTGTGCTGTAATGCATCCTCAAAAATGTATCACTTAGGGCGAGACTGGATTCTTACTGGATACTACTGTGTGTAAGCAGTAGCACTAGCCTTGCAGGACACCAGAGAGCAGTTTTACCTCCTTTGTCCTGCTCTAGAAACTGGGTACATTTCTTTCTTCTTGTTCACAGGGAAGCTTCCTTTTTCTTGGGTGCCCAATCTGGTTGATAAGTGGGTGGAACTGTTCCTCCCTTTTTCTTTCTCTCACCTCCCCTTCTAGCCTATAGGCTCAGGGAGTAGTGATACCAGACTCATGGCCCTTTTCACCCCTCTCAACAACTGGCATTATAATTGGAGCAGGGGCAAGTACCAGAGTGCTTACTTCCTTTACTTCCCAGCATGGCTGAGTAAGCATGGTGACAATCTAGCTATTCATGTAGCAGAGCAGGAGAACTAGGTTAACATTAGGTTCTCAAGTTATCTCATAGGATTCTGTCTCTGACTTTTGCCTCTATTATCTGTTATTTTCATCCGTTTTATTCCATATATTCATTTTATGCCACTTACTAGTGCAGTCTTTTTTTTCCCTTTGTGTTTTTATGATTTGTAGTGTATCTGTATCTGAGGGGGAAAAATCAATAAAACGTTCAAATAAAACCAGTGAAGAACAAAGAAAGAATCACATAGACTGGAAAAGGATGTGCTGTATTTTCAAGACCACTTGAAAGATCTTTATGTTTGTGTGCAGGAGCTCACGTTTGCTTTAGGAGGCATATTCAAGGATATCTGAAAAATATTCTTTAGTATTCGTGGAAGGAGAAATATATTTAGTGTAGTTGATGGCAAAAAAAGAACTTGACAGAACTGAAGCTTTTATGTTTATGTGAGCTAGGAAATTGTAGTGTAGCATACAAACATACTGTATCTATCTGATTCTGAAGATAAGCAAGGAGGAAGCAACTAGCCAGGTTGGAAAGGCAAGCATTAGAATTAAAGATAAAGAGAGATGACAGTGCCATTTTTGTTAAAACAGGCAATAGGTGGGTAAGTTTGTACTCAGCAGAGCAAAACCTTTTGCAGATTTGGTCACATTGTTTTTAGATGGCATTTCAAAGTGCATGTCTCTGATAAATATGTAGGGAAAATAACCTGTATTGAGATAATGGGATATGATTAGATCATGAGAAATCCAGAGCCCCCAGAAGAGAGTTGATACTGAGAACAGACTAAAATGCAAGTAGGCAGGTTGTGAAAAGATTAATATTTGCACAACAGGAGGATGTGAGCTGGTTGCACTGTCTGATAAGAGCTCATAAAGCAGACTTTTTACCCTCCTTTGAGGAACCTTCAAATACCCTCTTCCTGAAAAAGATGTTTGGTCATTATTTAGTGAGGACATACACAATACTTATGGAAGCTTGCATGTCTATGCATGGATTTGGTAATATTCAAGTAGCTGCAGAACAGAGCACTGACTGAGATTATGATATACACAGTTATAGAGAGGGATTCAGGTGGACTGGAGAAAAGATGAAAGCAACGGTTGCCTAAAATGATAAACACTGAGGATCATATGTTCTGCTGATTAGAACTGATGTAGCTTCTACACTGATTTATAGAAAGTTTAGCTTAGAGACCTGATGAAAACAAGGAATCCTTCCTAGTCTTGACATAGAACATAACTGTTCTTGTATGGGATTTCAGCATTCAATGTTATACAAAATGTAAGGTATTACAAAGCCTGCGTTCAGTTCTCTTCATCCTGAGCATAAAAAGCTAATATTTACCTCTTTGCCTTGCTGCCTTTTAAAAAGCCTTAGGGCTGGCCTTTGGCTTTATGTGGCATATTACAAACAAAAGGCCAAACACTTTGTTGGTGTATAAAGATATGGCAGTTTTGCATGACACAATTTGCCCATATGTACCAGTGATGAATTTGACTCAATATTTGTAAAAAAAAATTGTCCATTCTTTATTTAACTAAAAAATAGACCTGCTTGAAAATTATCCATCAAAGCATTTTATAGATTCATAGATTGTAAGGGGCTGGAAGAGACCTTGGACAATCATTGGGTCCAGCCCCCTGCACCAGGCAGGAAAGAGAACTGGGGTCAAGTGACCCCCATGAGGTGACTGTCCAGTCTCCTTTTGAAGATTTCCAGGGTAGGTGACTGCACCACCTCAGGAAGGAGCTGATTCCAGTCTGGGCACGCTGACTGTGAAGAAGTTTTTCCTAATGTTGAGCCTGAAATGGTCTTCCAGGAGTTTGTGACCATTACTCCTGGTTTTCCCCAAAGGTGCCCTGATGAACAGTTGTTCACTGAGCCCTTGATGTATGGCTCTGATATAGCAGTAAGCTGCTACCAAGTCCCCTCTCAGCCTTGTCTTTTCCAGGCTGAAGAGTCCCAGGTCCCTCAGCTTTTCCTTGTGTGGCTTTCTGTGCAAGTCTCTGATCATATGGGTGGCTCTTCTCTGGACTCTCTTAAGCTTTCCCACGTCCACCTGCGGTCTCACCAGTGCTGAATAAACCAGAAGAATCACTTGCTTGGTTTTGCTTGAGATGCATCGATTGATGCATGTCAGAGTATTGTTTTCCCTGCTGGCTACAGTGTCGCACTGCCAGCTCATATTCATACTGGGGTCTGTTGTTACTCCAAGGGCCCTTTCATTCGTGGTGCTGGTCAGTTTGGCACCACCAAGCCTGTAAGTGTGTAGGGGGCTGTTCATTCCCAGGTGGAGCACTTTATGTTTATCGACCTTGAACTTCACCTGGTTCCATTTTTCAGTGGAATCTTGGGGTTTTGTTTAGACCATATTTTGGTGAACGGGGTATGTTTTCACATAAAATATTGAATGTTCAGATTTCAGTTTTTGACACATGTCAGCATTTCTACACGAAAAGAATTTTGAGTATCTGTACGAAAAGTGCTTCAGCTAATACAACTACTACATTATCAGAGGATATATTGAATGTGAAAACATGTTCCTTTCCCACAACACAGGGTCAGATTCTGAGGTCCTTCCTACAGTGTCATGAAAACCTAAATGTAACTGTCATCTCAAAAAGCTTTGGTAATTGGAGATGGAGTAGGAATTGCATACCATTCCTACAGGGGACACAAAATGAAGGAAACAAGGCAGAGGGGATAATATATGAAAGGAAGCAGAAGGAATTATTACTGCCAAGTCCAACAAGCATTCAGAGCAGGGTGTCAGAAGAGATTGACTTCAATAAAAATTGCGTGAGTAACAGCAGAGCTAAATCTCTGAGTAAGAACCTTGGGAATTGGACCATTGTTTGATATTTCCTCAATAACTTTACATGTCACTCAGCATCAGTAGCTGGCAGAGAAGCTGACGCTGTCTGAAATAGTTTTGTTGTTAGGCATTGGCAACTCTCTAATTAGTCTTGTTTTATAAGGAGCTGCTGTGGTGTACATTACTGTCTTCATCCTTGGCTTGTTGATTGGTATGTTCAACTATTTCTCACAGCTGTTGCAATCTATTTTGACATCTGCTTTGAATCTGTTGTGGCAATGATTCCTTCCCTAACATTTCTTTAGCATTCTCAGTCATCATCTATATCTTATTTGTTATTAACTGGAAAACATGGGTAATGGTAGATATTGCAATAAATCCTCTCTAATGCCTTTACATGCCTGAGTGACACTTTTGTACCTGTGTAACTGCAATGTTTGGCACTCACTCCACCATTTCTCCCTAATGATTCAGGTACTTTCCAGGCAGTGAGGGACACAGGTTCTAGGCCCTCTCACCCAGTAAAGATTTGAATTTGCATCTGCCACTGCCCAGCTTGGCAATATATTTACCATGCCATGGGCAAAGCAATGCCCAGAGTATTCTCTGTTTGCTTCTTGAGGGTGGACAGCCTCTGGACAGCCAGGATGTGAAAGAAATGTGGAGCCAGGAGGTGGTTAAAGTAGACATACGGTGTCTCAGTGAGATGGATGTTGCTACATGGAAGAAAAGGCCCAGCCCAACCCTGGCCCCCAAGGGGTAGAACCTACCCCACAGCTGTTTATCAATTTTATCAATTGAATGTGGTTCCTATTTTCAAAAAAGGGAGGAAGGAGGACCCAGGAAACTATAGGTCCACTAGTCTTACCTGGGTCCTGGGGAAGCTTTTTGAGAAAATTTTCCTGGCGCATGTCCATGAAGGGCCAGCAGGGAAGACTATGCTTAGGGGCAACCAACACGGGTTCATTAGAGGCAGGTCCTGTCAGACCAACTTGGTGGCCTTCTATGACCAGGTCACCAAATCCTTGGATGCAGGTGTCATGGTGGATGTAGTCTTTCTGGACTTTAGAAAGGCCTTTGACACAGTCTTTCACCCCATTCTCATTAGAAAACTAGGGGACTGTGGTGTTGATGCCTACGCAGTCAGAAGGGTCACTAGCTGGCTAGAGGGCTGCACCCAGAGAGTGCTGGTGGATGGGTCTTATTTGACCTGGAGGGATGTGGGCAGTGGGGTCCCCCAGGGCTCAGTCCTCGGGCCTGCACTGTTCAACATCTTCATCAGCGACTTGAATGAGGGGGTAAAATGCACCCTGTTCAAATTTGCTGGTGACACTAAGATGTGGGGTGAAGTGGGCACATTAGAAGGAAGGAATAGGCTGCAATTGGATCTGGAAAAGCTACAGGGGTGGGTGGATGAGAACAGGATGGGTTTCAACACTGACAAGTGCAGGGTACTGCACCTGGGGAGGAAGAACCAGCAGCATACCTACAGGCTGGGGAACTCCCTTCTCGTCAGTGCAGAGGCA
>NW_017728886.1:46642927-46670079 GCF_001723895.1 Crocodylus porosus
GGATCTAGTGGCCATTTACAAACTAGTCAGAGGGGACCAGCAGGCATTGGGGGAGTCCCTGTTCCCCCGAGCACTGCCAGGAGTGACAGGAAATAATGGTCACAAGCTGGCAGAGGGTAGATTCAGGCTAGACATCAGGAAGCGCTACTTCACTGTCAGGGCGGCTAGGGTCTGGAACCAACTTCCAAGCGAAGTGGTGCTGGCTCCTACCCTGGCGGGTCTTTAAAAGGAGGCTGGATGAACACCTGGTTGGGTCATTTGACCTCAGTACTCTTTGCTGCCATGGCAGGTGTCAGACTTGATGATCTGCTCAGATCCCTTCCGACCCTGCCAACTATGAAACTAAGAATATTAAATGCAAGGTACAGAAAAATCATTATGGGCAGGGGTGAAAATCTAGGGTACTCTTCCTCCAAAGCAACATCCATCTCATTTGGCACCAACCTTGCTCTCTTCTTCCTATATATCTTTTCTTCCTGGCTGGCCAGTGGGCAAGCTTTAAGAGCAGGACTTGAGATCATTGGGTAGTAGCTAGCTCATAGCCTGATGGGGAAGCAGATGTAGGTGCAAATCTTCCTCAAGGTGAGAGGAACATAGAACTTGGGTTTGCTCCCTTTACTATGGGTGAAGCTAAATGTTACACTTAGTAGTCTATAGATTTATTGTGGTTTAAGTTAGAATGTGCTGTGAATGGTCACACTTTAAGGATTAACACTGTTTCCTGTCTGCACAGCTCTGACTTGTCCCTAGAGGCCTGGCAAATGGGAATGGTTAGTAGCCAGGAGACCTGGACTCTACTCCTGTGCTGGGTGGGACAGGGAGTGGTGCATCATGGGGTGCTGGAGGACTGAAAAGTACTCTTTTTATCTTCATGGAGCTTCTTGAAGTTTCCCTAACATGAGCTGGGCAGCCTGGCCCAGGGGTATTGCTTGCCTGATGTGATATAACTTTGAGATGCTCAGAGAGCACTTGGCATGAGTAGGGCCCTGAGAAAATTGCAATTTTGCAGCCTGCATGCATAATGTGAAATTAGTCCCACACTGTGATTTTTAAGTGTCTTGTGCCTGGGCCAGAAAATGCACGAAAGTGCAGGTTTCCTTTTTCAGGCTGGCAGTGTTTCAGCCTGCAAGGAGAAACCTGGGCTTCTGCAGTGTTTCAGCCTGCAAGCAGCTGCTGGGGCCATGGCCAGGATGCAGCCAGGCATCTGGATGAAGGTAAGTGTATAGGAATCGGGGAGAAGGGGACTTGGAGGGCCAGTGCTTGGGGACTGTCTGGGTGGGGATGAGCAGTGTGTGTGTGCCTGCCATAGGCAGCAGAAGGCTAGAGCTAATGGGGCTTAAATCCCCAAAACTTTTCACAGTGGCCAGCTACTGCAGCAGCTCTATGGTGCTGCAGTACTGCATGTGCAGCCACTCCTCCGCTGCTGTTTATAGCCACAGAGTGCGACGGTCCCACAACCGCCACATGGGAGGGAGGAGTGGTATTAGGCAGGGCTCAGCCCTGCAAAATAGTATTTTCCCCCACTGCTTATGGTGCCTGCCACATGTGTGGCATGTGTGTGGGTAAAGTATCATTTTTCACAGAATATTCATGGAACTACTGGGACCCATTTGCCAAGATCAATGATAGTTCCACGAATATGCCATGAAAAATGATATTTTCCCCATGCATATGCCACAATTTTTCTATAAGAAATCCTCAATTTTCTCAGGGCTGGCCCCAGCCTCCCCTACCGCCCTGGGGTAACTTGCTGCATGCCAAAGTGCATGTGACACGGATGTTTTCTGGGGACAAGTAGCTGCAGTGCAAGGTGTGCTGCTGCTACTTGTCTCCAGGAAACCAAACATCCATGCTCATCTGGATGCTCCCTCTGTGGGCAAATGTGCTCTCCCTACCCAGGATCTTTAGGGTACTGGGTGACAAGTGTTTTCCTCCCATCCTTAGTGGAGCACCTGTTAGACATCTTCAGTTTCCATGCAGAAGGATTGAGACACAATTATCTGCATCATAGGGGCAGAGAAATCTCCTTTTTGTATTAATCAGATACAGTTATATCAAGATATCCTTATATATGATGTCAGTGCATGTAGACTTCCTTGTAATATATATCTTTGAGAGATCCTGTTCTCTCATCAGCAAAAATGGGACTAGGAATTAGACATTCTTCTAATTCTGTCCACAAGGAGCAACCACCATTCCTGCCAAGACTTTACAAGTAAAGAGAACCCCGACATCTGTAGGAGAAGGGAAGGAATATGGTGGGAGGAAATTAGTGTTGTCTTCACTTGAAGAACCTACGTGCTGGGCCATACTTCTGTCTCCAGAAGTGAAGGGGGTGCTGTATTCCCTTCTCCATTCCTTTAACCTCTGCATGTACCTTCCCAATTACACCCCAGCTTGGGGTCTGCTAAACACTACAAGGACAGATACTTTTTTGTGTTGTTCATACAGCAGTGAAAGAACAAAACTGACATCCTTCTGCCTCCTGTCAAAGGTCCACCTGGCCTAACAGTCCATTAGGATAGCATTGTTAAGGCACAGCAATTTCTGTAGCCAATAGCATACAGAGGGGAGGATGGAGCTAGCTTAACATTTGGCTACCTTTGACTCCGTAGCCCAAATGACTGTTTAAGCTGCGTGGTGGGGATGAACTTTGGCAGGAATCAAGAGCAGGGCTTGGTCTTATACCTCTAGGAGAATAGCTGAGGAGTCAGGCATGTGTCTCCCTGTCTGCCCCACACCATCTGACTCTTCTACCACCCCAGAAAATTGTCCTCTGACTCACACATCTTTATTACTCTAGCAAAATAAAAAAAGGAACAAAAGCTTTGTTTTCAGTTCCAAGGCTGACTATGCAGAGCTAGCAGCTGGAGATCTTTTGAAGGGTATACTGACCAACAGAAGTCAATGAAAGTGCATGAAGATTGAACTGTTGAGTAACTTGTACGGAAGTATACATCATAATCCCTTTCTTGGAGTACAGCTGCAAGCTAACTCCACTGTAAGAAAAAAAAATTGCCAACAGCTTTTCCAACTAACTTCATTTTAAAAGTGACAGCCTTTTTCAAGGATTTAACCTGCTCTGCATTACTCTAATTCAGGAGCATCAAATTTGTTTTGGCTTCTAATGTAGCATTCTCAGAGTTCTCCCTGAGCTGGGAATTCTTATGGGAACATGGGGGCAAATATAGAAAAGTGCACTAAATTCCTTTAAAAATAAAAATATTATCAATAGTTTTGCTCTAGTAGCCTGTACACTATGTCCTGATGGAAGGGGCAAGTCTGGTAGTAAGGAGATGAGGCTGAGGTACCATTACACGTGGCATCTTGGCATTATACCTAATTGCTGGGTGTCTGAATAACTTATTGAAGCTATGAGTAGCCTGGCATCAGCTATACAAGCTATGTGGCTATACAAACTTTTCCAGGGGACCATCTTTTTCTCAGTTGGCCACCAAATCAGGAAAGCATCAAGGTACGTTAACCTCACCTTTCCTGCTACCCACCCAACACTGCACTCAGCTTGGTGGAACTCTTAAGTCCTGGGTCAATATTTAAAGAAATTCAGATAGCAAACTTTTCTTTTCAGCTGTGGAACCTAGAGAATCCAAATCCTAAAAATAACTTCTACAAAGGAAGAGGGATGACGATAATGAAGTAGAACTTAACATGAACAACATGCAGAACAGTAGGATCCCACCCACATATCAAATTAACCTTTCAGCAGATTACGTGTCAGCAGCTGATTCCTATTATTGGCAGGAATTCTAAAAATATTGCCAATCACTGTGGTATCACCCTATCAGTCTTCTTCCAAGTTCATAATCATCACTTTCTATACCAAAACTGGCTTAATTAACTGGGAGAAAGAGAACAGCTGGATGATTAGTATAATTATAAAAAATGATATTACCTGGACCCTGAAGCAGTTATTTCCGCACAAGTAATTTCAGAATATTCTTTTGGATTATATTCCTTGACATATAGACCACTTTGTCATGATCAGAATTCATATCTGAATCAAAGAGTACATGGTAATAATTGCACAGCCATGCCTTCTGCTGCTGACCCTGCTCAATTCATGAAGGTTCTTCAATGTTTTGCTTAAGCCCTGCATGAGGTAAGGCAACTGAGGTGAATAAAAGATGACCTCTTGTTGGATGGTCTTACGTCCTGGTGGAATGTGAAATAACCACCTGGGTCAAAATAGGAGAACTTTTCAAGTTATGCCTTAAAAACTTCAATATTTCACAGAAATTGGTGGAACCAGGGTACTATTTCTAAAATATCAGATTGCTGCCAAAGTGTGGCCTCTTACAAAAGTCACAAAGTCTGATCCAATTAGAACAGAACACATTTCAACTGCTTCTTTTTTCCCTGGTTAATGTTTGATTTCCTCCTATTAATGTGCTTTTGGGGGTTTTTTTTTGCTCACCTGGCAGCTTTACCAACATATACAATGTATAGGTCATGGCACTCCTCCATTTTGATTTATGTGTGAATAACTGGTTATTCTCTAAAAGCTGGATCTTGCTTAGGCCCTACTTTGGCCATCACTGACGGGTACGAGGGTAGGGGAAGCAGATCAGGCAAAATAGTAGTATTAACAAGAGTGGAGAGATGTGGGCTATGCATAAACTTGTCAGCATCACATTGTGGGTCTGGATCAGCACACAGGGGGAAGCAAAACATAAAGTAATCTTGGACTTTTTAAATGGAGGTGTAACATAAACGTCAAATCCCTGAAGTTTTATATAAAACTCCAAAGGCACATTTTGCCTTTCAACCAATAAAACACTCTTCTTCTTTATATGAGATCCAAACACATGGCGAATTTAAAATGGCAACTGATTAAAGTGAATGTGATTTCCCTGGCTGAGTTTCGAGAAGAGCAGGGACCAAGTAAAATGCACGAAGTATAAAATATAAATAGGCTTATAAAAATCTATTCCACTTTAACATCCCAGGATGTTTGTAATGTAGGTGTGAAAGTATCTTCAGTTTTGTGAAACAGAGATTTCAGATAATTTGCTAAAGTCACTGCACGTAACTGAGAAAGGTGCTATTTGGGATGACACCAAGTGAAGCGGCATTCTTACAGCATGTATTGGTTATGAAAACCTGTTTACACTTACTCTGCTGCGAGGTTTATTTTACCTACAGCTACTCCTTGCTTAATGTCATAGTTTCATTCTTGAAAAATGAGACTTTAATTGAAATTATGTTAAGCGAATCCAATTATGTCACAGTAGTTACCTAGTAGCAGGCGGCGGCCAAACAATGTTATAACCAAACAGTGCCTGACTTTAAATGAGTATGTACTCTAATAGATCAGTGACGTAATAATAAAACAACATTAACTGGGACAGCGTTAAGTAAGGAGTACCTGTATTTCACAACTGCACACCTGAGAGACTGTGCAGTTGATGGGGTAAGTGGGACCTGGTTTAGTGTAGTAAACTGGGCAACATGTAGTTTGTAAATAGCCATGGTATAAATTCTGGGCCGTTCAGCCAGTATGATTTCTGAACTGGGCTGGTTGAAAGTGTTGTTGAAGTCATTTTGACAGAAAAATCTGCTTGTTCAAAACACATGAAATGCTTATGAGTAGTGTCTGCTTCCTGTGAAAATTTGCTAGTGAAAAACTGAACAGCCAGAAACCATTTGGAAATGTACTGTAGTGTTGCAGAGGAGCTTGTCTTCATTTATGGGCCAGGTTCTCCAGCTGAATGACAGCTTCTGGAGTGCACCATTGCCAGGTCCTGTAATGGATTATCCCTGTCTCATCACTGAAGAAGCAGGAGACATTACACAGGGAGATTTGACATTACAAGTTTTCATTTTCAGCCAAAAGATTCTGGCCAAAATATTTGATTCTTTGGCTAAAATTTTATCTATACATTTTTCAGGGGAAAAATAGAAAGTTGTCTATGTTGATCAAAGGGGGACATTTTTAAAATCTACTTGATTTTTGAGAAATCTAAATGAAGGGTTTCATTTATGTCTATTTTGCGTCCACTGGAATCAAGATGAAGGCCCCACAAAGCCGCACGTATACTAGTGCTTATTGCTATATAGCATTTTGTAACTTTAAAAATGCTATACAAATGCTAATCATTCCTGAACAACCCTATTAGGCAAGCTGAAAAGCATAGGCTTGCTTGTTCCAATAGGGCAAACAACTTTAACTGTCTATGTCCTAAGTCATGCAATAAGTTTTGAAAGTCCTGGCTAATAGTTCTGCATCCATACAAGACTACCACTGCTTCTTTGCCTTGATTCCCTATTCACAACATGCCAGTATGTTTGCTTTAGTTCTGAGTGGCACACTTCATAGGTTCAAAAGGTTTATAATCTCCCTCCAGTGAATGGCCTGTTAGATAGTCAGAAGGTGGCCAGCTAGCCACTACCCTCTGATAGAATAAAAAAAGGATATATAAAAAAAAAAGTAAAGGGTTGTTGGTACCTGGACAAAGAGATGGTTAGTTAAAAGGCAAAATGTATAGAGTTTGCCTGTGTCAGTAAGTCTATTTAGCTCATCGGGGGCTTAGTCCAAGTCTTCATTTAATTTGATAATCTCAAAACACCATTTTTGAACTAGAACTATATTTTTTGCCTGGTTTCAAATGACATCTCTCATAGGATATAGGAACATAGGGCCTCACAAAGCCATCTAGTTCAACCCCCTGCTCAAGGCAAAATCATCCCTGACTAAACCATCCCAGCCAAGAGTCTAATTTTCCTTTGGAAAACTTCCAAGGATGGAAATTCCCCAACTTCTCTAGGTATCCTGCTCCAATGTTTGACCACCCTCATAATCACAAAGGCTCTTCTAATCTCCAACAAATGTCCTCTGCTGCAGCTTGCATCTATTGCTCCTAGTCCTGTCTCCCATGGCCACAGAGAAAAGTCCATGTCCTTCCACTCTCTAATCACCCTTAAGTACTTGAAGGCTGTTATCAAATTCCCCTCAGTCTTCTCTTATCCAGACTAAATAACCCTAACTTATGATGGCTCCTCTCAGTCAGCCGGTACTCCCAACTATTAACTCCTTTGAAAAAGGGCGCCTTAAATAGGGAGTTTTCTGTTCCTCAAATCATTAATCAGATAAGCTATGCCATTGTTTATAGTCGTTCATACTCATTAGGCAAGACTCCAAACAAAATTAGGCCCAGAATTTAGTCCAAAGATTGTGAAGTGTAAGAATTCCAGTAGTGAAAATAGTATATTATTGAGTAAAAACATGGTCCACATCAATTTGTAAACTAAATTCATGTTAAAGCTTTAGTAAGTAATTTTAGGACAGTGTGTTACTAACATAATTGCAGGATCTTACGTATATATAGCAGACAAAGCAAATTAGGATTATAATTAGTTTTCCATGCCTGAGGCACAGATTCACTGTTTTTTTCATTACTAGGTCTACTGTTCAGATTGGTTGAATGGATCCCAGGCTGTAGCATTGTTTCCTGGTATTGTTTAGTCTGTAATTAACAATGAGCGTCTTTCATGCACTTAACTTTTTAACTGATTCATACGTTGCAGTGCAGTGGTACCGTTGTATCTATCACATGCTCACTACACAGAGTGACTATGTCCAGTCAAACCATTTTCCAGTATTTTTGTTATTTTCACTCAAGAGATGTCCAGCCAAGCTGTTTTTCTTATTTTTCCTCAATGATGTGAAGAATTGTGGGAGCCAGAATTTATGATTTACCTTAAAGTGGTATATAGCTAAAAACTGACCTCAATGAAAGGCTTTGCTAAAATGGCACAAAGTAGCTGTTAATGAACTAGGTTCTGTCTCTAGAAGCCCAGGTTCTGTAAAGAACATACTAACTCAGTCCACATCTATTGTTACTTACAGAACTTGAGGCTAAAAACTTGCTTCTTTATGCTAATGGCACCATGAACAGAGTGCCCTCTCAGGGTAGCATGGAAAGGGTTGAACATGTTTTTATCCCCTAATATGCTGGATAACCACTTCATTACACTAACAGGTAAATTTGAAAGGTTTTTGAGGGACATCTCCATCTAGATCTACTAAGCATTCACTGCCACTTTGATTAACAGATTGCATTTAAATTAAATTGGAGCAACAGCAGATGACAGTTCTGAATATGATGTTAAACTGAAATATGAATGGGATATATGCTACTTTGGCACAAAAATAAAACCACAAAAATGGAACAGTTTAAATAGCAGGATTCCCCTTTATTCCTTTTCTTCCAAGTGTTTGTGATAAATTACTGGCTTGGTACTCAGGCTCCAGCACATATTTTACCACCTTGTTTCATAAGTCTGAATACAGCATTTAGTGGGAGGACAGCCTGCAATTATGTTGTAAGTTATCAAACAAACTGCAGATGCATAAATGTGAGGGTAGGCTTAGATATTTTGTTTTGAAAGGGAACTTTAATATTAAACAAATGGGTTCTTATTGCAAATGGTGGCACTGAAAGCACATATTGCAAATAAACGTAATTTCCCCCCAGTGTAGTATAAACTAAGAAAAAGTAATCACTCCTGCGTATTGTCTTTACGGTTGAACCTTAGTAAAAGACTTCCTTTAAAAAAAATTAATGATCACATACTGTAACAGGAGTGCCTCTTTCAGAGCCTCGCTGGGCGTGCGGTTCCGGTCTCCTGCAATGGGCTGATCGCCCGCCTACTCTCTCCTGCCACGTCTTGATCTTGCTCATAATTGATGAATGGTTTAAATTAGCGGGAAGCTGCCCATTTTTGTTCGCCCCGATGGCAGGGGGCGCCATCTGTGGCTCCTTTTCCTCCCCTGCACCGCAGCCCAAGCCTCGCAGATGGTGTTGGTGTGATCTCCCTAGGGCCATGGCATTAGGTCCCGGCCCTTTGCTTGCCTTTGGGGCTCCTTGATGCCCCTTTTCCCTCTTGGAGCCCCTCACTGCCCCTCGATGCCGGGGCTCTTTGCTGCCCCCTTACTCAGGGGCTCCTTGCACCCCCCCAGTCTGGGCTCTTCGATACCCCTAACTCCGGGGCTCCACACTGCCCCCTAGTCAGGGCTCTATGCCGACCCCTACCCCGGGGCTGGGTCAACATACCCCCAAACAAAGCTGTGCCCCCACGACACTGCCCACTGCACCCACTGGGCACCAGGAGTCCCAGAATTACTGGGGAGCTCCTGTGAGGCCTCTTCACACCCCTACCCTCACCTGGTCCTCCGGTTGAACAAAAACACAAATGCAAAGCCCCCGGGCTACAACATAAAACTAGACCCCTCTGGTCTGAACAATTAGAAACCTCTCCTTACCAGAGAGAGAGAGAGAGAGAGAGACAGCTCATCCACCCTCAGCAGGGACCAGGGTGTCCCAACCATCCGAGCGCTCCCCTTGCCCAGGCTGAGTTCCTCCTCCTTCAGCTGCTGGAGGGGAACTGCCCTCCTGGCCTTCTGCCTGGGCTTAAGAAGGGCTAAGCTCTGCCCCTTCCTGGCTCTAGGCTTCCCTGGTTGCTAGGGCAACCAGCACCTGCTTCCCCTTTTCTGCCACTAAGGGTCTCTCCTGAGCCATTTCTACTCTCAGTCGCAGGACACCTGAGAGCCCTGTGACACATACACATGGCCAACTAAAGGTGAGATCTGTTCTGTTTACACCAAGCATTGTTACAAATTACCCAGCCATGTGCATGCACAACATATAACTTGCCCACACAAGTGAAACATTTGCATGTGTTTACAGGGGGAATTAATATATCAGTTCTATGCATCTCATTTGGAAAATACTTCCCTAAATAATTAAGCAAAAGCAAACTTATTGAAATAAATCTGACCTCCGCTTCCGTCAAAATCTCCCCACCAAAACTAAAACCAAGCAGATGAGAAGCCTTTTTCAGGTGAGACGCATTCCACATTGGATTTATTTGCATTTTGACTGCTCTTCACTTTCTTGTTCCACCCAGTACAAGCTGCAGAGAAGACACCATAAAAAGGCCAGTTCTCATAGTATTTGCAGCCCCTCTCAAAGCAGGAAATCATGCAAAATTAGGGTTGGAAGACAGGTCATCTAGTCCAACCCCCAAATTTCAAACGTTAGGAAACTTATTTTCACTTCCCCTTCTATAGATCATTCATACCCCATTGAGATAAGCACCTAAATATTAGGAACTGAACTGAACCTCTCCCAAACACTTGCTCTTGGTCCTGCAAAACTAAAGTCTGTGCATTTTAATGTAGTTTAAGGTAGAGATGATTGAATAATACTTGCTATTCTGGGATTTCTCTCTTTTTCGTGAGTGTCATGTATGAACAATTATTATTATTTTCCAAGACATTTGTTACTGAGACTTTCATAGATTCATGGAATGTAGGCTGGAAGAGACCTCAGAAGATCATCGGGTCCAGCCCCCTGCACCAAACAGGAAAGACAACTGGGGTCAAGTGACCCCAGTGAGGTGACTGTCCAGTCTCCTCTTAAAGATCTCCAGGGTAGGCGATTGCACCACCTCCAGAGGGAGCTTATTCCACAGTCTGGACACCCTGACTGTGAAGAAGTTTTTCCTAATGTTGAGCCTGAAACGGTCTTCCAGGAGCTTGTGCAGCTATCATCACCAGTGTACACATGGGAGACAGTGGGTTATTTGTGTATAATCGGATATTGGCATCTGGGGATTTGAAACACAATTCTCTATTGGTTGAATGGATGTATTTGTCATAACTATACTTTTTGGAGTTGTGAGGGAGAGAGAGACCAGCAAGGGCAGAGTTGTAAGGCAGCCAGGAGATTTCAGAAATAGAACACAGAGGGAGTGTGAAAGTGGAGGAGGGGAAAAGAAAAATCAAAGTGCCCTGTAATTCACATGGCCTCCAGTGGGGAGACTGTCTAAAGACCATGGGAGGTAGCAAATGGAGGCAGGGAGCCCATTCACAACTCTCACTTGAGGTATTTTTAGTATTTGCTTTCTACTGCAGCTTGACCTTTCTTCTGAATGTGTCAGCTTGCCTGCTGTGGAACCAGAATCTAGCACTAGCATGGTCCAGAAGGCTCTGGGTATTTCATGCTGGATTAGGTGCTTCTTATATTGCTTAATACAGGAGGCATGCAAATTATCATTACAGCCATTTCCAATTTTATGCAGAGGTTAATGCTTCAAAAAGGAATTTTCTTTTCCTGATGAATCTGTAGTGTGCCCAACAATTGTACAGATCTTTCTTTACTGAACTAACATTTAACTCACCTTTAAAAACACATAGGTGACTCACCATGTAGCACATTAATATTCTCACCCTTTGAACAGATAAACAAGGATTAATTCAGAGACTAGTAAAGGGAACACTCAGTCTATAAATGCAGTCATTGTTTACAGAAGCAAATAGTTAAAAGCTAGCCAAAAAAAACCTTTAGTACTGAAAGGCTTACTTACTTACATCTGTTGCCCTGCTTAATGTGTGGATTGACTGAAAAGCAACTACAGAAATTGGTTCCTTCTCAGTTTCAGAGGTACATGCTAGTTTTAGGAGGAGTATACCTTATACCTGCTTGTTTAATTGATTAAATAACATTTTAACTATAACACATCCATAGGACAGCAAGGTAGATTCTGCTTTTTTGCAAATAATATGAAGGAGCCAAAAAGTACTCTCTTGATCTTTCAGCTCCCAGGCTGAGATTGCAGGGAGTTGGGGATCCCTGCTCCCTTTTAATCTGTATTAGTAACCCTACTGCATTTAATATTGAAGTAACTGAGAGACAAACCCTTACAGTCATTTTTGGTATTTTAACTTTCAAAGTAGACACTAATTTGCTCCTCTGGGGCATGTCCTGACAAACATGTATGTGCAATTTGTGGCGCCTCAAACCAGTTTGAGGCATTGCAAACTCTACGTGGTGCATGTGCACTCATTTGCTGCCTTGCTAATTTGCAGTGCAGCATTTTTTTCCTGACACTGGAACATCCCAATGTAAAAAAAAAAAGCTGCTAAAAAAAAGTAGCATGGTGCACAATCCAGCAGTATGTGCTGCCAGAAAGAGAGTCTAGCTGGCCAGAGCCATGCTGTGGCTGCTGGCCAGGCTGTGAGCAGCCTGCTTTAGTGTCACTGCTGCCCCAGGAGGCCCCCAGGACTCCAGGTAAGGCTGCTGGGACCAGCACAGGTAAGGCTGCTGGCCCCAGTCTCTTTTGCTCCACCCCCGGTCACTTTGCCACATGCTGGAGCACACATGTAGGCATGTGCCAGAAGACAAACAGCAGTGGCACAAATATATGCTGCTGCTATTTGTCCCATGGGAAATGCACACCCCCACATGTGCCCACTCATTGGGATGTGTCCCTGGACTTTATTAAACCACATGTTTTATAAAACAGAAAATGAATGTTCAGTGGTATAATCTCCACCATTCAGCAAACAATATAACAATAATTATATCCTGTAGTGAAGTTTCATATTATTGTAACCCTTCTGCTGGGCATCAGCTGGCAGCAACAAGGGTTAGGTTCAATTCTGGGGTACTAAATATATTTTACCTTGACTTGGGGTCCCACTCAGACCACCTAGAAAATACTAAATAAATTACTAGGATGTCCCGCATAAACAAAACCCCTTCCTCACAAGCAGTATAAACACAAAACCCAAATTTATTATAGAAAATAAAATAAAAGAAAACATCAAATATAATTTTAAAACACTATTACTACAAATCAGTCTATAGGTGGCACATTCTTGAGGGAGGCTTCACCCATACCCAGGCAGTCTGGGACTTGGGGCTCCGAACAGGTAGTTCTGGGGGCCTGCACCCCTATACGTGGAAAGGGGGGCCAACACCAGAAACTCCTGTGCTGCTCCTTGGGTTCACTGTGCTGCAGGGAGCTGCTTAAGAATGTGGGTCCTTCTGCAATGCAAGGGGCTCCACTTTTGCATGGTGGCTTTGAGGGGTTAACTGCAGTTTTTGTCAGCATACTGAATCCCAAAATTCCTAGTCCCAATCCCAGCTCTGCTGGGCAGAAAGTTGCAAAAGAGAGAGAAACCATAGTTGAGTTGTTCTTATATACCTGGTGTGACATCACCAAAGCCCTGTCCAATTCAGTCTTCACTCCTGCCTCTGTCTTATTCAGTCTGGCCCCAGGGCTGGGGACATTCTCCCCCTCCCCTCCAGCCCCTCAGTCATGGTGGTGCTCTGTTGTCTGTTCCTGTCTGTGTAGGACACTCTGATTGGCTGCCAAGACAGCCAATCAGAGCGTGAATAAAGTCTTCTGAACAGACAGACAGGCAGACAAACTTAGGCTTTTATATTATTAGAATTCACCACCTTAGTTCTGATTATGCATAAGTAACCATGGATTTCAGATAAAAAGTAAGTGAACACGAAGAGTTTGATGTATTTATTCTGGGTTTCTTTTGTTTGCTTGTATAGTTAGGTCCTACTTAAGTTAATGGTAAAACTCTTACTGACATCAGTGGTCATTAGATTGGGTCTGAGGGCTTGACCCTGAAGGACTAAGTAAACAAAAGACTCCATTTGATATTAATAGAAATCATATTCGGATTCATACTTACTACAGTATGGCTGTAGCACTGAGTATGCGGTAGCATGTGAGTTCAACTACATGTAAAGATGGGTTAGAAAACTGGAACTTTAATAAAAGTACTGTATAATTATTTATATGTTATGGTAGTTCTTCAGGGCTACAACCCCAGGAACCTATTGTGTTACGTGTTGTACACACGCATAGTAAACGACAGTCATTGCTCTTATTACATGTATTAGTCTTTTGTTTAGAAAACATGAGATGGTAGAAAAGATGTTTGTTTTCTTATAATTATAGAGATATCTGTTACATATATACTATGACTTGTCATCAAAACATATGTTTTAGGCTTTGTCCTGTTAAACAAGGCAGAATTTGACATATTGATGTGTAAGGGTATTATGCAGTAGAAATCTTTCCTTTTAGTTCAGTTGATGCTGGACCTTAATTTTCAAGAGGATAAAGTACAACCATACATTTTATTACTCCAACAGACTGATTTTGCTAAGCTCCTATATATCTGTTTGTTTAGACTTTTTGTGGCATCAGAGTAGGGGGTTAGAAATTGCAGTTAAATCCAGAAATAGAATTCAGAGACTGAAATATATTGCAATACATGCATCAATTCTGTAAGAAATTCAGTTAATTCAGAATATTTTTGACTGCATGGAACTGGTTACTTTATTATATTTAAAATGTATTTTCAGCCACTTAGTCCTTCAGGAGAAAAGAGATAATTTAGACCCGTGAATTCCCAAATGAGCCAACTGGGCTATGTTTACAGTTACCACCTCTCTTCCAGTATGCCATTGCACAAATGGCCCATTTTCAGTATAAATTTCTAGTAGTCAGACTGAGATCACAATATTCATGAGAGAGAAAATGGCATTTATGTTCATATGCAGTTACAATCAGCCGCAGAAGACAGGTCAACTACTATAATGAAGAGAAACAATTACATAGTGAGATCATATAAAGCCCTAGGGTTAGGGACAGATATTACACATAGATCAGTTTAAGTGATCAGGAATTGGTTTAAAACCATAACAAAACAGAAGTTCAGTGCACATAAACTAGTTTGAAAATGACTGAAACTGATTTGAGATAAATCTGGTTGGATGTAGTATTAGACTTAACTGATTTGGGTCAAACTGGTTTATGCAATGTTTATCCCAGACCTCTTCCTGGTTTAAGTTAAACCAGACACCCCCAGCATTCTGGCATGCTCTCTGGGCTGGGCCTTGTTCTCTGCACCACAGCAGAGCTGGCCCCTCCCTTCTGCTCCCTTGCTGGAGCTCCGGCAGAGACTGTAGGCTTCTGCCTCAATTCCCCCTGTCCCCCCACCTCTCCCCTCCCCAATCCTTGATAATCAGGGATCCCCCCCCCCCCCCTCCCCTCTGCCTTAACAAACACTTCTCAGCATTAGCTAGCATACCACATGCTGGCTACATCTGTGCTGTAGGAGATGGGACAAAGGACAGTGGCATAGGGCTCTTTGGAGCTAATCAGCAGGCCAGCTCAACAAGTCAGCTGGTAATGTTCCTCTATTCATTCCTTGGAACAAGTTGTTTAAGAAGAGCTTGAACTAATGAGAAATCCTTTTGTTTTGCTGATGGGGTGATAAATGCTGTGTAAACCCCTGCTGTCTTAGCAAGGGTGGGGGACCCCCTCCCTAATCAGAAGCTCTTGCCAGGGCCTGGCCACAACCCCACTCAGCTCAGTACTATGGAAGAGAGGGAGGGCTGCTCTAGCACCACCTGGCTTCTAGGTTGAGTCACTGCAGGCATGTGCTGGCATTTTTTTGGTCCAGAGGGGATGTCTGTACAGTTATAAACTGATTCAGCCTCGGCAGGTTAGATTAACCTGCAAAGATTGAATCAATTCAGGCTTTTTGAATGTTTGTTCCTAGCCAGAAGGAAAAAGTAACTGCTGCTATTGAGGCAGGCAGCTGAAATGTTTCTATTGGTAAAATATTAACCAGTGCTATTTCTGCTATATGTGAGAAACAGAGATAGAAAAAGTTTAGTTGTAGCTGTGCTTTGTAACAAATGCCTACTCCTATGTTGTTCTGTAAGAGACAGAGAAAACAGACGCTGTAAAAATAATAAACAGAGACTCAGCCTCTGTTGGCAAGGAGATGTTCTATTTCCACTCAGAGGTCTGCAGGGCATGGTCTCCAGGAAATTGAAAAGCTGCTAGAGATGAACCAAATAAGCATTTTTTTAAAAGTTAAAAGTATTTGGGGAAAAAAAGATGTCAGTCACAATGATGACTCGGCAGCTACCCAACAAAGAACTACTAGAAATGTGCTGATCAGCATTTGAGAGGTGTTTGTGAAGAATGAAGTTGTATCTACTTCTCAGAAAAAGTTGGCTTGGTTGGTCTTTGTTTTCTTGTTGGCAAAGTCAGTACTTTGCAGTGTTATTATACCAAAAAGAAAATATGAGAAAATAATTTCTTGATATTGGAAAATACTGGCTGTGGCTGTATTTATCAAATACAGTTTTAGTTGTGCTATACTGTTTTATAACTAAAATGGTAGCAGCTGACACTGTGGTATAGTTTACTCCATTTGCAAAAATACAAAATCCACTAAGATAGCCTCTATGTGCTAAAGGCTTTAGCCTGACATAATTCCATGTGAACTTCCATTGGATTTAATTTGGCCTTGACCTAACACCCTGCAAGTCAGGGGGAATATTGAATCCAATGGAAGCCGGATCAGGCCATTTGTGTGTTGAGGACTATGGCTTCTGGTTCTAAGCAGTCACTTGATTTGTATGTATAGTGCCTGACAAGAATTTCTGGCTGTTCTCTAAAATTCTCTGACGAAATATAGGCTTCCTTTTAATTTTCAAAATGATGTGATGTGATGTGATGTGATGTGTGTGTGTATTTGAAGTTTCTAAGAGAGTGTAAAGGGAACTGAGCAGCATGTCATTCTTCTGTTATTCCTTTCCCCTGTATTTTGTTCTTTGTTAAAATACATATAGTAAGAAATTGTCACTTTGGACATTTAATGACTGTTGGATGATTAGCTAACAGTTCAGTTCATGGGCATGGCAGCTTATGCTCTTATTTTCTAAGTTTTTGCATTCAGATCTAGACCCTTGCAAATAATTCACAATGAGTCATTTAGCCAAACAACAAAGAGTTAATTCCTCTTTCTTTTTCTGAAATGTCTGTTTTTTCTGTTGTAATACACTTACATCTCTTTGATGTTCTGAAGCTTTCAACTAATTTGGACATTTTGTTTGAAAAAGATTATTTAGACTGTAAACATTTTTTCTGCGGGAATTCAATATTGGATTTGAGCTGGTTGGTTTGGATTGGCAAGAGAAGTCACTTAGTATTTTTTCCATTCTGTGTAATCATAGACTTGGTTTTAGAAGGGGCCTCAATGATCATCTAGTCTAATCTACTGCACAGATGCAGGGATTTGCTGTTCCCATCCAGAGAGCTCTCCAATCTCTTCTTGAAAACCTCCAGAGGAGGAGCATCCACAAATTCCCTAGGCATGACTACATGAAATATGAATGAACAGGAGCACATGGGGGAATATTCAGTTCAAAATTCATGTTTGGCTTTGAAATTCATTCTGTGGATGTACTTGCCTGTACAGTTCAATTTCATGGCAGCCCATTGAAAGCAAACAAAAATAGATATGGATGGAGCAGGAGCAAATTCATATAGAAAATAGGAAACCGCCCCCCCCCCATATGGTTTGTGTCACATTCCCCAACCAGTGTCCAGGACATATTTGATTCTGGGCAAGTTTCTAAATGTCAAATTTTCAGTAATCTGGAAACTCATTCACTTTGCAAATTTACCAAAGCATGTGGGGTATATTTGCATAAATAAACTGGATAATTGCACACAACAGGGCAGACTTGAAAGCAGAGACAACGACACCACGTGTACACTGCTCATTAATCTTAAGCACATGGTGGCTCAGAAACATGTTTTGTCTGTATTGCAAGAGACCTCTGCATTTTGCATTTTGATCCCATTTTCTTGTTTACCCTGATTCATACAGCTTTTAGACTACTGGTGGACCTTTTAATGGGATTTATGTTTCAAATTCCTTCAGGCTTTTGAAAAAAATCAGTCTATAAGTTTTTAATGTGATCTCTCACATGCCAATGCAATATGCTTAGGATCTAATTCTAGAAAGTATCCAGGCTCTTTAAACTGTATTAACTTTGTGCGCTATTCAGCACCAGTCTGGTGGTGATTAGCACTTTGTAGCATCAGCTCTTGTTGTCTGACAGGCAAGTGGTATTTTAAAAGAAGAGAAAAGCATTTTTCTAAAACAAACACATTTTGAGCTTTTGCAACTATTTTTAGTTTGTGTCAATCTTCAAGAGCCTTGGGCAGTGCAGGCAAAATGCCAGCCTTGGCAATCTATTGAGATTCTCTAATATGCCACGTTCTGGCAGCAGTACATGTTTATCACAATTGTTTTGCAGCCCTAGTAAATTGCTTCACATGTTGGTGTGACTGTTATGGATATGACATCCATGGAGACCAAAAGATTGCTATGGAAAAGTTGCAAAGAGAATAGAAAGGGTTAGTGTCACTTCTGATTTTCACTATCCTTATCATGACAGTAGATTAATAAGCTCTGTTTCTGCTCTGGTTATAGTCTTTTCCATAAGGACAAAGTATTAGAAACCTAGTGCTTAACATACTCATGAAATTTGGTGTAGTGGAAGTACAGTACTTAATGTATGTCAGTGCAATGTCATGAGTAAGAATATAGATGCACAGAAAAGTCAGGAAATTCAAAGTTATGATTCCCACAGCAACATTAACGCTGCCCCTTTTCCCATACAGAGGATTTTCTATTACTGCATTTGGTGATTACTTCTAAGTCTATGTGCAATGAGGATGTTTTGAGTACTGTGGGAACCATAACTTTGAATGTCCTGACTTTGGGGCATGTAAATTCTTAACCATAATGCTGCATTAACATTTTTAAAAGTGTAATTTCCTTGGCTTAAAAACATAAATCAAATGGAAAGGAAGAAGCATGAAAATATATTCAAATTGATGTGCAGTTTGATATTTAGAAGACTGATCTTGATATTTAAATGACAGCAATGTTCTCTGAAGTTCATAAATTCACTACCTAATCAGCAAAATAAATATACTGTAAGATATGGATACTATTAGGGCCCAAGCATAAGAGGTGCTGAATCCCCACTAATTCCTTTGTCTTCACTGTGATTTGCAGCTGCTAAGAACCTTTCAAGTTCAGGTTTTTGCATCTAGAGTCAGATCCAGATTTGTCAATTAGGTGCCTTTACTTAGGAATTGCAGTTCCTGAAGTTTCTGTGTGAAGCCTCAGGAGGGCAATCCAAACAGATAGAGCTGGCACCTAGGATCTGTGCAAAATCAATAGAGAGAATTAGGGTTCTTCAGAGAGTGATGTACAGTGCTTAGGTTCTCTGAATGAATGGGGAGAATTATATATCTCTGAAGGGTGATTTAGAGGGCCTAACTTCTAGGTACCTAGAGGTGGCTGATAGAAAATAGTAAGCACTGTCTGAATTCCTGGCCTGCTCTTGAGCATATGCACCTGGTTTAGGCTGCATGTTAAGCATTTTTATTTATTTACAATACAGAGCCCCTTTGTAGTGGTAGCTGTCTGACCAGCTGTAGCTTACTCAGGAGGGCTTTTTCCGGGGATAGGGAAGTACTGAAGTCCAGTCCCTGCTGGGGATTTTATGTTAGACAGCCAGTGGGCACTTCTACATGTGAAATTAAGTCGATGCAATAAACTCCAGCCCAGTTCATGTCAGAGTTTATTGCTCCTGGGCACAACATTTACACATGTGCCAAGGACCACAGCACATTGAGCTGGGGTGGAACAGCCCTGGATGGCAGGGAGCTCTGGGGGTCAGTCTGTCACCCTGGGGCTCCTCCTACTCTGCTCAACTTGCTGTGGAGGACCTGACTGATGCATGAGTGTGCTACAGTGCAGGGCTAGGCAACAGGCGGCCGCACACTGTAGCACCCTTGTGACCCAGCCAGCTGCAGTCAGAATCTACATATGCATTGTGGTGAAGTAAATAACTGTGCTGTAGGACAGCACTTGTGTTGGGCAGTACTATCCTACAGTGGAGTTAATTAGTTTACTCCAGCCTAATAGCACCTCATGTGTAGATGGTGATGCCTTACAGAGGAACTAATTGGTCAGTATCATAGTAAATGTTTTGTGTAGACATGCCCAGTGATTACAAACCAAAATAACCCTAGGAACAGGGACCAAAACCTAGGTCTTCCACTTTCTAGGGGTGTCTGAACATAAGGTGATAGAGTCATGATTCCTGTTGCTTGTATTGCTTCTGGTACAATGTGTCTTGCATTTTTAGGTGTTCAGTTCCTTTCTTTAGCAGGAAGCAGTTGTGGTCCCACTCAAACTATTTTATAGCCTGTGGTTAGACCATGCTTCTGGGAAATGGGAGATAGTGGTTTGAAACCCTTCAGTCTAAAGAAAGCTTAATATTCTCTCTCTCCGATTTTCTGGGTGAGTGTTCTCAACACGCAGCTATGATGCAAAGGTGGGCACGCTCTCTGTGTATATTACGATTTATTCTGAACCCAGTGCTGTTGATGTAAGTTAAGTGTGGTCTGAGGATAACTACTGCATTGGGTCTCAACAGGAGTGGAGTTCAGGTATCACCTCAGCACCATCCTTTACTACACCTTGTCAATGACGTGATTACATTCTGTCTAAATCCCATTCATGTGCAATGGGATTGTTCTGGTTCTGGCCCTTAGTTCTCAACATAATGCCCAAGAAACGTTTGAACTGATTTCAGAGATTTGGATCAGGACTATAGGATTTTATCCACAAATACTTACGCATGTGAATAGTTCTGCTGCTTTGCTCCTTCTTAATCTGTTTGTGAATGATCTAGAACAGGTACTAACAGGGAATCAATTCTGTGAACCCACAATATTGAATGATTCTATCCTGCTCTTGCTTGATGCAGATGAGGCACTATTAATGTCACGATCCTAGATAGGTCTCTAAAGGTTATTACAAGGTTTTCAACAATATTGTCACATAGAGCTTGGAAAACCATTAAACCAAGGGTTTTGGGGCACAAAACACAAGGAACAAACTGGTATTTCTTTTTCTTTATAAACCACTAGAGATGGTGTCCTCATTTAAATACCTCAGATTTTATTTTAGTAAAAACCAGAACTAGAATTAAACACGCTGAAAATTTAAGAATTAAAGCAAAACAAAACTTTGGTGGAGTGTTATCCTTTTACAATAAGACTGATAGAAGGGCAGTGTGGTAGAAGGCCACCTCTGTCTCTCCCCAAACTCTCCTATGTGACAATTTGGTTAACATGGTCTGTGCAGAGGGCAGACATCCCATGGGCTCTTTAGGTAATCCTGAGTTGTAACCTGAGCTGGATACATTCCTAAGGGAGGGGGGAAATCTGCTCCCTCTGCCTATGTGGCTGGCATCACATACCTGGGTGAAGGGCTTGGGCTCCCTATTGTTCTGAGCAATGCCAGGCTACCTGGCAACCAGTGATACATTTCAAATTGGTTGGCTGGCAGCCGGCAGGTGCTGGCCTCCATTGGATCAGGTAAATGAGGTTATAAGGTCTATATAAGTTAAAGACTGCCCATGAGGAGGAGCAGTAGCCATGATGAAAACTCAGGGAGAGAAGAGCTGGATCATCTGAAATTTTCTGTCTTGCTTGAAACTCATGATCAATGAACTGCCTGCCTCCAAAGAGAATCTCCACCTGCCTCTGGATGATACTTGTGAGTAAGCTACCTGAGATCTAACTAGATATATAGCTTGCAGTAACTCAGATGTATGATCAAAGGCTACCTAGCCATGCCAGTTTGCTCTATGGGATTTCTCTGATTGTTTTAACCTGTACCCTATTCCAAACCTACTCCTTGTAACTAATAAAGTTCTCCTTTGTACCTATTATGGGAGACTTACTGGGAGTGGGTCTAGCTTATGCCTTGGGGTTCCCTTGGTTCAGCAGACTAAGGGAGACCACTATTTCAGCTTCAGACTGGGGGAAGCTCCCAAAGTTCTTGAAGTGGGTTGAGTACCCTCAAGGGCTACTAGGCCTGTGTTTCCCAGGGACACAGATCCAGGATCACTCCAGACCCTGGGTGGTGGCAGTGTTAGCTCCAGGCTAGCGGGTGTGCTCCAGGAAGGGGGTCAGCCAGACGTGAGGCGCCCCCAGGGAGGCACTTGGAGCCTGGAAGGTGGTTGGGCACAGTGAGGTGGGTGGCTCAGCAAGGGAGCACCCCTTACTGGCCCACTACAGGCAGTACTGGCAGTTCTAATGGCATATAGATCAAAGGTAGAGTTTATTTTATTGTACTGAGTGGAAGTGTGGGGTGCTGACTCCATGGTTCATTCCAAAATAGAAAAAGTTTTTAATTATCTTGATGAAACTCAGTGATTGGGGGGACTCATGCTTTGAAATGGAGCTGTTTAATGTGAGCATTTAGCTCAGTTAAGAACTTTATATTATTGGATAACAATTAAAGCTTGTATCCCTATCAGATATGCCAAGAAGCCTCTTCTCTTCCAAATAAACTGTTATTTTGATGATTAAATTGCATTTATACTTTCCTCCAAACAGACGGCTTGGAAAATGTTCTGACAGTTACTGAACAAATATTTCCCCCGTATTTAAAATGAGATATAAATTTAAGAACTGAAGATGCCAGCATGTAGAAAGATATGCAGGTAGTCAGATTTTCTTGATCGTCCTCTTTTTTAAAATGATTAAAGCACTGTTTTGGCCTAGAAATCCCTCTGAAGTACAAAACCACAAACAATGAGAGGCCATTATGGCCAGGTACAGATATTACACTTATACTGGTATAAGTAATTAGAAACTGGTCTATACCAGTAACAGAATAGAAGTTTGGCACACGCAGGCCACATCCAGACATGCAGGCACATGTGATTTGTGTTGCCACAAACCTCTCTGGTGCCACAAACTGCATGCATGGAAAGTTAAAATGTGCCCCATGTTGCAAAAAACCGTGCCTGGAACAAAGGTGACACACGACATGGGAACATAGCATGTGCCAGAACAAACGGAGGCTTGGTCCTCCATTGAGGTGCTCTGGCTGCCAGCCAGAGTGTCTCTATAGCTCCATTTGTGCCTCTGCTGCTTCAGCATGCTGGGAGTCAGGCGAGGACAGTTTGCTCAAGGTGGGATTATGTGTCTTGCAACAAAGCGCATGTGCAGGGGCATGTGCTGAGGCACAAAGTAGTAGCGTAAATTTGTGCCTTTACTATTTGTGCTGCTGCAAGTGTATGTGCTGGCATGTCTGGACACAGCCACATACTGGTTTAAAAATGGTGGAACCTGGCCAAAGATATTCCCTCCCCTCGCAAAAGTGGATGTGTGTTCTATTTGCTAGATAGATCTAAACCAGTGTTTCCCAACCAGTGTGCTGTGGCATAAAAGTGTGCCATCAGAAATGAACAGGTGTGCCCAGGAATTTTGCCATGGCAATGAGCTACAATGAGCTACAATGGGTATAAGGATGGGGAATGCCTGAAGAAGTGTGCCACAGAAAATGTTTATTAATGTAAGTGTGCTTTGGGCTGGAAAAGGTTGGGAAACACTGATCTAAGCTATGCTGCTTACAGAAAATTGTGTAACTTGGATTGATTCTGCCTCAGGCTTTTTGAATATCTGTACCTAGCCTATGAGACTGATTTACTCTAATGAGATCTGCAGTCATTATGGGGATATCGTATTTGGACAGGTGTTGGACCCCATATTTGGACAGGTAATATTCTTCTGCAAAGAATGAGACAGGTGCCCTAAATCACTATTTGTCATCTTGTTCATTCTTTGAAGAAATAAGAGGGAAATGGATCTCTTTATTACTGGAAAATTTTAAGTACTGAGCTAATAAAGAAAAGACAATTTGGCTTCTCTCTAACTAGTTACAGCCTGTCCTATACTCCATAGGTGTATTTCTGTATGTATTTGTTGGCTGGGGGCTAGGAAAGCAGCTAGGAAAATAGGATTCCTGTACAATGATCAGTCCCTATATTACCGGTTCCGATGCTGTATGGAATTAAGGCATTGTGTGTTTTCACATAATTGCTTTAATTCTTATTTCAAGTTTCCAATTTTAGGT
This sequence comes from Crocodylus porosus, assembly GCF_001723895.1. Classification (NCBI taxonomy): domain Eukaryota; kingdom Metazoa; phylum Chordata; order Crocodylia; family Crocodylidae; genus Crocodylus; species Crocodylus porosus. The sequence goes on from NW_017728886.1 coordinate 46,666,581, forward strand.
GTGCATTCCTCTTTCACAACTATACATATTCTAGATTTGAAGTTTGCAAATGTATTCTTTTGGGGGTTTGTAATATACAAAATTACCAGAATATTTTCTTAAAAACATAATATACCTATTTAAGGGAAACATGGGTTCTTTACCAGTAGGTTTTGGGGTGAGAGCAAACAAAGAATTTGATCTTTTCTATACGGAGTAGCTTTTTACCTTAGGAGAAGGCTCTTCTGTCCTGTCTCTACCCAATTGACCTTAGAATATGACAAAATTCCTCAAAGATTGCTGTGGGAGGGGGAATATTTTCCTTTGGTGCCAGGCTGACTCTACCAGCCAGAAAAGATAGAGATAAAAGTGCACCTTTTTTTGCCTTAATGGATCAAGTAGTATTGCTCCTAGCTGTTGCTAGCCAAGTATCAATTGGTTTTGTATACTTGGTCCTGTATGTTAGGGAATTACACTGTCTCAAAACAGCTGGACTACCTGAAGACACTGTATTCTAATGAGTAGTCACCCCCCCTCCCCCGCCCCGAGTAAGGAATAGAGAAGTGGGATGTCTAACTAACAGTGCTACACAAATAATTGAAGGTGAAAAGTATAACACATCTGGTATTACATAAAAGCAAGACAAAAATATGCAGCCTTATTTCCATGACAGACTAGAACTACATAAACAATGATACATGGATTGTAAAAGAAGTGTATTGAAACAGTGAAATGACACAAAAGTGGAAGAGTCAAGCTGCCTTTTTCACACTCTCAGCTAGGTTGAAGGGCAGGGAATTATTTTGCTTGTAATGTTAGATGTCACTGATTGGTAGATGACCTAATTTATAGCATTGCCAGTGGCAATCTAGTTAGAAACTGACATAATCATTGTGTTTTCCCCTTTGGAAATGAATGCTTGGGTTAATTACTGCAAAAAGGAAATGTTTGTAATTTGCAAAAAAATGTTTTTCTATTGGTGCTTGAAGCTATGCCTTTGGGATTGGGATTGTCTGGCACTTCTGAAATCTGTTCTTAAGCTATTAGTATAATCATATCATTTATTGGCAATAGCAGTCTCACAAATTCTGTGTGACCCTACAGACAGAATTATGATTAAGTAATATTCCATGGGTGCCTTTCATTTCACATTTGCAAAACAAGGACCATATTAACAGTTTTCATAAGAAAATCTTGGAGTAAATTAAAAAGACCCATGCTTGTGGTCCAGCAAATAAGGGTTATAACTGTGAAACATTTCTCAACTGAAACCCATGGAGTCAGTCAATGGTGCATTGAAATGTTTTTAAAATAAAAGTGCACATCAATAATCCAGATCCCAATGTAAAGTACAAGTAAACTAGTTTTGTGGAGTGCTCTTGGATACTTTGCAGTAGCAGGGAGTGGGTGAACAGAGTTGTTGTCCCCTACAGAATGCAGAACAAGGACAGGGTTCTGCACAAGGATTAGTCCCTCTGTGGGCATTTTGCATAGACGATCTTCACTGCTTCACTTGTCGTATTCCACATCCTTCCTCTCCAGTCTCCATTGCTGTACTGTGGCAGAGCAGAGGAGGACCACAGTTTTCTAATGCTTGCTTCCCATTGCTCAGTAGACAACACAGTATCTCTGTTGCGGTGATTCTCCGTCGAGGGTGCTGTGGAACTCTCAGGCTCTTTTACACACGATTCACTAGATAAAGCCAGAGATTTTAAATGAAGATCTATAGTGTGAAAATCATTCTGATCTGTTGTGGTCTTCCTGAGTTCCTTACAACAGAAGAATTGCTCCATTACTTTTCTGTAGCTAAGAAATGATAAAGGGCTGGCAATTTTTGAGGGTGTCCTGAGTCTAAAGAGGGGTGCCTTGAGTCTAAAAAAGATTGAAAATCATTGTTCTATTGAACTTAACATATTATCTCTGCAATATTTCAAGAGATTTGCATGGACAGAAAGCCAGACTAGTACATGGACCTTGCTTTTACAGCTAAATATATTTCAGCTTGGAAATTAAAGGGTTTTTGGCTGCTGAGATGTTAGTCTCTGTAAAACTACTATACCACTTGATGACACTACCAACATAGAGCACAGATGAAGTTGCAATCCTCAGGCTCTTTTAGGTGTTAGTGATACCATCAGATATAGCTAAGGAAATATAACATACTGGACTCACAGTTGTCCTGACCCCAGGCATTCAAAAATCATAAGCTAGACCCAAGAAAATTGGGAGGTTTTAAAAATACATTTGAAGTGTTTTTTGTTTGCTTTCTGGATTTGGAGCCTTTAGGGTTCACATTTTCAAACTTTTGCCACAGCCATGAGGGCTAGATACTTACATTTATTTGAAAAGCTGATATTCTCATTAATATATCTAGGAATTAAATAAAACCATAGTACTTGTGATAAAAATCATGAAAGTTGGCAACACAGAGCCCAGGTCTCAGCAGATAAGTAGAGGGGAAATTGATGTAAACTTGAAATAATAGTTCAAACCTGTTTCTAGTATTTATATAAAAGTTATTAAGTGTTTCAGTGCAGTTTGAAGTTAAGGGCTCAGTGAATTAGAAAAAGTATTGCTTAGAAGCTTTTTCTTGACTCTGTGTTCTAGATGACTACATAAGTGTTTGATCTATTCAGTATTTTGTGCAGGATGGTCACTGTTTATTCTATGTTTGACATATTTTTGAAGAAAAAATAGCTTTTCAAGTAAAAGGAAAGCTTTCCAAAAAAATTCAACTTTTATCAAAGAACTTTTGGGTTTTGTGCAAATCATTCATTAATGAAAACCTGAAAAAAATCAAAGCAAGCTGTAGACAAAGGTTATTATCATTTTTTAACATTTTCAATAACTGCTTTGTGCAATACAATTGCCCATTGGCTCTGATCTTTCCTATACATTATGGTTCTGCATTAGTTACTAGACTTCCAATACATTTTGGTCATTACTTTATTGTATGAATATTTCCTCATATGGTCTTTTATTTGCTTATTTTCATACATTTATTTCAGTTGGTACAAAAATGAAAGGCTGTACCTAACTCAGTCATAACCAATAAAAACAAATCCTATTAAGCAGCCAGCAGGATACAAAACTCCCCTCCCCTGTATGTCTACCATGTATTGTTGTCACAATGTTTCATTGGCAATAAGTATGATATAGGCAAAGACAACTATGGAAAAATAACTTTATAAACGTGCGGATAGACCAGTGTTACATATGAAGGAGCTATTGTTTGCCTCTATTTGCATTTTGAAGATGACAACTCTTTACCATTTAGGCTCTTCTACCATTTAGGTGTAGACATGCTCCACCTCAGTTACCACCTGGTCTCATTCTAATTTAAGTAAATTTTTAACAGACTTTTTCATCTTATGAAGCATGTGCAGGGAAGGACAGTGTTGAAGTATTGGGCACTTAGACTATTTTAAAAATATGAAGCAGACTAGGGATATATAGGATGCAGACTGGCCAATCAAAACCAAGTTTTTATGATTCACTATTTGCATGGGATCTTACTCTC
>NW_017728886.1:46670179-46693456 GCF_001723895.1 Crocodylus porosus
GTGCCTTGAGTCTAAAAAAGATTGAAAATCATTGTTCTATTGAACTTAACATATTATCTCTGCAATATTTCAAGAGATTTGCATGGACAGAAAGCCAGACTAGTACATGGACCTTGCTTTTACAGCTAAATATATTTCAGCTTGGAAATTAAAGGGTTTTTGGCTGCTGAGATGTTAGTCTCTGTAAAACTACTATACCACTTGATGACACTACCAACATAGAGCACAGATGAAGTTGCAATCCTCAGGCTCTTTTAGGTGTTAGTGATACCATCAGATATAGCTAAGGAAATATAACATACTGGACTCACAGTTGTCCTGACCCCAGGCATTCAAAAATCATAAGCTAGACCCAAGAAAATTGGGAGGTTTTAAAAATACATTTGAAGTGTTTTTTGTTTGCTTTCTGGATTTGGAGCCTTTAGGGTTCACATTTTCAAACTTTTGCCACAGCCATGAGGGCTAGATACTTACATTTATTTGAAAAGCTGATATTCTCATTAATATATCTAGGAATTAAATAAAACCATAGTACTTGTGATAAAAATCATGAAAGTTGGCAACACAGAGCCCAGGTCTCAGCAGATAAGTAGAGGGGAAATTGATGTAAACTTGAAATAATAGTTCAAACCTGTTTCTAGTATTTATATAAAAGTTATTAAGTGTTTCAGTGCAGTTTGAAGTTAAGGGCTCAGTGAATTAGAAAAAGTATTGCTTAGAAGCTTTTTCTTGACTCTGTGTTCTAGATGACTACATAAGTGTTTGATCTATTCAGTATTTTGTGCAGGATGGTCACTGTTTATTCTATGTTTGACATATTTTTGAAGAAAAAATAGCTTTTCAAGTAAAAGGAAAGCTTTCCAAAAAAATTCAACTTTTATCAAAGAACTTTTGGGTTTTGTGCAAATCATTCATTAATGAAAACCTGAAAAAAATCAAAGCAAGCTGTAGACAAAGGTTATTATCATTTTTTAACATTTTCAATAACTGCTTTGTGCAATACAATTGCCCATTGGCTCTGATCTTTCCTATACATTATGGTTCTGCATTAGTTACTAGACTTCCAATACATTTTGGTCATTACTTTATTGTATGAATATTTCCTCATATGGTCTTTTATTTGCTTATTTTCATACATTTATTTCAGTTGGTACAAAAATGAAAGGCTGTACCTAACTCAGTCATAACCAATAAAAACAAATCCTATTAAGCAGCCAGCAGGATACAAAACTCCCCTCCCCTGTATGTCTACCATGTATTGTTGTCACAATGTTTCATTGGCAATAAGTATGATATAGGCAAAGACAACTATGGAAAAATAACTTTATAAACGTGCGGATAGACCAGTGTTACATATGAAGGAGCTATTGTTTGCCTCTATTTGCATTTTGAAGATGACAACTCTTTACCATTTAGGCTCTTCTACCATTTAGGTGTAGACATGCTCCACCTCAGTTACCACCTGGTCTCATTCTAATTTAAGTAAATTTTTAACAGACTTTTTCATCTTATGAAGCATGTGCAGGGAAGGACAGTGTTGAAGTATTGGGCACTTAGACTATTTTAAAAATATGAAGCAGACTAGGGATATATAGGATGCAGACTGGCCAATCAAAACCAAGTTTTTATGATTCACTATTTGCATGGGATCTTACTCTCGTGCAATTAACTACCCACAACCAGTACTTAATTATTGTATTGTGCAAACTATGCAACTGTTTCAGTATTTACACCTAGAGTTAATAGGTGTAAATATATATTTATGTATATATTTAATTTATATATATTTAATATATATATAGTTTAAGCAAAATTAAAAGCTAACAATAAAGCTGCAGTCAATATGGGAAAACAAATGAATCTCCATTTTTTAAAGAAACATAGATAATGTAAGTGGTATATTAACTTTCATTTGATTAAGCAATTGGTTAGAATTTAAAATGCTTCTCTTGGCAGATTTCGTGAGACTGCTTGCTTTTCTTTTTTAAGTACATCTCCTGCAGAGTTAAGTAGAGTGATTTTTGTATTAAAATATGTCAAATATATTCATGGATGATATTTAATGTATTGCTATAACCAGTGTGCAATAAAAATGATTTGCTGTGATGTCAGATATCTTGCTAGTCCCCACCCACCATAAATCAGGGACTGCCATTTCCTTGCTATGCCGTTGGATCATAGTGATTAAAACCACTCAGGACAACAGCCTACACATGGAACTGGATCTGAAGATTACAAATAAGGGCTATTTCAAAAGTAGAAGAGATCCAAGGTTTTTACCACCAGTCCCCTCTGTTTGAAACTGAGGAGGGTTCTTCCACCATAGTGCTAGGGTCATGCTTGAGGAGTGAAGTTTCAGTCTCTCTGATCAGTAGTACCAGGTCATTTAGGGAATAATTTATATTATTACACCAGCATCTTAAATGCATTATAACAGTGTTATATAGAATTAGACTAAATCTTCAAAGCTTACATTTGAGGTACTCTTGCCAGATATTGTGAAGTATGCCTGTGAAGTTTCTGGAAAATGAGATTGTCAGTACACTTGAAAGGATCCTTGCTGATGTATGCCTTTGAAAGTGTTGACTTGTGTGTTTAAAAAAGTGAACCTAATATAGATATCTGAGTGACAAGCAAGGAAATATTTGGGAATGGAGAAAGTACAAAATGTTCTTTAGCTAATTTTATACTTTTCATTTTCAAGTATAATTAAGTAAATAAGAAAAATGTTGATGCTTGTTGCAGAAAAAAAGGACGAAAAGGCTGTGTTTTGAGGACTTGATTTTTTTGCATAATTTATTATCGTAATAAGAGTTTGTCACTTAGTGTTCAGGGATGAAGTCCTGACCACCAAAGTTAAAGTGTACTTTTCCATTGACTTTAATGGGGTTGAAATTGCACCCTAAATATTGTATACTCTGAGGTACAGTATATGGGTGGCTTTCCATTTATTTTAATTTTTTAAGTTTATGTCTATTGTGCAGGGCTGCTCTAGAATACAGAGGAATCTCATAGTTTCAACTGACATCTAAAACCAGATACTTTTGTCCTCATAATACTTGGAACAACTACCTGATTGTAGTTTCTGAAGGGCATCTTTAGTTCTTTCTATCATATGTTTTATCGTGAGCTCTTTTATATTAGTAACCAGTAGTGTGCAAACTATCTTCACCTTTTGCTAAAGCAATGGCAGATGGAGGATCTCTGCAACGTGAGTGAAAGAACTTTTCAAAAACCTCAACTTTCCTTCAGTTCTCATTCTCTCAAGAGAGTTAAAACCTCCTGAAGGCAAAATCTTCAGCTGATGGAGAGGCTATTTCTAAGCGGGGTGAAGGAAGGGAGAGAATGTGACATGCTGAGAAGCAGTAAGCAAGAATGCTTCAGCAATTCTGGCTGATGAAGTCACTTTCTGAGAATTATTATCCACTAACACAATTTAGAATACCCCTGAGACTGATCTAACTTGTACAGATCTGCTCCTGGCAGTTTTCTGATAGGGTTCTGGACAGGTGATATACTTCTTATGCTCATCATCTTTTTCCTTCAGTTGAATTCAGAGTTGCTCTGGGAAAACCTGAGGATCTGATCATAATATTAAGTTTATTCTTCTCCTCTTTAACTTATTCACAATGGGTTGCTTGTACCAGGACTACCACAGTTTGGTGATGAGTGAATGTAGCATCATTAGAAGTTTTGTTATGAGTAAGTTGTATGTACAGTACTGTTTGGCAGAACAGACTAGGCACATTTACACATTCATTAATGCACTTTTCCCACTGCGCATTAAGTTTAGTACCTCTAATATGAGGTGCTACATAAAGGTGCATTAGGCTTTCCTAATGTGCAATAGCAAAAGTAAACACCTTTTTAGTGACGGCTAACGTTCTGTAGACTAATTTTACTATGCATTAGCGTATTAGCACTGTGTTGCTGTGACGCTTTAATGTGCAGTAGAATAGGCTACTGCACATTAAAGTGCATGTGTAGATGTGCCTACTGAGGTGCATGTTTGATTTCAGAAAATAGGTCTCTCTGATGCCATTTAGTTTTAACTTTGGGATTTCCCTATATTTTCATTACTGGAAAGAATGAGAATGAGAAAGAAAAACCTCACACAGTAGATTCTTCCAAATGATTTACAGAGCGTATTGTCATTTACTCGATCCTTATTGCAATTCATATTGAAGCTAATGAAGAATTGCTATTTCAGTGTCTTCATAGCATCATTCAGTTATTTTTCTGAGCACCTGAACATTTTTTTTACAAAATAAAATATAGTATTTGGAAAGTTATAAGATCTCATATAGTCAGTGGTGCATGTCTTTTTGCTAGCAAGTCCTTAATATCCAGGTCTTGTTCTCTTTTAGTTTGGCTTTACAGATACTAGATCCCATAATAAATGGATAATAACTAACAGGCTTCCTGATGGTTACAGAGACATAATTACTTTAAAGAGCCCGTTAGGACCTCAAGATTATTTACAGTATTCACAAGCAGCATGCTTGTCTATTTTTAACTGAATCAGTCATTTTGTTCAAGATGAGATGGTTGTAGAGCTGTTTATATTTATTTAGCAATGTGCATTCAGGATCTTTTTGGTGAGCTTTGCCACAAGTACATTTGTGTTATATCTCATGGCCATTGGCTTCATTATTACTTGGTCCATAGATTGTCATTTCTTTACTGTTAGCGAATTGATTTCTCCTAGATAGTTGTAAAGTGTTATGTAGTTATATCTTATTCTGAATGTTTCTGAAATTTTAAGAAGTGGGGAGTACAGTAAACCCACCCATACAAATATTGATTTGGCTTCATTAGCCAAGAATGTACAATTATTTCAGTATTCTCTTTGTTTTTAAAATTTGATCTTAACATTTTATTACAGGAACATATATTGTAATATTGAATTGCCATTAAGGGTGTGGCCCAAAGACCAATAACATTCTTTCTGTGGATACCAGGGACTGCTTTTAAGGGCTAATCTAGATGCTGGTAACTAGGTGAAGTAAACAGATCAAACACGTGTGCATAGTCTTCTGTGTCTGTAGAAACATTGCATCAAGGCTGCTGCTTCAGCTTTCTGCCTAAACACATTTTTATTTTTCCTTGGGCATGCTTACATAAGATGCTTTACTCAAATTAGAGCAAATTACTGCATAGTAAGCATCACTGTCTACATGTGCAGGCACTTATTGTGCTATAATTTGCTCTAATTGTAAGTAAATTTGCTACCTATAAATACAAGTAGCAAATTTACTCACAGTTACCTACTGTGTCATACAGCGTGTGTAGACAGCCAACTGAGAGCAAACTTGCTTATGGTCAGCCAGGCAGCAGGGGGCAGGAGATTGCTCCCTGTCCCTGGAAGCTGTGTGCTGCCAGGGCACTGGAGCCTGGGTGGGGAAAATGTCCCCATGCCCCGGCAGCTGGGAGTTTCCAGTTTCTGCTCCTGGAGTGGGGGCTGGGGAGATTGTTCTCTCTCTAGAGTAAACACACCCTGCAGCATTCGCACATATAGGCATGCCCCTTACGTACCTCATAGGCAGACTTCCCAGGAGCTGGTGCCCAATTCTCCCCTGCAGAGCTTCCATTGTATTTCCTCTTCACTTAATTCAGCTTTGTGGTGGCCTAGAATCCTACAGAGTAGAAAAGTTTCTTTGCAAAAATCCTGGGTGGGTGGTTTTGGTAGGCTCAAAGTATAATGCAAAGGCATCCATTTAATACTCAGAATTAGGTCCAAAATCTCTGTCCTGGATTTATAATTTATTTTCCATTCAGATTCAATACCCTAGCTTTCATTTGGGTCCAGTGATTCAGTATCCAGGGTTTCATTTGATTACATTTTCTGTCCTTAGAAACCTCAGCAAATTGCACATTGTCCATTTTTATGGCCAGTTCATATATATGCTTTAGGAGAGATCTCAAAAGAAGGTTCATGTTCCAGCTGTGCTGTGGTGAGGGAGGATGACTTGAAGCATTCATCTACTTTAGGAGCAGAACTATTGTTCAAATTTTGCTTTTGAATATATAAGAAGTTTTGTGCTGAATCATGTGAGGTATTCCTCTACTCATACTTTGCAAAAATACAAAAACAATTCTAAAAAGTGCTCTTAATTTGAAAAGTGACCTCTAATTCTGCATCCTTGCTTTGAAATTGGAAATAACGGTAGGCACATTTTTCATGTGCAAATAATTGCAGCTATATTTTACAGCACTTAGCCTGATTGCAACTCCTGCAGAGCTTTGGTGAAGTGTGTTGCATGTACCTCTCTCTCTGTTATGGTGTTTTTGAGTTTATCCTTTTTTCCTATCCAGCTGTTTCTGGGGATTAGATTTAATTGCGAATTACTCATTTTTTTTTTGCCAAGTTTATCAAAAGATTTTAAAATGCCAGTTTATCATAGCCAAAACTTTAAAATGGGAATGAAAAGATATTAAACTTTAGTTGGGAAGGTTTTTTAGTTCCAGGAAGGAATTTTTGGTGAAAAGCTACAAGAAAGACATACCCTAGAATCAGTGGAGTACTCTGGGTCTCTGGCACCCAGAGGCCAATGCTTGCATTTGTGCTGCTCCCCGCCCCAGGATGATCTGAGCAGGGTGCAGGGCCCCCTTTCCCATCCCATGGCACTTCTGCAGGGAGATTAACAATGTGATGCACCGGACATGGTGGGGAGGGGAGGCGGCCTAAATTTCTGGCTGGAACAGCTAAAGAAACTTACAACCCACCAGGTGGGGGGGGGAAATATACTCCAAATATGGGAGGTCCTGCAGCCTTTCTGTCCAGCTTTGAAGGGCCTGGCCAGCACCCCCTCCCCAGGCTGGTGCACGAGGGCTATGGCCCCCTCCCGCCCCACCATCAGTGCACCACTGCCTAGAATAGATACTAAGGTACTTGTGGGAGAATGGACTTGAACCTGGGTCGTCCATATCTCCAGGGTACATTTCAACCATTTCTCTCTGACTCTGTATTTCTTTCCAAAGGATTTAATGATTTCAGTTCTGGCTATAGTGGTAACTGATGGCCAGTCTAAGTATTGGGGCTGAAAGTAGTAAACTGTCTTCACCCATCTTTAAATTTCCTTCAGGTTAATATTTTCAAAGTAATAAATGTGGCATGACTTCAGTGGAGATGTCCCAAGGAGCCTTACAGGTATAATGGCCTGATGGGGAGTTAGAAAGAAAAACTTTATGCTATACTTCGTGCATCCCTCCTTTGCTACCCAAAGCTTCTGTATTTCAGGACCAAAGTATGTACACAGAACATTATACTCTGTATCTGAGGGGGAAAGACTGAATTAGGGCTTTGTTGCATGTTACACTTGGGGCATGTTAACTGCACTTAAAATGCTAGTGTCTGAAAACTTAAGCAGTAAAACACCAGCTACGTGCTATCATAGCATAGCAAAATTAAGGCTTTTCCAGTGAGAAGTATCTTTAGATTGTATTACCTAACACATATTGAGCTAACGCCTGACTGCTCTGATGAAGTAATATGATCAGGAGATTCCGGTGTGGTGCAATACGGTGTGGTGCAAGGGCTGGGACCAACAAGCAGCTGTTTGTTGGTCCCAGCCCCCACTGAACTGGAGTGGGTTCAATGGATCCAGCACTTAGGATGAGTTTCATGTAGATCTGAGTAAGCATTACCACGTGACTGCTCTGAAAACTTTTTAACTCATAGTAATGCTAGCTAGATAAAATGCATCCTAAGTGTAACATGTGATAAGGCTCATATATAAGCCCGATTTTCTTTGCTTTGGGCACCCTTTCTTTGTTTCCAGTGTTGTAAAGCAAAGACACAAGTGCCTGGTGGCAGCCAAGTATACTACAGCTTCTAGTGGATGAAGCAGCAGCAGCTGCATGACTAGTACCTTGTGGGAGTAAGAGGACTGTGCCATACAGGAGGTCAGCTGCCCTACACAGCATCTAGAATATTACTGGTAATTTTAGCATAGTTGGTAAGGCTAAGCTTCCTTTAGCTAGAGACCCCATATTTTCCTTTAATCTCTAGTATTCTGTTTCTTACTTTAAACTCTAGTATAATTAATTCTTCCATGTTACTCAATACATTTCTTTTTTACACTCAGAAGATGAATGGTGGTGAAGATCTCCATTTTATTTGACAGTTTTGGATATTATTATATTTACTTATTGAGCTTACCTCTTTATGCAGCACAGATGACAATGACATGGTCCTTCCCACAGAGCCTAATTTTGAACTGTAGCTTACTGCTTAGAGGCAAATTGCTGTACATTAGCATTTTTGAACACTACCACTGAAACTTTGTCACTATGGTGATTTTGCTAGGCTATAGGTAATGAGTGAACTTCAAGGACTAGAAGGTGATATATTTGCATAGCTACTTAGGTTTCCAAAGGATGAAAATTAGGTATTTAATAGTGATTGTAGTTCCATAATTCATTCTTCATTCTATGATACAAGTGAAACCCTTTTTAGACTCTTGATAGGATTACAAATTCTAAACTATCAGGTTTTGATTTTAATTTAATGCTAACCAACCCAATCAATTTATTCAAAGAACTGAAGTTACTGGAACCAATTTGGAATATGAGGTGGCCTGTTTTTAGCTTCCTACCAATTGTTTGGAGCCTGAGGAACAGCATTTGTTTTCTTGGTAGCTTTATCTTATTTCTGAATGGCACTTTCTTGCTACTTATATTTCTGGCCCACATGACTTTGCAGAGTAAGAAAGGATAGTTTTTGTTATTCTAAATATGTTAAAAGCCTCCTTCACACTTGGCTGTGTTCATTCTTCAATCAAATTCATGGCCATATCACCTTTACTTAAGATAGCTTCCTTGGCTGAGGACTACATATTGAATTATTGTCATCTTTCCAATTCACCTTTACTGTAAAGTAAAACCTCACTCTTTCAGCCTCTTCCAAATAACAAACTCTGAAAGTAAACATAATATAGATAATAGGTTTTAGTAACTAACTGGGCATGACATGACAAATGTGAGAGTTTGTAGAGATCTTTTGCTGCTGGCTGATTTAGACATTATACATGATTAAGTGTTGATTTTTTTAGTTGTATTTGATACTGTGCAGTACAATGACTTCTCCTTCTGATTGGATTTCCTTATAGAATTATGCAGTACAATGCTTTTCCTTTATGTAGTTTATTTTCTTTTAAGTAGCAGATTATGCTTTCAATAGTAATGGGCATTAAAATTTAGTATTTGCCCATAGTTTCCATGCAGTGGAAAAGGAAACACTTTGTAGTACGTAATATACTACTATGTGGGTGTGTCTAAATGTGCATTTAAGCATGACTAACGGTAATGGACATTAAGTTAATTTGCATTAAGTGATTTTTGGCAGGTGTCTACATGTGCAGGGGTACGGCACTAAAGTTACTGCTAAGTCCCTGTAGCCCTGCCATGTGCCCTTAGTGGCTGGAGAGACCTGGCACTAAAGTTAGTGCTGGGTTGCATCTTGTATTTTAACTAATCATGCCTAAATTTGATACCTGCATTTTCAGGTATTAAATTTAGGCACAGTTACCTTAATTTTGCCATTTTTAATGTGCATTAAGGGCACACACATGTAGCCTTGCACCCATAATGTACATTAAATAAGGCTAATGTGCATTAACATGTCTCTTGTGAGATGCACCTGGTGAGTGAGGATCAAGTTATTCTAGTTGGATACAGACCTGTGTTTGGATTAGGACAGATCTGTGTTACCTTAGAATGAGCTCTAGGAAGGGGAGGGTTGTGGGGAAGATAATTTGGAACGTTGCCGGGTTGATTGTATAGCATGGCTTCTGGTATATTCAGTGAGACCTGTGTTGTATGGGGTCGGGGTCAAGGCCTTATGATATCCTGTCCGCTGATGGGGTAGCTTGTGTCCACCAAAGTTCTTAGAGAGAGAGAGAATGAGTTCCCTGTCCTACTGTGTCTGGTATGGACACATGAAGGTTTAGTTTATTATCCTATAGTGCACTGTACCAGTATAACCCATGACCTAATTCCTGAGACTCTTAACAAGGATATCAATTAAAGTCTGGGGGTGTTGATTAGGATATAAGCATCTATCCACTAGAAACTGGGAGGGAGACTACCAAATAATTTTCTACCCCAACATGATAGAACCAGTAACTCACCCATTATTATCATATCACATCTCTCCCAGCCCCGCCATGCTTTACAGACCAATGCTTGGCAGTGTTTCTGCTTTCAATGTAAACGTATTTGTTTTGTCTAATCTGCTAGTTAGTAACTACAATGCCTGAGCTCTGTTGATACTATTTTATGAAATTCCTTAAGATGTGTAAGAACAGAAGGGCTATATGAATGTATATGAGTGTATGGTAGTAGTATTGCTTATGTGTCAGTTTTGGCACAACAGAATGCCAGTTGGGGGATGGCAAAGGCTAATACTCAACAGATGGCAAAGTCCTAAAACCCATAATAATGGCTGCAGTTATTTTCATTACTGTCATTTGATGACACATACAATAGTGGGAAAAGACTTGAACTGCGTAATCACAGTAAATATACTCAAAGGGACCAGATGCACTTCAGACTATCAAAATGGTGATGGATGTTCAGGCTGAGTGCCACTTCTGCCCATATTCTAGGTACATTTATTGCTAAGGATTGGAAGCCACATTGCTTGTTGTCATAGACAGGACTGGCATTTCCCCTTTCTGTAATAGCAAGAATTAAACAAAAAAGACATCTGCTGTACACAGACAAATTATTCTTCAGAGTTGATGAGTCTGTGTATCATTATTGAATATATATAAATTTGGTTGGCAGATGCTCAGAATCAGAGATCAAAACACATGTTTTGACAAAAGAATGTGTTATGGATGCCCAAACACTTTCAAAAATAGACCAGAAGACTCTCTGAATGGTTCTGATAAAAATCGTATTACAGTTTAGGGAGGAGAGGGATCAGAAGATAATATCTTAATATGAAGCAGTTTTTTTCTTACAGTTGAAGAAGGCACTGAACTGTGACACCATCCTTATAAGGCTTTTTGTTTCCTAATTTGGAGTTTCCTGATTTTCTCCAATCTGGAGGATAAAATTATGATAATCTGAGCTCTGGCAGAAAAAGACATTGGCTTTAGAAAATTAATTAGATCATATCTGAATATTCATATAACTGCTTTGCATCTAACCGTGTTAAAATAGTTCTTGTTGATTGCCTGGGGATTTAGGGATGACCTACCATGACCCAATTAAAAAAAGTGTATAACAAAGCAACCCTTTTTATGAGCTGTTCATTATAGAATCTACCATTATTATATGTTCACAGGTTTTAGCTCGGCTTGTGTTCACAGGGGTTTAGGGCAATCCTTTCATGTTTATGTTATTTTTCTAAAATAAAAAAGTCATGTTGCTTAATTTAACAATTCTGCACCAGGCTCACAAGCTCTACAACAAAGCTGGAATATTTCACATCTGCCGTTGGTGATTTAACACTCTTAATATTAAGACAGCTCCAACTGTGACATATTTTAAACTGTCTCTTCCCTCTGCTGGGCTAACAACATAATAAGGATCAAGAAAACAGTTCTGAACATGGCATTGCTAAAAATCCCTGCAAAAAATTCTAGGTTAAGTCCTCTTTCTGACCTCACTTTCTGTAAGTGGTGCAAAGTAGACTGAGAGAACCTGCAGAAAAAAAGCTTGTTAAATCAGGCTGCTGTTTTACCAGCTGATGCTGAACTGCTTATAGAGGGTCCTTGGTGCAAATCCTGATAGATTCATGGTCTCTATAAAGTAGACCATTAAGAAACCGATAAACAAGAGGGAAACTGTAAACCAGCATGAATAGGAAACTGAAATTGTAACAGGAGTTTTACAAATCTGTTGATAAAAAAACATATATATATAATATTGAAGAAGTGACAGCTAAACAAAACACAAGCTTTTGGAAAGGATTTTATTTTGCAAACAGGCTTCTTAGGTATTTTTGTTCCGCAATTTCAGGACCACTGAAGTCAAGGGGAGCCCAACCATATTTAATGTCTCCAAGCCTCATACAGAAGTATTCTGGATCTATGGAGATACTAGCTTCTTATGTTGATATCGGATCAAGCAGGTAACGGTCGTATAGTTGAAGGTACTGAACTAGGGCTCAAGAATTTTGGTTTGGTTTCTAGCTTTGTCCCAGAAGCCAGGAAACACTGGTAAATACTTCTTAGTCCTAGATGATGGAGGCCATTTTGGAAAATGGCAAACTAGTGGTTCCACACTTTTTTATTTTCTCTGCTCCAAGTGCAATATAAACTTAAAAAAAATAATCAGAGTGAGGTACACTCTTGTTGAGCTTGTGTAACAGTAATTACATTAAGCTCATCTACAGGCACTTGGATATTAGTGGTGGACTTCAACTCCATTTACTATATTGATTAATTTTGACTATTGTATTGTACAGATATACGTAGACAGTCTTTCCAGGGAATTTAGTGCTATGTTCTGAAGACTACCATCTTTCAGATTCAGCACATAGATGTACCAAGTATTTTCTTACAGTGCTATGGTTCCTAACCTTTTTTCCCTTATTGATCTTGTTCTTGCTGTTGAAGTTCCCTCTTGCAGAGACATTGTAAAGACATGAGCCATCCTTACACTATAGCACCACAGTTACAACTGTTGCTAGAGGTGTGACTGGCTAGTTTTGTACCTAGGACAGTGGCAGCACATGGTGGTTTACTGTTGTGGGAGGATATGTCTCCTACTTTTCTGCTGCTGATGTGTGTTCAAGCAGCCACTGATTTTGGGTAGCAAAAAAAAGATGGTGGCATCTAGTTTCTGTCTAGGCACTGCTCCTGCACCATGCACCACTGCTGCTCCTCTATCCTTTCCACTGCCAGAGCTGGAGCTGGTATAGGGAAGGTTCAGGATGTAGGAAAGAGGATAGGGAATGGGGGACAGGAGGGCAGGGTGCCCCTCTAGCTCCATTCTTGTGCCCCACCTCTGAGCAAACAGTGCCCAGGGGTCAGGCCCTGCTTGTCTACTTATGGTTATGCTATTGATTGCTATCCCTATTCAAGTCCATTTTCTCTTTTTACATTTTAACTGCTTGTAATGCTTTTTCTTATTTCCACCTACCTTCCATGCTGACTTCCAGAGGCAACATGTGGCAATGGATGCAGTCATCTGTTGGTGGTTGCTTAGACAACTGAGTGCCATAGAAGCTGAGAATAAAAAACTAGGACTGAGGTGGCCTGTAGCTCCCGCTATGATAGTATTTCCTATTTGTGTACTAAAGAGGGGATGCAAGTTGTGCTGAAGGAACTGCCTTGTATTTTTATTCTAGTTGTCTTTAGATAACTGCAACTGAGACTGAGGCCTCATTCTATTAAGATGCTGTGAGTATTAATCCTAGGAGATGTGGTGTGGACAGATTTAGTATAAATGTTTCAGACATCTTTGAAACATTTCAAAGGGCCATCTGTACACACACAACCACTTTGAAATGTTCCAAAAGTGGCTGAAACACTCCAAACCAATGCCTCTTGAAATGAGGTACTATCTTGGCGCATTCCACTTTTGGTTACATTTGAACAGGGACAATGCCATGCAGAGAGGGAGAGTGGGTGGACAGCTTACCTGTTGGTCATCTGCCAATACTGCCTTGGGACTGGGAGCACTGCTGGGTCCCCACTAGTACCACTCCCTATTCCACTAGGATCCCTGGTAGCCCACCTTTAGGCAATTCTCCGGGCCTTGTCCCCACTTGCATGCCCATGGGTACCCTACTGATTGCTATTCCCTTTTGTCTTTTACAGGATTGTAGATGGAGTTCAGACTCCCAGCTGCACTGCTGGGGAATTTCCCTGCTTACCTTTTCATTTGGCTCATGACTCTCCCCTCTCCTCTTCCTGCTTGTACACTTTCTACCTCATACACAGATCCCCAGGCTGAAATATTTCCTTTATGAAATGTTTCCAAATGCATTTTAAATGGAAACATTTCAGTTGTTACACCTTTCCAGAGTGAATATCTGCCACAAAAATCTTGCCATCTAAACACACAAAGGGCAGAGAGAGAAATACAGATGTGCACAGACACATTTGGTTAGTGAAAGAACTGAAATCAGAATATGGGTCATCCTAGTGCCAATCCACTCTCTGATGCAGTAGGCTGCTTCCCATCCCACTTCAGCTACTGATTCTATGGGGTAAGATGGAGGAAGAATTAAGTGGATTGATTTGTCCATATTTCTCTCCTCTTCCTCCCATCCTTTATAGACTAATCTGATGCTGCACCTCAGTTTACCCCAAAACAATGTATTTATGTGTATAATGCACACACATATACATAGACATATTTATAATTTATAAACATGAATAATTATTAGTGTTTATAAAAAAATACTTGGTTACAATGAGTGCCTTTTTCTTAAATATCTTTGCTTCAAGTCAATGTTTGGGCAACCAATTTTTAATTATGAAAATGAGTTCATGTTTTCATTCTAGCTACAGCAGGTGTACAAACAGTTTAACGTCAAAATTATGTTCATTCCAAACTGCTGTGTATAGAGGTAACAAGATTTCAGAACTCCTTGAAATAAAGCAGCAGCAAAGCATGTATTTATAGAATTTTCTTTCAGGTCACACAGTAATGCTTTATTTCTTGCAGAACTGATATCTCAGATTAATTTCTGTATGCCTTGCATTGATAGTTCCTCAGTTAAAGCTATTTACCTTAAGATAAAGATCTTTTCCCTATTGACTTAAAATATTTTTTCTACTATGAGGGGAATTTCCAGTTCTAGATAATTTGGACTTAATCTGGATAGCTTTGAACTCTGTGGGAATCTTCTCATTGATTTTGGTTAGTACTGGATCAGCCCCTTTGTAAGTACCTGCAGGAAAATATAATTTAATAGGTTGCACAGAGTCATCAGAAACATATCTTGCCAAATGAACAGTTTGTTCTTTGGTATGATAGCAAGTTAAGGTGCAGCCTTGCTCCTAAGTAAAGTCAATGGCAAGACTCCAAACTCTTTGTGGCTTGACTCATTTCAGTGAATACAGTAGTCCACATTTTCAAGAGTGTTGTCTAATCTGGGTGCCAATCTCAGGACTGATTTTTCAGAGGAAGCCATGAGTTCTCAGTAACCTTTGAAACAACAGAGCTCTAAGGACTACATTGTATTCCACTTACTAGGTGTTCAGATAGATTTCACTACTTAATACAGTTCTATTCCACCCTATCCTGTTCCATTAATGCTTTCATCTTACTCTTAAAGTGGAGTCAGAAAAAAAACAGTGAGGAAGAGGACAACTCTCACCTTTTGCATCAACTATTTTTCAGGAACTTGAGAAGGATGGAACAGAATCACATTGTAGGTGCCCAAGTCCATGTAGGGACAACATTTTCAAAAGGTGTAATATAATCTGTGTTTAAAAAAGGCAACCAAAAACTAAAAATCATAAGGAAACCATTTCTAGAAATATACCTGTGTACATTACAAGTTTAATATCATAGAATCATAGAAAGAAGGACCAGGAGGGACCTATAAGATCATCAAGTCCAGTCCCCTGCTATGAGCAGGAGGTAATTGGGCTCTTGGGCTCAAACGAACTCAATGAGGTATATGTTCAGCTTCCTCTTAAAGACCACCAGAGGCAGCGACTGCACCACCTCTGGAAGTGTGTCCCAGATTCTAGTTACCCATACAGAAAGGAAGTTTTTCCTTATGTTCAGCCAAATCTTTTCCTCGACTAGCTTGTGTCCACTGGTCCATGTCTTCCTGGGAGGGGAAGTGGGGGAAAGGAGGCATTTCTGAAAAGTTGCTGAAGTAGGTTTTCAGTACAATCCCATAGGGAAATTAAACAGAAGTATGTAACATAGAATAACTAGAAGATAATGCAGTAGTTAAAAAACTGGAAAATGTTACCTCTAGTGTGTCAATGTCACATTAGGGGTGGGGTTTAGATGGTTGTGTCCCATCTA
Source organism: Crocodylus porosus (assembly GCF_001723895.1). Lineage (NCBI taxonomy): Eukaryota > Metazoa > Chordata > Crocodylia > Crocodylidae > Crocodylus > Crocodylus porosus. The sequence goes on from NW_017728886.1 coordinate 46,686,128, forward strand.
CTGAAATACTTCCATGAATGGATGGAGTGTTGAGTATGGTTCCTCATCGCAGTATCTTTAGAAATATAAAATGTGCCTTTGCTTCATAACATTATAAAGAATCGGCACCTTTACAGTGCTTACTTAATCCACTCTATTTTACAGCATGTAGGCTTGATCCCAAAAGGATGTGAATAATTTGCATAAAGCATAGAAAAGGAATAGCAGCTAATTATGGTTCTGAATAGATAGATTTTAAGTCTATTGTTTGAGGAGCTCTTTTATCATCAGTGGAGTGATGGATTAGCTCTTTAAAGGAAAATGGCAGTATTTAGTTATAATACCTGAGAGAACTCAATAAATATTTACTAAATTAGGATTATTTATTAGTGGTATTACAGTAGTGCCTAGAGGCCTCCACAGACATCAAGGCCCTTTTGTATTAGGCACTGTATAAAAAACATAGTATGAGACAGACCCTGACCTAATGTGTTTACAGCCAAAAATAGACAACAGAAAGAGTGAGGAGGGAAAGAGAAGCAATGTGACTTTGCTTGAGAGTTAGTGGCAAAACAAAGAATAGAGTGTAATCTCTCAACTACTAAACTAGTGCTCTGTCTGTAATTGTTGTACATCAGGACAACATTTTCAAAAGAAGCCTTTATAACTATCTAACAACAGCTTTGGGACAACCCCTTTGAGTTCTTCCACCAGCCCTCTATTGCATAGCGCATCAAGCATGGAGTTCTGATACTTCCTTTGGAGGCCATACACAATGCTTTCCACTTTATATATCTTTTTAGGTTTTCCTCTTCGGAGTGGGAGAAATGTTCTTGATTTCCTTTGAACAGGTTTCCTCATCCATTCGCTCACCTTGAGCACTCTGCCTAATTATTTCAGATTCCTTAGATTCTACAGTATCTCTCAGCTGCCAAGCTCTTTCACTAAGCCTCTTACCCTCCTATTTCCTCTGTCATGTGTGCTCTAGTCCCTAGCCTTCTCCAGTGGCTTCTTCCCCTTGACTGCTATCTTTCTGGCCTGGTATCCTCAGGGAACTCTTACATAGGGCATGGCTACATATGATGCTACATTGCCGTAGCAATGCACTGCAATGACGTAGCATCCACAGGTGTCTACACATGACCAGCAGCTACTTCACCATAGTGGCTCACTCTGCTGTTATAGCGCACCGCTATGACAAAGTAGCTGCTAAAAATAACTGTGCACTGTGTGTATGGCACAGTACAGGTGGAATTAATAAAGCACAGCGTAGTAGCAGAGTCGCCATAGGGCAATGTCTAGACCACCCTGTGAATAGCAGAGTCTGAGTCAGATATAGATCTGTGCTTTGAAATCAAAAGAATTGAAGTCTTTAGCTCTGCAGGCCCTCTCTTAGAGAAGTAGCTTATATTGCTTTGTCCTTTTTAGTAATCTATTTTCAGATAGCTGATCATCTTCATCTTCTTCCCTCCTGCTTGCATCCTTATTGAAAAAGTGATGGAATGGTCAGCAAATGAATAGTTACAGCAATGATGTGAAAACAGCAAGGCAACCATACCACAGAATGTACTAAGCATTCAGTTTCTGATATATGCCTTTTATTTAAAAAAGAATGTGACAAATAAAGAAGAGCATGAATAATTACTCAGTGCAGCTGAACTGGTGAAATCCCTTTGAGCAAAGGGAGAATGGATAGTGGGCCCATCTCACCTACACAAATATGGAAACTAAACTGCATCCCCTGTACTGGTAAGGTTGTTTTGGGAGGCAATGCAAGGTAGGGTGAAGACACCTAAGGGACAGGGACAATAGATCTACAATTACAATGGGTCTACAATTGATCTCTATCACTTTTTTCTAGCCTATGTATAATCTGAAGTTTAACTTGACCTCTGTTGTTACAACATAGTAATGTTAGAGTGTATTACTGTATACTGTTGTAATTCTAAAATCACCTTAATATTCTCTGATTTAGGTTCTGCCATGATATGACTGATTTTTTTAGTGAAAAGCCTTGGAGCATTCACATAGAACTTTATGGAATAAGGCTTGCTATACTCTAGATTAATGGTGCCCTATCTAATTGTCTAGTGGGCCAGATGGGCGGGGCCAGGTATCTCCATGGGCCAGATCCGGCTGACTATTTCAATCTGGTGCTTGGAACAGGTGCTCAGGGCCCCATCTGGTCACACAGAGTGGAGAGTGGAGAAGCCCAGCCCCAATCTAGCCACATGGGAGAAGAAAGCTCGGCCTGGCCCCAATCTGGCCCCATGGGGGGTGGGGTGGGGAGAAAGAGGTGGCTTGGCCCCAACCTGGTTAAGCAGAGGGGAAGGCTCTGCAGGAAGGAAAGGGGCATGACCCAGTCATGAACCAGCTGCACCAGGGCGGGGCGTATGGCTTGGCCCTTGACAGGAAGGGGGTGTGGTCTAGCTGCAGCCTGACCAGGGGGACAGAAGGGGGTGTGATCCAGCCCTGATCTGGCCTTGTCAGGGAAGGATAGTGGCCTGACTCTGATCCACTGTGTGGGGTTTAGGATTTTGGCAGCAGGGAGAGCTGGCAGAATTAACTGCCAATGCTCCCCGCTACTAAATTTCCTGATCCATGGCAAGCCCTGCAGTCTGGATTCCAAGGCTCCACGAGCTGCATTTGGTACGTGGGCTGGAGATTGAGCTCCCCTGCTCTAGATGGCTATTAAAATATTTTATTGCAGTTTTCCTTTGAGTAGTTTGTGCCACTTCTTATGGTTTTGAATGTAGAGATTTACCATTCTTCATGCCATTTCAGAGGTACTTCATGTATATAGTTGCACAGCATTCCAAGCTCTTTTGGGATTTAAAATATAGTGAGAAATAATGTGTTGAATGATGAATTATAATTTTTCTAGTCTTTGTGTGTGTTCTTTTCAGAGAGAATGCAAAAAGCTCAAAATAATAATAAAATTAAGTCTATATGTTAAGGGTTTAGATGATTTTATAGATTTAAGACATTTTCTATGGGAAACGAGATAGTACTTGAGAATTTCAGAGAGGCTAAAATAATTAAAAGGTAATATTGTGCTCAATGGTTATGGTCCAGCTAGGAGAGCACTCAGCATAACATTTCAGGCTTTACTCTATATTCATTTGAGCACTGCAGTTTACCTTTAACATCATAGCATGTTATTTCATAGTTATCTGGGAAAAAAGGGTTTACTGGAACTCAGGCAGAAGATGCTTTTGCATCTGTACATAAGGTTTTTTGTCATTGTGCAAATAGTCCATGACTTTTTTAATTAAATGTGCAACACTGTGGGTGCATCTACAAGTGCCATTAAGGCAATGTGATAAACTCTGGTGCAGTCTGTGCTGGAGTCAGTTGCTCCCAGGTGCAGCATCTGCATGGGTGCCCAGTTTGAGCTGGGGTGGAGAAGCTCATGTTGGCAGGGGGCTTGGAGTGGGGGTCAGCTCCAGGCTCTGGGTGGGAGTACAGTGTTGGGCAGCAGAGAGGCTAGCTGGGGTACAAAGGTGCTAAAGAGTGGGGCTAGGTGGCAGGAGGCCCTGCACTTTAGCAGCCTCATGCTCCAGCCAGCCTCTGTCAGCATGTACATATGCATTTCAGCGCATGTAATTACTCTGCTGTAGGATAGTTCTGTCAGTGGAGTTAATTTGCTGTGCCCTAATACTCATGCATGTGTAGATGGTGACACTTCACTGCAGAGCAACATGCACTCTGTTTCTACCATATAAACTGAATTCTGACAAGTCAAAATATATGGTGCTGTCTTCTGCCAAAAAATGATAGAAATATATTAATACTTGATTTACAGTTGATAGAGAATCTAGAAGATCATAAAATTAATTTATCCAGCTAAAATAAAGACAGAATATGGCATTAAATGGATATCCTAGACAACTTATTTTCTTCACAGATTACATCTTCTAGAAAAGTAATTTGATTTGTTTTTGCAAGTAAAATGAAAACTGAAAACGGTGTTTTTTTAATCCATTAACTATAAAGTTCTACAAATGCTATTTTTCAAAAACAGCAGCAGTGTCCCTACTCCAAAGCCTTACAACTAAAGTTCCACTTCTGAATGGACTCATTTCCTGCCCATGAAGCTGGCTGAGCACATGGAGGAGAATGTGCTGTATCATTCTGTAATTAATAGAACTTTGCAAAAATGTTTGCAACAAAAGGTGAAAGCATATGAAATTCACCAGGGTCAGTCATAACCTTAAAACTGACACGCTACTGCAAAGTTAAATTTAAGTTCATGGATCTTGGATCCAAAGCTGAGCCTAGTTTCAAGTGAATTGAGCTACTGAGCATGGAAGCATACAGCCTCTGAATTAAAACTTACTAGATCTTAAATGCTGAAGGCTGAAAGTAAGAAAGAAACAGTGGAAAATATGTTGGTTGCACCCAGTTCACTCTCCCTTTCAGCATCTACTCTCTGCCACTGTACGACACTGGACAAGATGGACCTATGGTCTGACCCAGTAAATGACAATTCTTCTGTTCTTATGAATCTAGACCCACCTTTAAATGATTTGACTTAGGGTCAGATTGTGAAGCTTCACTCTAAGGCACTGTGGCTTCCAGTGTTCCTTACCATGCTGTGGGGACTATTTCTAGTTCTTAGGATTTGTGATCAAAATTATCTTTTTCCTGCAACTGGCCAGTTCAGGCTAATATGTGGGAGAGAAGAGCTGGAAATAAAACTCTCATTTGTTTGTCGAAGCAATAGTTCCCTCTTTCACAAGCATATACCTCTTCAAATTTGTGTATCACAGAGTTCTTTTATGATATAAAGCATAAATAATATTATAGAGAGCCAATGCAAACTTCAGAATGCATAAAGTTCAGTGAACACCACGGTGTAGAACCCATGTTAGCTTTTCTTTTTAGACGTTAAAACATTAAAACAGTATGGTTGCATCTACACGTACAATTAATGGGCCTGAATTTTCTGTGCAGAAGATTCAGGTTCATTAGAGTGCTCCTTGGTGCATGTTTACTTGTGCACCCTTGTTGGGAGCAAATTTTGCCCAACAGAAGCAGCCCAGTTTAGGGCTGCTCCTTCCCTGGTCTGTCCCCTGCAGCAGCCGGCGGGGGGGGAGGGGGGGGAGATCCAGGCTTGCCTGGGTGCCAGCCTCAGGTTGGCAGGGGGCAAAGGGGGTTTAGTTCCAAGTTCTGGAGGGCAGTAGGGAGCTGCCTGGCTTGGCAGGCAGCTTTGTCCCAGCCAGGGGGAGACTGGATGGGCTCCGTGGGGAGGAGTGGGAGAGCTGTCTTGGCTGGGCAGGCAGCAGCATCCCAGCAATGTGGAGATTGGGAACCAATCTCCATGGGGCAGGGAGAGCTGTCCCAGCTTCTGGGCAGCAGCCTGCCAGCCCTGTGGAGATTGGGACCTGTTCTGATCTCCATGGGGCTGACAGGCAGATGCCCAGCAGCTGGGATAGCTCTCCTTGATCTGTGGAGGTTGGGATGGGTCCCTATCTCCACATGGCTGGCAGGCAGTGTCCTGTTGAGCTAGGACAGCTCTCCCTGCCCTCTCTGGGTCCCTGCGACCTAGGCTGTCCAGGAACAATTTGCTCCCAGTCAACATCTACACGTGTAGTACAGCTCATTATTAATGTGCTGTTTTTTTTAGTACCTGTATATACTATGGGTACTAGAAAACAGTACATTAGACTAATGTACTGTGCAGTAATTGCTGTGCACATGTAAATGGTGATGAGTAAAGTGTCTCATCTAAATGCACATATGTGTATCAGTTGTTTTCAAAGGCCTTAAATACATGAATCATCCAGCTGAACTAAATTTGAAATGTTTAGCAATTTTATTCCTGCAAATTATAAGCAAAGATTTCTCTTTAGTTTCATACAAATATATATTTAAAGTTTAGAGTAGAAAATGATTGCCATGTTTGTTGGGAAAAAGTAATCAACAGTGGGATATAAGCAGCAGGCTGAGGGTACTGTTTTAATCTGGTAGTCATTTTGGTCAAGCCAAGATACTGTATTGCTTCTGCAAAAGTCTATATTATATTTTTGTGTGTGTTTGCATGCACTGACATGCACACATGTTGATATATGCACTCAATATAAATATACATGTAAATCATGTATTTATTATACATGCATATCTCTTGATATCTCATATACTGGTATGGGCCTCCCTTGAAAAGATGTAAAGACTATTTTTACAGTGAAAGTAGAAGAAAGATGACCAAGCTGGCTTGGGGCTAGGCTGCCCCCTACCTCCTTGCCGTGGCCAAATGGGGCCCTGTGGTGTCTGCTTCAGGCACCAGATTGGGACCACCACCTAGATCTGGCCCATGGAGGGACCCAGCCCAGCCCACTGGCCAAAAAGGTTAAGCACCACTGATTTAGACTGTATTTTTTGTTTATAAAGTAAAAACATAACTTTGAATTTCCAGGCTATCTTTCTAGTATTGTTGCTTGTAACAGAACTATAATGTCCACTCTAGAGGTTCTTTTTTTTTCTTTTTTTTCTTATTTAATCTTTTTCTTTTGGTAAAAGAAAGTGATACTCTTTTCATCCTAAAACTGATGGCTAGTGTGGTTGCTTTCTTGGGAATGAATACATGCCCTATAAATGTACTTTCTTTTGAATTTTATTCAGAAACTTGAGCTAGTACAGAGCACAGCTGCCTGTTTCTATAGAGTTTCTTCTCATGAAGTATATTACATCCTGCTCTTTAAATGGTACATTGTCTATTTCTGGTTGCATTTCAAGTGTTGATTTTGATCTATAAGTCCCTATTATGTTTTCTATCCAGGAGAAATTAGAAGCCACCATTCTTATTGTATATCATCATGGCATATGAGATTTAATGGGATGTTTTTACCACCAGTCTTCCTATATAAAGGTTGAGTGAGTAGAAACAGGGAGCTCTCACTGAAGGGGGCACCTGGATTTACTTAGAATTGCCTAGAATGTATTTTCCCCAATGGTCCACAAAACCTATATTTTGTGATCTTCTTGACAGTCTCTGAGGGCATTTATACATGTGTTCTGGGAGTGGGGGAAGTGAGGGAGGGCTATTTAATTAGAGTGTGTCAAGGGGAGAGACAGAGGGGCGGACCCGGAGGAGCCAGGGGGGAACCCTGGGGCCAGGAACCCACCAAGGAAAGCAAAAGTCAAATGGGTTGCCAACTGGCTGGAGGGCCGCACCCAGAGGGTGGTAGCGGATGGGTCCTTCTCAACCTGGAAGGACGTGGGCAGTAGGGTTCCATAGGGCTCGGTCCTCAGGCCTGCACTGTTCAACGTCTTCATCAGTGACTTGGACGAGGGGGTAAAAAGCACCCTGTTCAAATTTGCTGATGACACTAAGATGTGGGGGGATGT
>NW_017728886.1:46694046-46697042 GCF_001723895.1 Crocodylus porosus
CGTTTGACCCCAGTACTCTTTCCTGCCATGGCAGGGGGTCAGACTTGATGATATGCTCAGGTCCCTTCCTACCCTACTAACTATGAAAATATGAAAAGTAAAAAAAAAAAAGGAACAAAAAGCTTCTTACTGGCAACAGCATCCACGGCGAAGCCAAAAATGAAGGTGGGACCTGAGTGGCTCATTAGCCGCGTCCTTATACAGCTATGGCCAGTGGATAATGCCAGCGGCAGGAGTCGGCTGGTGGATATAAAAGAAGCCACTGGTGAGGAAGGAGGGAAGGGACCTGCAGGGACCTTAGTAGGGAGAATTCTCCCAGAGCCCCTACGGGGGAGAAATGGACGGGGAGCTGCCTCTCCCAACATGGGTGAGTGCAGCGAAGTCTGCTGTGGGAACAATGCTGCCAGTGGCAGCACAGAAAGCAAGGAAGTGGTTGCCACTCGCTGAGACTGAAGACCTGGCTTGGAAAACCAGAAAGAGCTTAAGGAACTTGACACAAGGGGCTACTATTGAGAAGCTGGAGGAAACAGCTGCCACGAAGACACTAGACTAGGTGGGATCATCCCGGGCTCTGGGGGGCTTGAGGAGGCACCCCAGGTAGGGGATGAAGGGCATAAACAGTGCAAGGAGGCTGCAGAAGACGGGTTCCAGTGGCACAGAGCCCCTCCGACGAGGGACGTGGGGGAGCATGGACAAGTGGCACCACGGGTCCAACGAGCCCACAGGTGGGACAAAGAGTGAGGAGGGGAGTGCTGAAGCCTGCAGTCAAGCCCGGACCCAGTTTAGGGCTAACTAGGGATCCCAGGCATCTAAAGCCTGGCATTGGTGGGCAGGCTGTGAGCGTAGATAGGCAAGAGGGCAGAGGGGACCCCCTCCCCCCCCTTTTGCATATCTTCTTTTTGTTGTTGATGTTGATAACTTCTTTTTGTTTCCCACTTTTGGAGGGGTTGTGGTGCAAGGCAGCTAGAGCCCAAGTGTTGCTTAGGCTTAGAAGGGGTTACTATCCACTGGGAGGCAAGGCAGAAGTTAGGTGCTGTTGGTGAAGGTAGGGTTAGGCCCCGCAGGCTGATATCCATCTCAGCAAGCATACGCAGAGCCCCAACAGTAGGGGAAACCGGCTGAAGAACATTGTGAACCCGTCCAGGCAGGGTGTAAGGACGAGGTAGAGGGGAGGTGGAGCAGAAGATTGCCATACAGCTGTCCTATAATCGACAGACCCCAACAGTCAGACACCCACCACTAGAACAAGATCCAAAGTCATGGCAGGCGAGACTGGGGAGAGGCTACTTGGGAGAGAGACATCCACTAGGTGAGACAGCAGGAACAGACAGATGAACACCCCCAAACATTCGGGGCTATGCAGATGTTCAAAACCAGATGGGCACAGCGTGGCTCTGAGAGCCACTCTAATTAAAGCACCTGGAATGTCTTGAGTATCAGCGTCCCTGTGCTGAAAAATGGTGGTGGGGTGCTTTAACTAAAGCTTGTCGAATGAGCTTTAGTTAAAGCATTCCTACCATCATTTTTCAGTGAGGAGGCACTGATACACGAGATGCTGGAGTCTGCCAGAGCACGGTAATTACAATGCTCCAGCAGACCCGAGTCTGCTTTGATGTGCTGTAATTACAGCATGTTAGAGCTGCCTCGCTGCTTGTGTATAGGCACCCTGAGTTTTTTCTTAGTATTCAGGAACTTGTTATAAGGAGTGGCTTGAATGTGGCATCAATAATGACTTGAATTTCATTTTGTTATTTGGAAAAACTATCACTGAATGACTTTGATAGTTATGTTTTTTAAGTTGTAATGTTTGGGTCACTGATTTACACTGGGCACAGATATTATGATGGACATGTTATAAAAAATTACATAATAAATAAGAATTTCCAACTTGTAAATCTTTTAATGGTGAAATGCTATTCAAGGAACATCTTCAAAGATCATTACACAGAGTTTTAGATAAAATGACCCTATCTTCAGCTAATCTCTCTTAATTAAGAAGCCTATCAATGATATGCAAAAGGCCATAAGGGCAAACTTTTCCTACCGGCAAATTTCTGAATAATAAAATGCCTATACACTAGCCAAGTTTTGTATACCCCAGTCTTCTCCAATGCCTCTAACCTACTCATCCTTCATGTAGGTTGAAGATGACAATTTGCAGTGCTCTTTTCCCTTAAAATTTTGATATTCAAAAGGTAGAATAAAGGGAAATTGCCTGTGTGAAGGTATGCACTTCTTCACTAAGAGTATCAGCTGCTGCATCTACTGATTTTAGAATAATAATATGACTCATCAGATAAAAACTGGTAACGAAAGAACTCAGGCTAACTAGTTCTAACAATTGCCTAAGGCGATAATTATTAGATACCGAAGAGGGACATGAAATAGTCATTGAAACCTGAAGACATAGCAAAAATGACTCAAATAGGTAACTTTTTAATTAAATCAAAATTGAATAAAGGCAAAAGTACAGTTGCATCATCCACATGAATATTAAATCACCCATCAGCAAAATTCTAATTGACACTGAAGTCAAGCCTGACAATAATTCAGAAAAGTAATTCAAACAATGTATGGCTCTGGAATAGGGTATAAATAATAACTATAACAATGGAAAGATTAGCTCAATAAATAAACACAACAAGCCTGATTCATCATTGCAATTGCACTTACATAACTTCACCAATTAAAAAAAAAAGCGACAGCAAAGTAATGTATCAGAATGTAAGTATTCAAAAATCTTCCTTCTCTTCTGACTTCTCCATGTCCCTGGATCTCCGGAACTTAGAGGTCCCAAACTTTTTTCACAAAGTTAGCCCTCCATCTTTTCCTTAGAGGGCTAAGAGCTTGATAATGGCCTCTCAAGAGATACTTAGTTGGTCTGTTTTCTATCATCCTAGTTATATATCTTCCCTAGTGAAGCCATTGAGATTTCACTATATTTACTAGTTTTGTTGTTTCATAGACCTTCTACAGTTCCCAAGTAGGGATTTTTT
>NW_017728886.1:46697822-46701901 GCF_001723895.1 Crocodylus porosus
CCGCAGCATCACACTGAAGGCTCATGTTCATATTGTGGTCAATGATGACCCCCAAGTCCCTTTCATCTGTAGTGTTAACCAGTGTAGCACTGCCGAGCCTATAAGCATGGTGCAGTCTTTACCAGAAGTTCTTTAGAACTAAAAACGCTGAACAAGTAAAAACCCCATACTTTTTAACTGAGACTTAATTTCCTCCCTCAAATTATTTATATGCACCTAAATATTTTAACTAACTTGCTGATGTTTATGGCTAATGGCTACTAGCTAGGCTGGTCTATGGTCTTGTCTGCCATAATATTGTTTTCTGGGGACCTTTGCTTGCAGCCTTATAGGATAGTTGTCTGAATCACAAAAAGCTGTCCTGAGGCTTCGAATACCCCAGCTGTTACTGTTGTTCCTTTAAGTCAGCAAGTATATGGTTTTTCTGAGAAACCTCATGTCTGGGCAGCCATATATTTCTTTTGGGTTTTTGTATGAGGAAAGATAATACAATCAATCATATCTTCAGATCTCACCAAATTTTCATCACAAAGATCCTCTTTCCCTTGGTTTCTACCAATTTTCCTTTCCTACTGCAGACACCCAAAACTTTTTGATGTGGAACTCTGGAAGATCATATATTCCTTCAAGTTTTTCATCAAAAACATATATTTTACTTCAGTGGGAACATATATACTAATGAGATTGATACTGTCCTCTCTTTCCTATCCTTAGTAGCAAATTTGTTTGCTGATGGCTTCCAAGACAGTAAGTACTGATGAAAGTTATCACTTCCCATAAAACCTGTTCCTCTATTGTGCCTTGTAGCCTTTCCTCCACTATAAAACATTCTGTATTTGTTAATTGTTAAACACTTATTTTCCAGCCTTCTGACATCTTGCAAGGCTGTGATGTAAATGCAATGTCCTCTATTTGCTCCACTACATTTTGGAGGACTCCTGGTCCATGCAAGCTCAAAATATTCCATATTACCAGAATCATTTTGTGCATTCTCTAAGGTTTATTTGAAAGTTTAACAGCCAGGCTTTTTATGAGATAAAGTTGTTAAAGTTGGGCCTATTTCCCAAACTAGAAAGCCAATTGATTCCTCTTTAGTTTGTCTCTTATCCTTCAACCTTTCTGGTTTGGAAGGTCATACAAGCAGCAAAACTAACAGGCATAGCTTGCAGCCTCATGGAAATACACAAGAGCTTCCACCAGGTTTAGGTAACAATCTGCATGAAGGATCAAGGTATTCAAGGAACCTAGCACTTCTAATAATTACTGTACAGAACTATCATGGCAGTACTAAATGCACAATGAAAGTCAGTAATCAGGTTGCAAGGAAAGGCATACAGTTATAATCAGTTCAATCAATTTGCAATATCCAAAATATAAGTTCAGTGACCTCTCTTTATATAATTATCATCACCATCATTAAATTTTAGATGCTGAATAACAAATATCTCTCTAAAAATCTAAATCTAAATATAAAAACAAAACTAATTAAACCCTAGAATATTAATTAGGCATCATGCAGCTCTGAATATCATGTACAGGACTTGATTCTCCTTTGACTTACAGTAACCAAAGCAGGAATATGTTCATTCAAGTAAACAGAATTATGCCAGTGTAATGCTTGGTATATGTAGGGCAATTGACTGCAGTACCTATTATAGAATATCCTATTGCACCATAGCTATTTAGGAATATCTTCCTGTATAGGCCTCACTTTTGGAATGAGGGTACTTTTTCTGATTTACTTATATCCACTTTGGTAGTGTATAATTCTGGTGCAGTTCTCAGCCATCTCCTAATTAATCAAATAAAGTTTAAAAGAATAACAGATATTGATATGTTGAGAAGGTCTCCTGGGGCCTTTGTGATTACTTAGTCAGACTCCTGTATAACACAGTCCATGGGACTTCCATTGATTAATCTTAATTTACCTACAGAATATATTTTAGGTAAACATCTAATCTTGGCCCACAAGCTGATAAAAATATCACCACAATTCTTGGTAAGTTGTTCCAATAGCTATTTACCCTTAATACTATAATATGTTCTTTATTTCTAGTTTGTTCTAACTTCAACTCCCAGGCATGAGAATCCATTGGTATGTCTGTCTCCACCAGACTGAAAAGCACATTATCCAATTTGTGTTCTACATATATGTTCTTCAAACTGTAATTATATCTTTCCTTTACTTTCCCCTTTGATAAGTTAATACATTGACATCCTGGAGTCTTTTGCTGTAAGGCATGTTTTCCAATCCTTTAATAATTTTTATGTCTCCTCTAATGAACTCTATCCAATTTATCAACATCCCTTTTGAAATATGGACATCCATATTTGCACACCATATGGCATATAACTCCTGTGATGGTTGGAACTGGACCAAGAACAGAAATAATATAACCTGCTTATTCCTGCATGATGTTATCTTGTTTATACTGAGGATATCATTAGCCCTTTGGTTACAGCATTAAATTGGGAACATAGGTTCAGCAGATATCCACTATAACCTCCATGTCTTTTTCAGAAAATGCTTTTAAGTATGGCATTTATTCTTTGTTCCTAATACCTATAATTATAAACCAGGTATAAGGAAACAACAAACATTTCAGTATGACTGTGTATCAGTCATATGCCTTCTTCACTATTTACAGCTTGGTCTGTGATGCTTTTATGTTTCCTTCCAGGTCATTGATAAATATGTTAAATAGTACAGGAGCAAGAAGGGGCTCAGTAGTGTTTCTAGTTTAAATTATCAGAAGCATCTTTTTCTTGGGCAGTTACTGTAACTGATTACATTGGTATTTCTCTCTCTCTCTTTCTGGTCACTGACAGGTGTGTTTGCTCAGAGCTCTGAGATCTTCTCCCTGTTTTGTGAGCCTTTCTCCCTCTCTTGCTTTGTTTTCCCTCCCCAGCCAGTCTGATCCCTTTCCCACCATATCCCTGCACCTTTCATTCCTTTTCCCTGCCTTTTTGAAATCCTTTCTCCTGCAGTAAACTTCTCCCCCTCCCCTCTCCATCCCTCTAGGTTGAGCTTGTTTTCCCCCCTTCTCACTGTAGCTGCTCTGCTGCTTATTCTCTTCCCTTCTCTTCCCTGCTCTATCGTTCACCTTTCTACTCTCCTCTGGTGTTCGTTTGTTTGTTTTCCAGCTTCTTTGCTCCCTGCCAGCAGAGGGCTACCCAACCCACACCCCTCTGGTACCTTGCAGATTTAACCCTTTTTTTTTGCTGGAATGGCTGAAGGCAGCTCCCATGGCCCACTGCTGGGGCTTCTGCCCCTCTGGACCGGAGTTTTGGTCTCTGGCTTCATGCCTCTTCCTCCATTGTGGAGGAGTATGCTGTTGCTGTGGGGGCACTGGTAGGCTGCAGAAATGTCCTCTGTGCTGCCTGGGTGAGTTCAGTTCCTATCATTTTCCTCAGCTCCTCTGCTTTGGTGCTTGAGGTTGTGGTAGCAGGTGTGTCTGTTAGGGTGTTTTTTGCCTCGTGATGCCCTTAGACATACCAGCTGTTTAGGTGGTAGCCTCCAATATCCCCCCATTCTTCTTGGATGAGGAGCTCACCAACTGCCTTAGCCCTTACGGCATGGTGTCAGGCCCAGTTCATAGACTGCTGCTTGGTAGCAAGATCGCTGAGCTCCAGTATGTCCTGTCCATGAACAATGGCAGATGTTCATGCTTCTTCACATGGAGGGTCGGAGACTGTACCACTACATGTCCTTCCTGATTGATGGGCAGCGGTATGAGGTTTACTTCATCACTGGGGACACCTTGTGCTTTCACTGTGGTAGCAGGTCCCATCTGACTACCCAGTGCCTGAAGAAGAAGTCAGCCACAGTGGAGCCAACTGTGGCTGTGCCTGATGGTGGCTCATCTGCTTCTGGTGCAGGAGCTCCATCAGGTGGTGGGGACAGGCCTTCCTCCCAGCCACTCTCTGCTTTGTCAGAGTCAGCTAGCTCCGTGGTAGTGCACCTATCCCCCAACCCCCTTTCCTCTCCCCTCAGGGGAGGTTTTGGCTCCTCGTGCTGGGAAGGGCAAGTCCCAGAAACAAAAGGGGTCTTCCAAAAAGGCTTCATTATCTCCTCAAGA
>NW_017728886.1:46702001-46706154 GCF_001723895.1 Crocodylus porosus
CCTTCTCCTCCAGGGGAGGTTTTGGCTCCTCCTGCTGGGAAAGGCAGGTCCCAGAAACAGAAGGGGTCTTTCAAAAAGGCCTCATCATCCCCTCGAGACCTATTCACCACTTTGAGGGGAGCTGAGGTTAGTGAGCGGGAATGCCCAACTCTGCCTGCCTCCTTAGCACCCGCCCAGGCCTGGTAGTGTTCGGGGTTGACCTGGGGGACGGTGAGGTGACAAAGGGGTGCATCAGCCTTCCCCCTGCCTCTCAGCTCACTGAGCCAGATGAGGTTGACGTGGAGGTTGGGCCCTCTGGGAGCTTCAAGTGGCTCTGGGAGCAAGAGTGCCCGGCTCAGAAGACCACCCCTCCCAAGAAATCAGGGCCTGATTCCTCCCCCACAAGACCACTCAGAGGGTACTGCTCCCACAGGGACTGATGCTGAGATTCTTGGTGAGGGGGCGAGTACCCTGTAGCTCTCGGTGCAGGATGCGTATGGCTCTTCCTCCTCAGGGTCAGATTTTGATTTTGACTCTGAGGATGAGTTGAGCCAGAAGTCCTGCCTCAGGAGGTAGTGTCCCCTGATTCAGCTCCCTCTTACATGGGGATGGTGCCCACCCCAGAGGTGGAACCTGTTCCTGCTTCTGTGGAACTTCACTGTGCTGGTTACTCAGTTGAACGCCTTATTGAGTTTCTCGACCAGAACAAGCACCACTGGAAGGTTGCACAGAGCATTTGTAAACGGTTCCCAGAACCCAAGACATTTGTGCTTTCCGCTAAGCTGCAGCAGTGGCACTGCACTCCACTTTGGTGATGCAGCACTGTAGTTTTTGCCTGAGCAAGCTTGCAGGCAATGTTGGGCACTTGCTGTATGATGCACAGGCTGGTAGCTGTAGGTGCATTTTTCTCCCTGTCCTGCATGCTTACTCCTCCCTAGTATTCCTGTCTGTTCTTTTGGCTTTGCCTGTCCCCCTTTCTATACCCTTCACACATGCCTGATATGGCCTTTGGGTCTCTCAGTGCCAGTGGCTGCTGAGCTCCTGTGCTGCAGAAGGCTCTCTTTGATTTCCTGCACCAGAGCCAGCTAGATGTCACCTTTCTGCATGAAACGCACACTGACATGGCTAATCAAGCCAACTGGCATGTTGTCTAGTGGGGCCATATGTTCCTGGGTTGTGGAACCTCCCTCAGCACAGGTGTCACTACTCTCTTATCGCTGCAGCTGACACCTGACTCGGCAGTTGCCCAAAAGGTTGTCCCTGACTGCCTGCTGACTGTTTGTATCTTGTTTGTGCTACATCACCATTACCATCTATGCACCCATTGTACAGGTGGGAATGGCTTGCCCTCTTTGAGACTATGGTTGTTTTTTTTTATGGAGTGCAGCTGATGGCAAAGACCTTCTCCTCCTGGGTGGGGATTTTAATTCACACAATTGACAAGCAATTTGACCAGAATGGGCTGGAACCCCATCCATCCTCAGCCAACTGTGGACTGCTTTGGAGGCAGTGGAATTTGTTGCTGCCTGGTGCCATTTCCACACTGACACAAGGCAGTACACCTGGCTGATGGTGACCACTGGTGGGATTGCCATGGCATGCCGTGGCTGCTTGTGCTTTGCCAAGCATTGCCTTCCAGCCCTGTGGGGTGGCTGCATTATTCTATCTAGACTCTTGGATTACAGTCTATGGATAGTGACCTGGGTGGTGGGCCCAGCACTTCCTTTACTCTTCATGTGCCTCCTGCCAGTGATGCTGGGGTTTGCCTTGACGTGATCCCCTGGGGCCCTTGTACACATGGGCATGTCCACCATGCTGTCATTCTGGACACTCATGATGTGGCGGTGGTGCCTAGTGGCACTGGCCCTTGGTGTCTTGCTTGCAGTGCAAGACTTGGGTGTCTTGGACATTACTTATTTTTTCTTTTCCATGCTGGGCACCTAAAGGGGCATCATCTGCCAAAGATGGCTACCCTCCAGAGCTGTAGGAGTCAACTCGCTGGAGGTGGCTCTGATGCCACCCTGTGACTGTTCCAGTATTTGGTCCAGGCATGCCTATTGTTGCGATTCAAACCTGGGGTTATCTAGCAGATGGTACCCACCTTCCAGGCACATTGGATCATTTCAGGGGAGCTCTGCAGTATTGAAGGCGGTCATTTGGTCCTCAGGCAGTGGCACTGCCCCTCCCCACTCCTCCAGGGGTAACA
The DNA here is from genome assembly GCF_001723895.1 of Crocodylus porosus. Lineage (NCBI taxonomy): Eukaryota > Metazoa > Chordata > Crocodylia > Crocodylidae > Crocodylus > Crocodylus porosus. The sequence continues at coordinate 46,704,187 of NW_017728886.1, forward strand.
GCAAGGACCCTAGTGGCTTGTTATGGTACTTGATAGTTTTGCTTTTGTTTTTATTTTCGACTGTGAGGGCAGACCTTGAGGGCTAGCCCTAGGCTCTGTTTTCTACACATGGGCCCCTGTGTGGGCTGTCTTTTTTTGTCTTGTTATATTATCACCCATTTCCCCCCTAATGTTTATAAAATGTTAAAAATAAAGTCTGTCTGTCTTTCTTTTTTGCTTTCTTTCTTGTTTTTTCATCTCATAACAAAACTCAGCATAAAATTCAGGCTGGTGATGTTCATTTATTGTAAATTAAAGCTATAGTCCCACAGCTTGACATTTTATACCTATTTTATTTCTCCTCTCTTAAAATGAGCATTGGTAATGCATATATTTTGTGTACTGGAACAGGTCATGTCCCTTTCTGTCACAGTCCACCTTGTTTTGTGATTATGCACCCTTGGATGCATAATGGAGACATGGCCACTTGTGCATAAAGAAACATAGGTTAAATGAACTGTAAACTTTGTGCTTTATTGGACAGCACTTTTTGAACTTTTTTCCCCTGAGTGAATTATTCAAAAGACTGGTGTGTAAATGGTGCATAATGTTAAATTGGGGTCTGTGCACTCTCCATCTGATATTTGATTCTCTTCTTTAATTTAATTTATTATTAGCACATACTATTACTTTACCTTTTTATTAACTTGTATATTTGACTAACAAGAAAGTATTGGGAAGTAACATCTACTATTTCAATCTGTTGTTACTTGAAACATCTTCCTCTCATTTAAATTATCCTTCGTGCTGGCTTGGGAGGTTATTGCTGAATCTGAACACAGCTGCAGGTGAAGGAGTCTGTTAAGAGAGAGATTGATATTGATGTGAGACACATTGAAAATAATATTAGAAAAGTGATCAAAACCTATTGAAAAAAATCAAGACAAGCTAAAGAGGAAATTCTGGAAGATTACAATTCTCTTTAAAAGGACTTTGATGTCTTTTTAAGGTGGCTTGGCATTTTAAGATGGATCTGTTCAATTGTAAGAGGATTGCTTGTAAATTCAGTGGACTCAGAGAGGAAGGACTGCTGCATATGGTTGGAATAAAAGAACACTCAAAGGACAGAAGAGCGTCATATATGTTTTAATTATGTGAATTTGATTAACTGTGTGTGCATGCATGTGTCTACATATTTTCCTATGCACTCCTATGATTAGTTAAGCAATAGTGTTCACTTAATGGTAAAACAGTAGGGCTTAGTACAAACAGTCAAAAAGCCTGAGGCTGAATCAATTTAATCTTCATAGGTTAGTCTAAGCTGCACAGATTGAACTGATAAGTGAGTAAACAGACATTTGATTCTGGAAATGCAGCCCAATGTCTACAGTGGCCCAGGCCAGAAGCCAGGGGGCACTAGAGCATGCTTTCCTGGTCAGCTGGAGCATACAGCTTGCACCAAGGCTAGCCAATCCACCCTGAGAAGCAGGGCTTGTGGGGGAGGTGCAAAGCATTGGGATTGAGGGATTGAGGTCTGTGCTTTCCTTATCTAGAATGGTTTGATCCTACATCTCCTGTTTCCTACTATAATTCTCTAACCATTAGGCAACAAGTTAGGCATTACCCAAGTCCTCTCCACGTGCCTCTTGAAACTGCCCTACTGTGTCTTGCAATTAATATACATTGCATAACATGACCCAAGGGCAGTGGGGAAGTTTCTGCCAACTGGAAGCAACGGGCCAGGTTGGAATATAGGGCCTCCTCTTATCCAGGGTAGCATCTCTCTTACAGAGCAACACACCCACATGTTTTCTTACCTACCTTAAATATATCCCCTCTTGGATGCCCATGGGGGTCACTGGATATTTTTAAATATTGGTTCCCTATCCACTCTTTACCTCAGTTTCTTTATCTGTAAAATAGTACATCCCTGTTTCAGAGAGATGGTGGAAGGATAAATACCTTAAAGACTTTGATTTTCAATTTTTA
>NW_017728886.1:46706903-46764228 GCF_001723895.1 Crocodylus porosus
GTACACTGCCACACGCAGGGGGTGCACCCCCTACACATTGCTGCTGATAGAAATGCATTTTAAGCTTATGTTTACCCCTACATTATCCCTGCTGTCAGCCAGTCTGATCACTTGGCTGATAGCATGAATATAAGCCATACTAAGTTTATACTTACTCAACAGTTGCTGCATGCTAGTAGAACTTAACAGCAGTTTGGTGGCCACAACATTCTTCACCCTTGGACAATGATGTGTCATGGATGTGATTTTGGTTTTCTATTCTATTTAGTTTCTAGACTCTTAATAGTTAGGAATCAAGGAGAAGTTCTCTCCATCTGAAGGTACTGGAGTTTGTTGAGTGGGAAATACCCAAAAGAAGTCTGGTGTCAGAGCTGTCTGAAAAAAAACAAGGAGCCTCTGAGAAGAAAGGGACTTGGAGGAAGGACCCCAGAGAAAAAGAATGCTTGAGCAGGCGAGAGGGGAATGCCTTTTTAGAAGAGGGTCTTTTAACTATGGGATCAGCTAATGAAAGGGGAAGCTCTTCAAATAGGAAAGGGTGGAGAAATTATGTGCATGAAAGAGCTGGGAGATACACAAAGAAGCTTTAGCTGTCTTGGACCTAAACCCCCAAAACACTCAAAAGTGTAATGTGGAAAGAGGTACAAGTGTTTTATTGTTCTATCTAGGTATGCCCGCCTGCATATTTGTTTGCTTCCACTAACACATTTCCCTGAAAAGATGGGAGCATGGGAAAGAGCGTGCTTAATGTATCTGGAGGGTGCTCTGGCAGCCGGCCATGAGATCCCATGGAGAGTTAACAGAGGGTCTTTGTCCAGAAAGAGACCAAAGCCTGAGAAGACAGGCTACACAGCCTGTAGCCTAACAGACCCAAGGGAAGTTTAAGAGCATGAGGGCCCAAGGTGATGGAATCCAGACACAAAAACCAGATTAGTCTCCTGCTGGGGGAGCTTTTCAATGGGTGTGACTGGTTTTCTATTCTATTTAGTTTTAGTTTCTAAACTATTAATAATTAGGTACTAGGGAGAGAAAACAAATAATGGCAACATAAGAGATTTTACAAACCAGGCTTGAGAATCTGTTTATAAATGAAAGTAAAGTATGAAGATATTATTCACAAACATAACCTGTCATACCTATGACTAGGTAGGTAGTGGCAATTTGGAAATGACTGAAAAGCTGGTGAAAAAGATAAGAATTATATTAGGCTGTGGGTCTATTATGGAAGAGGAAGATGTTTGTACTCTATATAGGTCTAAGTCCAAACAGAAAATCCACCACAACAGTAATTTAGAGGACAGAAAGAGCTTTGCTGTGAAGATTTTGTTTTAATATTGAGAAACAAGAGGTCCATAAAAGAAGTGGAAGAAAGACTGGTGTAATTTATTGACAGAAGCACTAGACATTAAATTAATGATTTGCCTTAGTGTTCATAAAGGAGGGTGGGTGACAGATGCCAGGAACTGACATACATTTCCCTGGAGAGGAAGAAGAAATACTGAGGGGAAATGAGGATCAAATCAGAACAGATGATCAGGATATTACAATGTCTAAAGACTAAAAAAGCTCTATAGCCAGATGGAATCCATCTTGGAAATCTGAAGTGGCAAAAGAAATGAGAAAACTGTGATAGCTATTTTCAGACCATTCTGGAAATGGGGGGAAACCATATTCCCCTTTGAAGAAGGTACTACAACCCTGCACAGGACTGAAGGAAATGAGGAGGCAGGAGATTACTATATATAAGCCTCATTTCTGACATGAGGGACTGTGATAGCTAATAAGGCACTTTTAAAAAAGTTATGATTTAATTAAGGCCAGCAAGGATTCATAATGGGGATAAACTTTTAAAATATTACACATAATTGGAAAAACAAATTTAAAAGTTAATTGGAAGGCGGGATATAATTGCCGTGGACTCCAACAAAAGTTTGGCTATAGCACTATGTAAAGGCAGGTTTCATTTTGTTAAAAGGTCTTTTGATATGTTTGCCCAGGTTCTGACATTGAAAAGATGTGATGCTGCACATTATCTAGTGCAGGGGTAGGCAACGTTTTTTGACTGGAGTGCCAAAAACCCCACAATGTCTACCTTGGAAGGTGTTGGAATGCCGACATACCAGAAAAACAAAATTGGGGGGGGGTACATGGAAGGATGCACTACATATTTAATAATCATAAATGTTGCCTTTGTTGTTGTGTATTCCTTTTTCATTGAGCATCTTGCAATGACAGAGAGAGAAAAAAGAGACAAATAAGAGAAAGAGGAGAGAGAGAGACAGAGAGAAAGAAAAAAGAGAGCAGAGGGAAAACCAGACACGTGCACACACACAGAGAACTATGTGCACAACCACAGAGAACCAGAACACAGCCAGAATAGACACATGCACACAAACATCCAGAACCAGACACATGTGTGCGCACACGGACACAAAGAACCAGATACAGGCAGACAGACACACAGCACCAGATGTGCAGGCACATGGAGCCAGGCCCAACAATGGCCTCGTCTCACAAGAGCCCCTGTGCTTCCCCAGGGAGCCAGCCGTCAGGCTGCAGTGCAGCTGGCCGAGGCCCTGGCCTGGAGCCTACCCATCAACCCAACCAGAAACCCACTTTGCACAGCTAAGCCCGCAAAAAGTGCAATGCTCCTGGCAAGGGGCAGTGCCAGCCACATCCTGGTGGGGGGCTGGGGCAGGGCTGGGCTTGGAGTGGGTGGGAGTCAGGTGGGCTCAGCTGCAGGCATCCTGGGTTCCGTGGTTGGCAGCAGCTACCAGAGCCTGGAGCTGCAAATAGTTGCTCCGGGCTCTGGCATCAGCTCCATACTGGCGGGTGCAAGTGCGCCTCAGAGCAGACAGTGGGGATAGGCCCTGAGGCAACACAGCCTGCCCACTGTCTGCTCTGAGGTGTATGTGTAGTTGCTGCCAGCATGGAGCTGATGCTGGGGCTGTGGAGCTCGGCGCAGCTGTTTGCAGCCTGCCCGCTGCCTGCTGCAGCTGCCCAGACACCAGGCTGGCTACAAACAGCTGCGCTGAGCTCTAAAGTCCAGTCACCAGCTCTGTGCCAGCAGTGGGAAAGAAGGTGGGGTTGCACTGCCTCAGGCTGCTCCCCCACCATCTGCTCTGAGGCGTGTGTGCACCTGTCAGTATTGAGCTAATACTGGTGCTGGAGCCTCCTGGCTGCAACCGGCCCAGGCCCAGAAGGGCTTGCAGCCGCCCAGCCACCTGATGGGAGCAGCTCGGGCTTCATGGCTGGCAGCAGCTGCCTAGAGCCCAGGCTGGCAATGGCATGCTGATCAAAATGGCCTTGTGTGCCATGCTTGGCACGTGCTAAGAGTTGGTGACCCCTGATTTAGTGAGCTTCTGCTGGGCCAAGGGTACTGTACCTCCAAAAATCAGTCCCAAAAGGACAATGTTTTTTCTATCTTAAATGGATTTTAAATAGTGGTAATTGTTGCAATAACAGACAAGTTTAGTAACTCTGGCTTATTGGGAGAGGAGATAAGCTTCAATAAATATACTAAAAGCTTGTCTCTTGAAGATCATAGGAGACCTTGATGACAAAAATAATTATGGTCATTCTATAAGGACCAGTATAAAAGATCATTTTTGTTTACCTCAGTCACTCTTGGGCTAGGGACAGAAGTTACACATAAACCGGTTTAAATGATTAGAAACTGGTTTAAAACTGTAACAGAACAGAAGTTCGGTGCACACAAACCAGTTTCAAAATGGCTGAAACCAGTTAAAGATAAATCTGGTTGAATGTAGTATCAGACTTAACTGGTTTAGGTTAAACCAGTTTATGAAACTTCTGTCCCAGACCCCTTCCTGGTTCAAGTTAAATCACAGTTCTGCAGAATCCCAGCCTGCTTTTCAGCCCTGGGTTGTGCTGTGCTGTCTGCTCCAGAGAGAAGACCTGGCCCTGTGCCCCTGCCCCCTAGCTGGAACAGTGAAGGCTGGCTCACGGGCTGCACTGGATCCCTAGACAAACCCTGGGTGGGATCTGGGGCCAGGGAGGGGGGTTAAATTCACCTTCCCCCAGCACAGAGCTGCCCCACCTTGCTGGCTTACTTAGTGCTGGCTGCAACTGTGGCCTACAAATCCCAGAGCCACCTGGAAGCAGGAAGAAGTGATGAGCAACCCTGCAGAGTCTGGCCTGAGCCACTTCAAGCATGTGGCTGCATTTCCTGAATCACAAGTAAATGTTTGTTCATTTGCTTATTGGTTCAATCTTTGAAGTTTAGATTAACCTGCAAAGACTGAATCAATTCAGCCTTGGGGTTTTTGACTGTCTATACTTAGCTTTGGGGGGAGTAACAAAGAGGACTAAGGTGCATAGTAATGCTCACTCAAAACTGTGGGGAGCAAGTCAATGTAAAGAAACCAGGAAATTCAATTCGTATTTGCTTGGGAGAGCTCAGTGATGTAGACTGGCAAATTGCTATATACAGTTCAGTTAGAGAAAAGTAAGGAAATGGCACTGGGAACAAAAGAAAAAAAATCCCCTTGAAAAATGCCTAAACTTTCCATAATTACATGCAAAACACTAATCAGAAAAAAATTAGAGGAAGTATATAACTCCTCTCTCTACATAGTGTTTAGCAGCAGTAAATAAAGCAAGCAAAATCAGGGATGCATAAACAGTGGTATTGAATATCAGTCAGAGGAAATTATTCAAGCATCCTAGAAAGAACCCTGGGAAGCTGCCCATTGTCTTTGTCTTTGTCACTTTGACTTATTTTTTATTAATATTTCAATACTGAAGAAAACATCTTTATAAAAATATATAGCCCAATAATTCCACAAAACAAAACATATTGATCTGTAAATATATCGTGGGCATAAAATTAATTCCTAGAACACAAAGAAAAGTTCCTTGCTTGCCATCATTCAGTGATAGGCAAAATTTCTGAGACTAATCTACAAGAATCATTAAAGTTATTTGCCATTAACCCATTCCACACAAACGGGAATTTTATTTTTGAGGTATGGCAGCTTGTACTATGGCTAAGGCCTTTTTGACATATGTTCATCACATTTTAACTAATGTTTTCCTCTAGTTTTTTATGCAGAATCACAAGAACCAGGGTTTTTAATAGTGCTGTTTAATAGCTTAAGAAAAAAAATCCATCAAAGCAGACCTACATTTCATAAAGCTTTAAACAATGATAGGTTCTTTTCTCACACAATATAAACCTAGTTTGCAGTGCCAAAGCAGATTCTGAGTAGTCTGGAAAGAAAAGGTTTACAAGATCCAAAAGGGAAAATGAAAGAGAGAGATGAAGAACACGTTGCATAATTTTCTATTTTGTCGCCCTAACACTTTAAAAGTATCAAACAAAAAGTTAGTCTTGTTGAAATGTGACAAAATCAGGGAGACCAGGTTCATTTGCAGATCTAGGATTTTGAGAAGGGGGGTGCACATGGGGTAATACATCATCACATATAACACAACACAGCCTGGTGAAAAGAAACTAGAAGCTTTACTAATATGCTAGGGGACTAGAGCTATACTATTCAGTTTAAGGTAGAAGCCGAAACAAACATAACTTTATTGGAATATGCATTAATTTGCTATATCATACACCGTGTATTGAGAAACATGGCAAACTAGGCAAAAGTAATCAAAAGATGTTGTTTCTTTAGTCCTGTGATCAGTAGAATCTTTCAGATTCATAAAACAGAATTAAGTCTTTTTGAGCATCTTGACAGTGATGCTTCACTGCAAGTTATTTCTACAGCTGATTTAATGTTTACCTGAATTAACATTTCCATACCTGAGTTAATGTTTTTAGCTACAGTTAAAAACAGTCTGCAGGGATGTGAAATAGGAACTACATTACCAGGAGCAGCTAACAGAAAGTGGAATTGCAGAAGAAAGGCTAGCTTGATCAGCGGAACATTAGACTATTAAAAAAGGAGAAAGAGTCATTAACAGCTGTGGAATGAAAAGTTTAGGAGTGAAGTAGATTAGTATGAGCCATGAAATTAAGTGCCTCTCTCACTGCTTCCAGCATAGAAATGCTGCTGCCACTTTCAGGTAGTTTATTTTAAACTTTTGGTGGAGCAGGAATCAAAGCAGGTTCAACTGCACCACTGCATGCCTCCTGGATCCACCCCTGGACCTGTTGGAAAGGATTTGATACTGCTTCATCTAAATGGGTAGCAGATTTTATTTCTGAAATTGAAATGGAAATTTATAATAGGGCATATTGGGGTGCTGATTTGAATAGTCTGACCTTAGAGAAATGCCTTTCTCTTCAGTTGAGAGACTGCTAGCAACAATTGAGTTGATGAAAATCCACCATATTGCCTTGATTCCTAGATTATTAGGGGCTGGAAGGGACCTTGCAGATCATCAGGTCCAGGTCCCCCCTCCCCCCCCGCTCTAGGCAGGAAGACAACTGAGGTCAAGTGACCCCAGTGAGGTGACTGTCCAGTCTCCTCTTGAAAACCTCCAAGGTAGGTGACTGCACCACGTCTGGAGGGAGTTTATTCCACAGTCTGGACACCCTAACTGTGAAGGAGTTTTACTTGGTATTAAGCCTGAAGTGGCCTTCCAGGAGTTTATATCCACTGGTCCTGGTCTTCCCCAGGGGAGCCCTAGAGAACAGTTGTTCACCGAGCTCCTGATGCACTCCTCTGACATAGCAGTAAGCCGCTATCAAGTCCCCTCTCAACCTTCTCTTCTTTAGGCTGAAGAGGCCCAGGTCCCTCAGCCTTTCTTTGTATGGCTTGTCTTGCCTTCTCTGGACTCTATCAAGGTTTTCCATGCCCTTACTGAAGTGTGATGCCCAGAACTGGATGCAGTGCTCCAACTGCAGTCTCACCAGTGCTGAATATAGCAGGAGTATCATTTCCTTAGTTTTACACGAGATGCATTGGTTGATACATGGCAGCGTGTTGTTTGCCCTGCTGGCCACCGCATCACACTGCCGGCTCATGTTCATGCAATGGTGGATCACTCTCCCTAGGTCCCTTTCAGCCTTGGAGTGAATCAGGCTGTCACCACTGAGCCTGTATGTATGTTGAGGTTTATTTTCCCGCAGGTGGAGCACCTTACATTGGAAGTGTTAAACTTCATTTGGTTCCAGTCTGTCCAACTCTCTAGACTTTCCATGTCCTCCTGCATCAGCAACTGATCTATGGGTGTGGCCAGACTGCCCCATAATTTACTGTTATCTGTGAACTTGGCCAGTGAGCTTTCACTCCCCCAGCCAAATAATTGATAATTCAAATGCTTCCAGAATGAGAACTCCTCTTGGTGGTGGTAAATGATTGTTGTAGTTCCCTACTCCTACAAGCACGTTCCCTTTTGCCATCCCAGGGGTCATCCAAAATGTCACAAGCAGTCTGATACTGCAGATGTTAGATCTGCACCCTATAAATTTTCCAAGTCAAATCTGCTTAGTTCACTGACAAAAAAGACTTTCTCATTCAGCAGCACTGCTGAGTCAATAAATACCTATCTATGGTAGTGCAAGCTGTGTTCTAGTCTGTCTGCTCCACCATCATCATCAAATTGCTAGCTAAGGAATGCTTCCAGAAATAACATTGTAGATGATGGTTGATGTATGAAGCAGAAAGAACACAGCTTAATTTGCAGATCTGAATTTGAGCTAGCATGACAGGAAAATCTTGTTTTGACTTGTAAACTGAGAAAATTTGACATGAAAGCCACTGATGAAAATAAATATGGAATGCCAAAATATCATTTGTACAGTCAATTTTCAGAACAACATTCCTGTTTTCTCCTTGTCAGCCATACCATGTTTCTATATTTATTTCACTGCTGTTCATTTTCCTTCTACATTCCCCTAACCGTAAATTTCTCTTGGCTTCCTTTTTTTACAGATATATTTTATTGCTTTCTGTGTTCTGTGGTTGTGCAAAGCAATGTTGAATCTCAGTGGTTTAACACAGTGGCCTTCATTAAAAGTCAGGATTTTCCCCAAATTGCCACTGAGCGGGTGCATCTACATGTGCGCTTTACTACTGAATTGACTAATTAGCTCTTCAGTAAAATGTCGCTGATTAACATGTGCTGGTATTAGGGCTCAATAAATTAATTAGCTCTGCCATAAGATAGTAGTGCTATCGGAGAGAGTACTATTTTATGGTGGAGAAATCAAGTGCGATGAAATGCATGTGTGGACAGGCTACCTGCTGCAAGACTCTGTACTTTAGCATTCTTATGCCCCAGCCAGCCCTGATGCTCCTTGACCCTACCACTCAGAGCCTGGGCCAGACCACCCAAGCCTACAGCCAGCCCAGGACTGCTCCACCATGGCTCAAACTGCTGCTTTCCTGGCCACATGTGGAAATACTAGGCCTGGGAGCAACTGATTCTGGTACAAGCTGCTCTGGAGTTTATCATGTTGCATTAATTGCATGTGTAGATGCACCCAGTGATACCTGAGATCTAACAGTTTTATTTATTACTCTTGCCTAGATTATGCAAGTTGAATGGTATCTATAGGCTACTGTTAATTTTTAACAACCCAATTCAGAATCATTGCAGAAAAATAGCAGCTGCCAGCACAGCTGCACAATTACACTGGTGACCACTGCAACCACGAGCCACTGCTGCCCTAGGCACCCAGCTGCCCAGTTGTACTTCTGGTAAATAAATGGTTAAGGTGAAGTTGTAATAATGCATTTCCCTTGCCTGTTTATAGCAGAGGCTCTAGGAAAGACCAATTTATTTTTGGCCATCTCTGACTATAAATTTAAACTGTTGGTGTCATTATGACTAGGTACAGATGTTCTGGGAGGTTAGGGAGAGGTTAGAACATGGTAAAAATATTCACCTAATCTAACATAGTTAGCTCAGGTGCAGACCTTACACTAAGATTGACCTAACTAGGGATTTAAATGTGAAATGTATATTAGTTCAGGAAGGTTAGATTGATCTAAAAATGGCTAACTAGATTTAAATAAACTGTACCTCTGAGATAGTTTAACTTTGATTGGGTCAAGCAAGACCAATATAATTGAACCTCACTATGGTTCCCAGTGCAGGCCCGGAGCTGCGGAAGCCCACCACTGGCCCCAGCCCTGAGACTGTGCTTTTCCTACCTGACCCCTGGCACTAGGCTACTTTTAGACCCCTCAAATCCTCACCCTTCTCCAGGTGGACATTTTCTTTTCACTGTGGACCCGCCAGTCCCCCCCTGAGCTTGCCAACTCCCCAGTCCTGCAAGCCATTCCTGGTGCTAGTTTTACTGGCATTCACTGGTGCCAGGAGGTGATTAAAATACGTTGGGTGGAGGGAGGAGTGGGTGGAATTGAGGGGGTGGGTTCACCAGAGGGGTTGTTCATCTGGGGGTGGGGGAAGTTGGGGAGATAAAAGCTCCTCATCCTGGTGGGGGAGAGAGCTCCCCCATTCCCCAAGTCCTCTCCTAGACCCCACTAGCTCCCCTGAACCTGCCAAACCCTCCCAGACCCCACGAACCCCCCTGCAGATCTGACTAGCTCCTTGACCCTTCTAAAATCCCTGCAGACCCCACTTGCCCTCCCAATTCTGCCAAACTCTCCCAGGCTCCACCAATCCCTTCCCCTGGACCCCACTAACATCCCAATCCCCTGATCCCCACCATGGACCCTGCTTACCTTCTGATCCCTCTGATCCCTCCTGTATGCCCCCCAAGCACCCTCCACTAGTTCCCTCTATCCTGTTTTACCTTAGATCAGGTGGCTGTTTTTAACTCGATCTAACTCCCCTGAATGTCTGTGTACCTATGGCCACATCCAGGAGAGTATGGTCGTGCGGTATGTGGCACCGCAGACACATCCATGGCACCACATAATGCACATTCAGCTGTTTTATGTGCTGCAAGGTAGTAGTGCATGGTGGAGGAGGAGGGGTGGCTGACCTCAGGAGATCCTGGGGTTAAAAAACCTGTGCAAAAAAAAAAAAAGAAAAGAAAAAAAAAGGGGGATGACATATTCGGGGACTGCGTACGCCACTCAAAACTAGAGCCTGGCCAGCTGGAGACACACTCCGGCTTCCACCCAGGCTCTGAGTGGCAGTATCATTGCTACTTCAGCCCCAGGAGGTCCTTAGGACACCAGGTAAAGCTGTCCCAGCCTCTCCTACCCCACCCAGGGTAACCTGCTGTGCACCAGAGGGTGCATGGCACAGGTGTACCGTGGGGACAAGTAGCAGCAGCACAAGGTGTGCCACTGTTAATTGTCTCTGGGGAACCAAATGTCCACACTAATGTGGACATGGCCTATGAGACTTTTTGCCCTGCCATTATCATGGGGGGATCGAGCACAAAAGTGACTTGATGGATTTTTCTGTTCATCGGGTCAACTAACTGAGATCTGAGTATCATAGCTCTGAGACTAAGTATAAATGTAAAACAAAACATCTCCCTGATTTTCTGTTACCCTGTGGGAACTATAGCCTAGTTCCAGATCTCTGTTGGCTTGGTGGGGAGTCTGCCTCTAATGAGACCACAATGTATTATAATATAGATAAGTAGCTACAGTCCTTTTGCTTGTGGAACTCCTGTTGTTTTTAGTGGGTACATAGAAGCCTGCAGGGGTGGGTCCTGGATAAATATATTTTTTAATTGTACTACCAGTGCCTGAAATTTCAGGAAAATAAACATTGACTTCTAAGGGCTGTTTCTGATGGTGGTAAAATTTTATGTTAAAGCTAATTGGCATTTTTTTTAAAGCAAACTTTTCTTTTTGGTCAAAACCCAATAATGCAACAGGGCTTTCCACTAGCCATTTATCAGTTTCATAGAACCAAAGGTCATTTAGTTCAGCTGTGCTCAAAGGCAGGAACATCCCAATATACACCATCCCAGGCAAATGTTTGTCTAAAGTGCATGTAAATACTTCCAACAGCAGAGATTCTGCAACTTCTGTGAGTAATCTGTGTCACTGCTTAAACACCCTCTTGGCAAGTTCTTCCTTGGCAAGTTCTTCCTATCATTCTACCTGTATCCAGAACTGGACACGGTATTTAGGGGAAGCTTCACAACTGCTGAAGAGAGGAAGAATCAGTTCCTGTTACCAATGCAACACTTCTGTTAGTATAGCCAGCTTTCATATTACATTGTTGACTCATGCTCAGTTTGTGATCCACTACAAACTCAAGATCCTTTTTAATGGTATTGCCTAGCCATTCATTTTCTATTTGATCATTCCTTCATAAGTGGAAGGAAAAGGAATTTATTTCTTACATTTGTCCATGTTGAAGTCATCTTATTTTTTCAGATCATTTTTTTCCATTTTAACAAGGTCTTTTTGAATGCCAGTTCTGTCTTCTAAGTGCCTGCAATCCCATGCAGCTTGGTCATATCCATAAATGTATTAAGTGTATACACAATTCCATCCTATAAGTCTTTAATAAAGATATTTAACACTACCTGATCCAGGACAGACCCATGGTAAGCTCTTTTAGATACTCCTTCCCACTTTGACTTTGTGCCATTAACTATAATTTGAAGATTATTATCCAACAAGTTAGGCACCCCATTTAGTAGTTTAATTTTCTTATTAGAATGCCAGAGGAGACATTGTCAGAAGCCTTACTAAGCTTGATGTGTATCCCATCCAGTGGTCTTTACCTGCCTGTCCACAAAAGGCCATTACCCTCTCATAGAATGATATCAGGTTGATTAGACATGATTTATTTTTGATAAATCCACACTGGCTGTTACTCATCCCTCTTATCCCCCAACAAATTCATTAATTAGATGATCCAGTGTCTTTCTTTTTTCCCTCCTCCAATATCCTACTCTGTGGGCATGTCTACATGAGACACTTAACGTGCAGTAGCCTAATAACACTGCACAGTAGTGTGCAGAGCAAAAACCATGCTAATACACTATTGAGCAATAGTATTAGGCTACTCTGCAGTAAACATAATTAAAAAATTAGTGCTACTGCTCAGTAATTACTGAGCATTAATGAATGTGCAAATGTGCCACCTGTTTTTTTTTAAAGATAAGCACTGTCTCTGTCTTTGTCTTTTTCTAGTCTTTTGGGAACTTTCTTGACCTGCATCAGTTTTCATAGATAATGGTTACAGTTACTTTTGCCAGTTCCTTGAATACTCTGAGATGAATCTCAGCAGGTCCTGCTGATTCGAAAACATCTAGTTAACTAAGTAATCTCTATATTGTTCTTTCCCTATTGTACCTACCCTTTGCTAGTGATCTGACTGCTGACCTTTTTTGTTAGGACTAATGTAAAAAATGCATTGAGCACTTCAACCTTTCCACATAATCTATTATTAGCTTTCCCTCTCCATTCAGTAGAGAACCTACACTTTCCTTTGGCCTCCTCTAACATATTACTAGAATACTTTTTGTTACTTTTATGTACTTTTTTAACTACATCTCCATTTATATCTTGACTTTTCTAACTTTGTTACTACATACTTGTACTATTATTGCTAAGGATGACTAAATGGCCAATTTACCACTTAAAAAAATCCACTCTGATTCAAGTAGTTGAAGAACTCATAGTTTAAATAAGAAGGACTCTTGTTATGCTTCCTTCCTTCCTTCTCTCTCTTTCTCTTTTTGTATTGGAATCTCTTTCCCTTGTATTTTTAATAGTTGTCATACTTTTTAAATTCTTTTTTTGCCTTAGATTTGCCCCCCATGGGATCCTGCCTACAAGTTTTCTGAGTTTGTTATAGTCAGCTTTTTTAAGCCCAGTATTTCTATTCTGCTGTTATTTCTCCCTTTTTTTTAGTATCTAGAAATATTATATCATGATGAATGTCACCCAAGTTGCCTTCCACCTTCAGATTCTCAACTGACTCCACTCCATCAAATTAAGAAGTCTGTCTGTCAAAAGGTGCTTTCCATGTGTACTAAAAAGTCTCCTTCCTGAAAATCTAAGAACTTGATGGTGAACCTATGTTTTCATTAGGGAGACTTTTCAGGTCCAGGGTAGATTTTATTTGGGGAGAGAGAAAATGTTTTATGCATCTATCAGTTTTGCCCCAGAATAGCCAAGAGCATGGTGGTTAAAGTACTCACCTAGGATAGGTAAAAGGCAACCTGCAGTTCTCACTGGGGATGAATGAACTAGAACTTGAAAAGTTCCCATGCACCTGGACCACTGACTAAAAGGCTGCATCCGGATATGCAGGCATATGGTGTTTGTGGCACTGTAAACCTCTTTGTGGCACTACAAACCTCACGTGGGGAATGTTAAAACGTGTCCTGCACTGCAAATTTGAAGTGTGGGGCCAAAATCTGTTACCAGGGAAAAAAAAGCTGGGAAAAAAGCAGTGTGGTGCATGCGATGGTACAGAGGCTCGGTCCTCCAGGGAGATACCATGACTGCCAGCTAAAGCATCTCTGCTTCTGCAGTTGTGCCCTGGCTCCTTCAGCATGCAGTTTGCCTGAAGTGGGACAATTTGTCCCTCACCAAAGTGCACAATCAGGGGTGTACAGTTCAGCAAAAAGTAGCTCATAAGTTTGTGCTGCTACTATTTTTGTCACTGCAAGTGAGTGCCCCTTCACATCTAGATGTGGTCAAAGAGTTTGCCTCATGCTTACCCAGTTTATTCATATAAAACAGAACAACACCACTAGGAGAGACAGCCCCATGTCAGCCAGTAGCCTAGGAAGTAAAAGACTTGGGTTCAAATCTTTCTTTTGCCTCATTTGGAGCAGAGACTTCAACCTTGATTTTTCTCATCCCAGTTAAGTACTCTAATCACCAGCTCAGTGACTATTCATCTGTCTGTCTTTATTTATCCTTGTGAGGGACAGGACACTTTTTTTGAAATCTTGAACATTTTTATGGAGCAGGAAAACTGTTCTATCCAGTTCTACCCTTGAAGCAGGCTCTCCAGAATGTCAGATGCTCTCACTTGTTTCTGCTGAAGAGGATCACTGATAGTTTTGTTTTCCCTCTTACTTCTGTTGAACAAAAGAAACCACCAGGCTTTACCATGAGGATTTAGGGCTAACTTCAGAAGGCATTTCTAAGAAACGTTATGTCAGTTCCCCAGCACTCAGTTATACTACTTGTCACCAGCCTATTGGGGTGCGGGACAGTCTTATTGGTGTACCTTAATGTGCGGAGAGGGTGGAGGAAATACCTAAAAGAATAAGTGTCAGAGAATCTAATGGAATGGATGCAAGGATAAATGTATATCACAAGAGTATCACTTCTCAACCTGGAGCTCTGTGTTTGATTGCTCAGTGAACAGATGTATCTAACAAGGCCTGCAGCCAGGAAAAAGGCCAGAGAAATGTTCATGCTTGCCTTCCTGATGGACCCTTACTACATGTGTACACCACTTCTGACTGTACTTTGGAGCTCCTCAGTAAAACCCAGCCCATCTGCTTTACTTGTACAGCAGCCTCAGAATTGTAATATAGCAGTTATTTGGCATGTGTCCAGTACCACTCAGTTTCTGGTGAACATCCAGTACCACTCAATTGCCTTAATATTGTTTGTCATCATTTAGCATTCCCAGAGCAGAAAGAAGTGGATGGGGAGTACCTTATAGCAGCACTATTGGACATAGCACAGAGGCAGCATAAGCATTCCATTACTTCTGTGTTTCCTTTTTGTGGGTTCATCCAGACAAGCACATATGTGCCTCTTGCAGCATCTCAAACCAGTTTGAGATGCTGCAAGAAGCACACTGAGAAAGGAAAAAATGCTCCCCATGCTGAATATTTGCAGCATGGGCTCAAAATCTGATACCTGTATTTCCAGGTATGAAATAAAAATACTGTGGAGAAAAGCAGTGCAGGGCATGGCTCTTCACTGTGCCTTGAGGCAAGCCGGGGCTTGGACCTCCAGAGATGCTCTGGCATCTGCTTTGATAGTTCAAAGTGGGTTACCACAAGGAGCACATCTTCTGGACAATAGCTGCCCAGATGGAAGAGTGGGAGCACCCCATCCTGTCCGGCAGGGGCGCAGCCTTGGGGCTTCAGGTCTAAGGGGGAAGGTGCTGTTGCAGGTGGCTGTGGGTCACAGCCAGGCAGCAGCCCCCACTACCAGAGTGCTGCAGTGGATAGAGGGTGCAGTGGCCACTCCAGGTTAGGGCTGCTTGAACAGTCCAGCTGGCACAAGGGGTAGTGTCCCCAGATACCAAGTGGCCAGACCTTAGAAGCTCCTGACTATCTGGCCATTCAAAATTGCTGTGGGCTCTAAGGCCTACCCAGTAAACTAGTAGCCCCCACTATATGGGGGCTAATGGATGAATGGAACAAGTGATTTTGTGGGACAACTTAGGAAAAAAACAGGATAGGAATGACATAGGAGTCAAAGGATTGAAATGTGAAAGTAAGTGTTCTGGAGGGGGACACTGAGCAGAGCCCTCTGGGTCCTCAAAGGCATCCAAGGAGCCGGTGGATGCTTCCCACTGGTGCTCTGCCTGGAAACATGCTCAGACAAGTGACAGAAAAGAGGCCCATAGTCTCCAGGCACCAGAGCCTCCTTCCTGGTCAAGTACAGGGCCCACTTGGTCAGGGTCAGGAGGAGATTGACTAGGAGGTCCCAGGACTTGATGGGGCCATGGATGGGGTGACCAAAAACAACAAGATGGGGGGTGAAATTCAACCAGAATTGAAGGCAGTGGCTCCTGCTGCCACATGCACCCTGGAAGGAAGGTGGGGGGACTGTAGCCTGGTGCACCCAGGGGTCATGTGTGCCAGGATCTCCCTCTGCCCGCAGAAGGGACAGGAGGCTGGGGTGTCTGTGAAGCTTGCCACATACATCTCAGAAGCTCCTGAGAATCTCCTGTCTATTTGTCAATTCAAAATTGCTGTGGGCTCTAAGGCCTACCCAGTAAACTAGTAGTCCCTACTATATGGGGGTTAATGGATGAATGGAACAACTGATTTTATGGGACAACTAATGAAAAAAAATGGGGTAGGAGTATTGTGTGGGTCAAACATAAAAATAAATGTGCCTGAGGGGGACACCGAGCAGAGCTCCGCACCACCCCCCCGGCTATACCAACCAGTCCTCAAAGGCATCCAAGGAGCCAGTGGATGCTGTCCAGTGGTGTTCTGCCTAGAAACATGCATGGACAAGTGAGAGGAAAGCAGCCCCACAGTCTCCAGGCACCTTCCCAGCCAGAGCCTCCTTCTTGGTCACGTACAGGGCCCACTTGGCCATGGCCAGAAGGAGCTTGACTAGGTGGTCCTAGGACTTGGTGGGGCCATGGATGGGGTGACCAAAAACAAAAAGGTGGGGGATGACATTCATAGTTTCATAGTTTCTAGGGTCGGAAGGGACCTGAGCAGATCATTGAGTCCAACCCCCTGCCATGGCAGGAAAGAGTACTGGGGTCAAACGACCCCAGCAAGTTGTAAGACCTCCTCTTAAAGACCCCCAGGGTAGGAGCCAGCACCACTTCTCTTGGAAGCTGGTTCCAGATCCTAGCCACCCTGACCATGAAGTAGCGCCTCCTGATGTCTAATCTGAATTTACCCTCTGCCAGCTTGTGACCATTATTTCTAGTCACTCCTGGTAGCGCTCGGGGGAACATGGACTCCCCCAGTGCCTGCTGATCCCCCTGACTAGTTTGTAACAGGCCACTAGATCCCCCTCAGCCTTCTCTTGCGGAGGCTGAACAGGTTCAGGTCCCGTAGCCTCTCCTCATAGGGCCTGCCCTGCTGCCCCTGATCATGTGAGTGGCCCTCCGCTGGACCCTCTCCATGTTGTCCACATCCCTCCTGAAGTGCGGTGCCCAGAACTGGATGCAGTACTCCAGCTGCAGCCTGACCAGTGCTGCATAGAGGGGGAGGATCACCTCCTTGGACCTGCTCGAGATGCATCTGTGGATGCATGACAAGGTATGGTTGGCCTTCCTGACTGCATCCCCACACTGCTGGCCCATGTTCATCCTGGCATCAGTGACGACTCCAAGATCTTTTTCTGCCTCTGTACTGACAAGAGGGGAGTTCCCCAGCCTGTAGGTATGGTGCTGGTTGTTCCTCCCCAGGTGTATCACCTTGCACTTGTCGGTGTTGAATCCCATCCTTTTCTCATCTGCTCACCCTTGTAACCTGTCTAGGTCCAATTGCAGCCTATTCCTCCCTTCTAGTGTGCCCACATCCCCCCCACATCTTACTGTCATCCCTCCACTCCCCACACTCCCTCCAGCTATGCTGCTGGGGCCAGCAGAGGTGCTGCCCCCAAGCTCTAGCTCTCCCTGGCAGCAGATCTGGGAGGAGCTGGCCAGTGTTATTTTGCCCCAGGTGGCACAAATTCAACCAGAACCTTAGGAGGAGGTTCTGGAGGTGGAAGTGGACAGGCTGCAGCCTGGCTCACTCGAGGGTCATGTGCTCCAGGGTATCCCTCTGCCCACAGAAGGGACAGGAGACTGGGGTGTCTGTGAAGTTCCCTATATACATCTCAGAACGTCTTGAGAAACTCCTGAGGGCAAGTAGCCCTGAGTTGCTTGCCAGGGCAGGTTTTTATACTGCTGGGGCCAGTACAGAGGTGCTGCCCCCAAGCTCTAGTTTTCCCTGGCAGCAGATCTGGGAGGAGCTGGCCAGTGTTATTTTGCCCCAAGTGGCACAACTTGCGCCACACCAAAGTGCATATCTGGGTACGTGCACTGAAGCAAAATCCCCGGCTCAAATTTGTGCCACTCCTATTTGAGCTGCTGCAAGCACACGTGCTTACACAGGTGGATGCTCCCTATATGTACCTCTGAATTGTAAAACAGTAAAGCAATGCTGTGAACAAGGCTTCTTCCCTTCCTCTCAATACCCTACCCAGCTCAGAGTAGGATCGGGAAACTGATCTAGAGTCATCTAGGGAGGAAGTGAGTTAAGTGACCTGGGAGAAAGGTTTGAGGGAGGTTTTGCTTTTCTCCTTCTAACTAAAGCTGTGGTGACCATTTCAGCATAGACCACAGACATTGCTGGAACACGCAGCTGAAAAACTCCCTCCTTTTTGGGCTAAATGTGACATGTTGCTGCTGAGCTGGGAAGCTGTGGGAGCTATAGCATAATTTAGGGGTTGTGAGATCAGAAGCGCCTGGTATCAGGGCAAGTAAGCCTGGGAGAGGCTTTCTGAATGAAATGGCTCTTCTTTCATAAAGCGTCAGCCCGAAAGAAAAAAGGAACAGCAGGGAGTGAATATGTAGCAATAGTGTGCCTATGTGTCATATTAACTATAAAGCCCTATTCAAAAAGTGTGCTGAAGATAATGGAAAGGCTACTACCATTGATTTCAATTGGTTTTGGATGAAGCTCTAAAGTAGCCCAGCTAAAGCCTATTCATCATTTATGGCTTCACTAATGCCCCCAAGAAATTATTCCAAACATTTGTGTCACTGACTGAGTTGACTGGTTTTTCATTAAAAGCTTTTTAAGCCTGTAAGTTTGGATCAAGGGATATGTTCAAGGAAACAACAAAATAGGGGGAACTGTTGTTGCAAGGAACAGAGGGTGACTATACATTCTTTGCAGTTTTTTTATACTGTTAGTCTTCCAGCACAAATGCACTGAAATGATGTCTATAAAGCCTGAATTCTTTTTAATATTATTGGTTGCATACTTGTGATCATTCTCAGCTGATGGTTTAAAAGGGCATTGCTCTTCCCTTGATTTCCTTCTGCACTTATAAAATGAATCCCCGAAGCCCATGCTGCAATGAGCTGTATCAGTGGGAGTCATATCAATTTTGTTTTTGGCATAAAACTTTTTACAAAAAAGTTACAAGCATTTGAGTACATTTACTTTTTTTTTCTTTTTTCAAAACAAAGCATTTGTCTTTTGCTGCCTTTTTATTTTATCCATGTCATTTTGGTTCTTTTGTTTTATACTTCACATTTTTTCTACTTTCTTTTTTCTTCCCTTCAAGCCTTAGTTTATAGTCGCTGACAGGATTCTCTCTATGCTATCTGCCAAAACATCTGTTCCTTTACTGAATAAAAGGCTTCCTTCTCCAGAAAGTGTCATACAGGTCCACAAAAACTATAAGCCTTTCTTTTTCTACCCAACTTTGCCAGTGTTAGACCAGTATTGAGAAGCTTTGTATTCTTGTCTGTCTCATCTCATGTTTCATTATACCTAATTCAGGAGTTTATTGGAAAATGGGACTGCATCTTTTAAGTTTCAAAGCACACACATAATTTTAGAAACCACTTTTTGTACTCATACTTCCCTGTTTTAGTATGACTGGACTGATTTTTTTTTGCTATATTACTCATCAAAACAGATTTTTATTAGTATTCTACATACTGCTTGTTTTCAGGATTCTATGCTTTAAACTGATTCCAGTTAAACTGACTGATGTTCTGTAATGTCCATCTATATCGGCAAGATCTCCGGGCCTTTTTAAGTACCTTATTAAGTACTTTCTAATGTAATGGCCTGAGTCATATCTTTTGAACTAATTTCTTGATGATGATAAAATTTATCCTAATTTTTCCTAATGGGCAGTTAGGAAACAACATTTAAAGCAGTTAGGGCTCCTGAGTATTATCTGTCTTTGATGAAATAATTAATTTTCCTTGTCTTGATTTTCCAATCTGTAAAATGGGAATAATAATTCTTAATCTATCTGACAGGGCCTGCAAAAATTGTGTTAAGTGATTTGAGATCCTCAGGGAAAGGTGTGCTGTATAAGCAAGATGTTGCTAATTTTTTCTCTCTCAGAATTATAGATAATACATCTACATAACATAGTTTTCCTATGGAAAATATCTGCATCTTGTCATTTATATAGCTTCAGTAAGTCCCATGTCAGCTTGCTTTTTATTTTATGCATTAAAAAAATGGCAATTTTTATTTGTGTCATTCTGCTGTCTGGTGCTTTGCTATTTAAATTGCTTGCTTTTGTGTCTATTTTTTTATTCTAAAAGAGGAGGGTTTGTTTATTCCAGAAAAAAGTGAATGCAAATACCTAAGGCATAATCATGTAAATAGTGTGAAGCAGAGGTGAAAAAGAATATACTTATAAAAACTGCTTGTGCAGAATTTGCAGGCGGCACTGTGGGACACCTGTCTTTTGAATTTTTTAATACATGTTTCAAGTATAAAAACCACACAAAATAAACCGGTGCAAATTTCCACCAAAAAAAAAAGAGCACCTGCAATTTCCTGCAGTCCCTTTGTGGGAAAATGTTGCTCCATGAGATGATGTGTTGCAGTTATACTGGGGTTTCCCAATCGAATTTCACCAGCCCATACTTGTGCAAAAAAGCAAAAACAGGACGAATGCTGCATTCTCTTCTCTGCCCTTAGGCATGTGGGCATTCTTATGGGTGGGTAGAGGCTTAACAAATTCTGTGAAGCTGAGTCTGAGCAGAAGGATGGAGCTGGAATATAGCCACTATGCATGGCATGATCCCCATAGAGCAGGTGGGCTGGCAATCTGGCCACAAGTCACTGTTGATTGAACCCTTCCAAAATTTCATCCCCCTTACTGAGGGATTTGTTTACAGTAGTTGGCAGGCACTGCTCTTGAGGAAGCTAAGCTGTCATTGCTATGTGGGGGAACCTGGGAGTTGCTCAGGAGTCCCAGGTCTCTGCATGGATCTGCCTGTGTTTTGCTGGTTCACTCAGATTCCTGGAAATCTCTTATGTGCATTTACAGGGTTGAATTATCTGCAAATTCCAAATGGACAAAACCTTTCCCAACTCCACACTTAAAAACACTTTTACAGAAAGTCCACGAGGGACAACTTGCATTTTCAAGGATCATGCTCAGGTTTATCTGATGTTGGCACACATATTAGTATATTTCCTCATCCCTGCAAATAAGTAGTAAACCCTGCCTGGTTTTTAAATACTATTTGGTACTAATGGAGACACAGATCCCAGTGTACGCAGTGAAGCAGGTAATAACGGGTCCCAGTGCTGACAGGGAACATGTTCCAGCCACATTCTTTTCCTTGTGGCCTAAGTTGCAATCTGAGCAGCCCTTATTTGAACACACATGGAAATACTTTCCTCTTGTCTTATTTTTCCAATGGGCAATTAATAAAGAAGTACAATCTATCACATTTAGAAATTAGAGACTTTTTGAATCATAGTACCAGCCTTTAAAGCCTTGGAAAATATTGAGCCACATGCTACAGGACCTTTAGAAAGTATCTGTTTAAAAGTTTACATTTATGCATGCCTATGAGGTAAGCTTATTTGTTTTATACTCAAATATTTGATGATAAGAGATAAATAATGGGGCTGAAATATGGAAGCAATATTCTAGACAAAGTCAAAGAGAATCAAAATAATTTAGATGCCATTTATTTGCCTGTTGCTGCCCATCACTAGATGAAAGAATATTGGCCTATGCAGCCATAGTGGACTACTAAATTTGATTGGATTATTTATAGAGAGCTTAGTTATTGTGCATGCAATTCTGATATACTGAAGTTGCCTTATGACAGAATTAAAAGGAAAAAGAGAAACATTATGGTTTATAACACAGTTGCTTGGTCTAAATATTTTTCCCCTACAGAGGGCAGGATATAACCCTATATAGAGGTATTTGCATAGTTTCAGTAAGTAGTATGCATCAGCTGGTATAAACTGATATAACTCAGTTGTCTTCACTTGGCATTACATAGCATAGCTTTGTTGAATGTCTGATCTAGTATATTTTGCTATAATAAAAAGTGTCAAATATGATTTAAAATAATCTATAAATGAAATCATTGCTGGTTCAACATACTGATTTGATATCAGCAAAGGCTAAAGCCATGGTTTTCAGCTAGGGTGCTACCACACGCCTTGGTGCTGCTGCTGCTGTGGTGGTGGTAGCAGATAGATAAAACAGTGCGTAAGGTTGCAGCATGCATGCACTTCTGTTGCATTAGAGCTCTTTGATAACCCTAAGGCAGATGGAGAGAGCTCATACTGTAGTTCTGCCCTGTCTGCAGCTCCTCCCTAGCTTGAAGCTCCTCCTGGAAACAGAGGCACATAGGACATTTCTACCATGTGCCTCTATTTGAAAGTGATGGGTATGACTGACATCACAAGTTTATTTTACATACACTTCTTATCAACCAGTAAAATGTAAAATTATTGATGTGTGCAGGTTTTGATTGAGTAATCTAGGACTGAAGAACTCTATAAATTAAAACCAATCTCCTGAGACATTCAGTGTCCTATTCCCACTATAAAGTGTTATTCACTTATTCATACTCTCACCAGGAGTAGACTTAGAAACACCAGTAAATTTTCAGACTGAAGGTGGATATAACTGCCTAACTAGAGAAGCTTAATTCTGAAAAATGTGGGTACTGGGCCCACTACTGTCACACCCACTAGCCATGTATTCTTATGTGACTGGTAGGTGAATTAATGGAGGGTCTACAACCCAGTGTTCGCTCATGAGAAAAATAACTTGTGATTTTGTGCCACTGCATTTCTTAGGAGGAGAAGGATCAGTGAGCATTTGTTCATATTATCTATATAAAGTTCTATATAAATGTGACTGAGATTGAAATCTGTCTAGATTTACATAGGACAGCATTTAGAAGGTTGACCTGTCACTAGTATGAAGAAAATGTTTCTCTCACCTTCTGAAATTTCAGATTGCCACATAAGTCATATTTTAGCACATTTGTTGTAGTTATTCTGCAATATGACCATTTTGTCCCAGACTCTCAGTTTCCTTTTGGGGCTCATGGTGATTTTAGAGGGAAAATTGATTTAATAAATTAGTATTTGTTAATATAAATACCAGCAATTTTCAGGTTTGCATTTCATCATAGATACTTATGGTGACAGGTGTCTTTCGGAGGCAGACATCAACCTATCCAAAACTTAGCAAGCAATCAGTAGGGCTTTTACCAACAAACCCCTGCTAGACTGTTCTTGTAAACTTAGAACTGACAAAAATATGTCTTATCTGACTCTGTTCAACAGTATCAGTCACTAGATAATCTTACTGTTTCATGAAATGACAGCTGAAATGGCACTAGCCCCATATTAAGTTACTTGTTAAAAGCAGTTCCTTATGGATGTAACAATGCAGTTGTTAGCTTCATATCCCCTAAGTGTTTATGTATCCATGCTTAATAATTTTTAAGATAATATATTTTTTTCATTGACTGTATCAAGGAATCACATCTTTGTTTTATTCCTTACAAACAGATTATTATGTTGACATAGCTCATAGCAGTGGTGCTCAACCTCTGGCCTACAGGCCAGGAGTAATGTCATCTGGCCCACACGACTCCCCACAAGTCTGGAAATCTGGCACTGGGTAATGGTGGCAATTGACATTGCCACTTCTCCCCTACTGCCAAAAGACATGGTCCCATGTGCTGGATTGGGTTAGCATGGGGCCAGGCCAGCAGGCCTGAACTAACATGCACGGGGCCATGGTGATAGGCAGTCTAGCACATGCGGGGCCAAGGCGGCAGGTGCAATCTGGCATGTGCAGTGCTGGGGCAGCAGGCACGATCTGGAGTGTGTGGGGCTAGGACAGCAGGCCTGGTCCTACATGGGCACAGCCAGGGCTACAGTGTCATGCCCAATCTAGGGTGTGGAACTGGGGTCACACGCCAGATTGCATCCATGCCCGAACCCTGCACTAGGTCTGGCCTACAGGCTGACCCCACACCACTCATCTGGCCTGCAACCTGGAAAGGCATCACTGGCTTACAGCTATCATGCTGTTCTTTAAGATCTAATTTCCATCATTATTAGTGAAAAGTTTAACCAAAGAAATGAAATTGTCTTTTCCAGGTTTGGACATCTTGTTTTAGGAAGGTGGATAGTATGGAAAGATTTATTAACAAGACACCAAATAGTTTTGCTTCACCAAATTCTGAGCAGAATTCTGAATCTGTTTTGTATGCTGAAAATGCTAGCCTGTGGGCCTCATTTTAAATTTTCCAAGAAGGAATGTACCAAGGGAAAAATTTAATCTGAATTGTGCTTGTCTGAGAGAGATATTTCCTATACAAATAAGGTTCAACCCCACGCCCAAGAATTCTGTTGGGATCTTCCCATTGACTTCTATGGGCAGTCAGCCTACCCTGTGGAGTAAAGTACTGTAAGAAGAAAGCCTGTTCAAATGGGTAAAAACTTACTTTAAAAGTGGAAGATTAAATTAAGTCACCCAGGCTTTCATTATTCTTGCCTATCTTGAACCGTATGAGCTAGATCATTCTATTGTCTGTATCTTGAAGATATACTAAAAGACTGATTAAGTAAATTAACCAAACTTGTGGAAAATATGGTGTTCATTCTATGCAGGTGAACGATGACCCTCCTGACTGAAGGCAGTGCTACCCCCTCCACACACAGAGGGATTCACTTTAAAACAGCATATGGTATTGGCATATCTGCTCTTCACATAGATTTTACGGGGTGAGGGGTGGGGTGGAAGGGAAGAGTCTCAACACTAATGTTAGGGCCCTCCAGGTTGTGAACTAACTAAGCAACTTTTGGGGTGGCATTGGATGGCTTCGCAGTCCTGATGACGTGGGCATTGTGCATTTTTTTTGGATGAAACACCTCAGATCTTTGGGCTGGCTGTGTGCTGCCATGAATGGACCCATGCCCTTTTCAAAGCAGGTGATCTAATTTTATACTTAACCAGATAATCAAATGACTCTATTTTCCTTCAATCAAGATGGCATTCTGAATTACTAGAAAGGGTACTGGGTCTGGAATATGCTCCCAGGTCTGCAACTGAACATTTGCATGACCTGGAGCAAGTCTATCTTTCCCCTTGCATCCTGTGTCTTTGTTTATTTAGATTATAAAGCGCTTTAGGGCAGGGATTATTTTGTCCTGGTACAGTTCCTAGTAAGATGGGCCCTTATAACAGGAGGAGCCTCTGAGCCCTCCTCTATTATAAATTATAATTTGTAAAACTAACTATGGTTTTTGAAGGTCAGCCCATCTTCAGAATGCATTTCAAAGTACAGAAGAACTGTCCTTCACTGGAAGCAAAATAGAAGTGCTAAGCATTTATATTTAAATTAAATGCTTTTATGAGTTCATTGAATGTTAGTTAGCAAGTATATTATGGTGAAGCAATATTACTTATTGCCTTAGAATAGAGCTCTTATTACATTTTCATAGTTATTTTTTAAATCAGTTTAGCAGGTAACAAATGAAATCTGCTTGCTAAGGTTAAATTGTTTCCCACTGATACTCAGTTACAGAGATAGAGCAGATGAGACTATGAATGGAGATATCTATCTATCTATCTATACGATACTATACTATACTATATATATACTTTTGATATCTCTCTCTCTCTATATATATATACACTTTGAAATGACAACTTATATGTTTATTTTATTAAAGCTCCTCAGCCAAATTCTAGTCTGAATCACTCCTCTGGGCATTAAAGACTGCACAGATGTAAATAGAGATAGAATTTGTCCAGATGTTTTCAACATGGTCAGACTAAGGATGCTCAAAATGATTTGGGGTCAGAATAGCATGGCCGCAAACCATTGGTCAGAAATCTCAGGCACAAATGACTGTTTTCTAAAACTTTGGTTTTCTCAGCAAATCTGCACTTCCTAGTTCAATGGATAAATTGGTGGTATTTCCAATGCAGTCAGAAATGCTGGAGATCTAGTATGAAAGCCAAATCATGTGAGGGAATAGCAGCTTAGTTTCAGACTACAGTGGTTTACCTAAAGCTAAGAAAGATTTTATACATTTGTGTATCTCATTTTTCAAATATGTGTGAGCTTTAAATATGGAAATCCTATATGTCCTGTTTTATCACATTCCCTCTGATGTCAAGCTAGGATAGTTTTCCCTTTTTCCCTCTTTCTACTAAAAAGAATAAAGCAAGCAGTAATGCCACCACAATTTTGTTATGATAGTATTACCAGGGTTGGGTTGAAAAATATATAGTGGGTCAGCCACCAGTGTTTGAAGGAATCAGATAGAAGGAAGACACTTCAGCCTATAATTAGCTTCTCAGAACTAAGCAATTTTAGATCATGTTGTGCTCAGCTGGGGAGATCTCCAGAGCCCTTGCCCATGTATTTCTTTGCAGCAGCCGAGTACTACTGCAGTCCCTGCAGTTCAGACATTTATAAAGGTCTTCGTAGGCTACAAAGATAAAATGCAAACAAATTATAAAACTTTTAGTCAGGTTTTGGTAAAAAAAAATCTGCTAAATACTGTCAGAGTTTATCTACACAAATAATCAGTACTCAACCCATAGTGAACTGCTTTGGGATAATTTAAGCATGAAAAGCCCTGTGTCAAAACTAATTTGTGGTATAGTGAAGAAGCTTTAGACCTCCAATAACCGAACTTATAATGTTGCTTACTTTCCAACTGAAGTTGCTGAAACATTGCTCATATATATATATATATTTCCTTCAAGTTTTTTTGTTCTTTGGGAAAAAAATAACTTTCCAAAGAATAACCTCTTTCAACTTGTGTGTCAGTGCCCTAAGGAGTTTTTTATTCATCTAGATTTTAAATTAATGACCTCATTGATAGCACTAGCAATTGAACCATGGATCTCATGAGCCAAGTATTCACATACTGAATTTGATTAATCCTGCTGGCTATTAATTTTCACTGTTAATTAGGTATGGTACCACTGTAAAGCAATACTAAGATGTGTAAGGCAAAATATCATGAAACTCAATGTCATCTGTCTACATATGACCCCTGCCCTACTATTAAACATTCCTTCACTACAACCATTTAGACTGAATCATAAAAATGCCACAGGCCAAAATATTTACTTGTAAAAGTCTAGGAATAATCCATTTTAAGGAAATATTTTGCTAGACAAGTTTGCATACAAGTGTGAACACATAACTAGATCTATGATATCTAATAATACCCTTTTTGGCCCTTCTGTTACTTGGCTTTGTTTTCAGCATTAAGGAAACAACACGTGGGTTCCTGATGTGGGGTTTCCATGGATTTTGACATCCAGACACCAATTGAATATGAATCCACTGACTGGAAAACAAACAAACATACGAAGGAAATATTGACTCCTCAATACTGTTATCCCAGGACAGTTCAGCAAGGTCATTGCACAAACCCTGAAGAGAAATTTTCAAGGGCATCAAATACAAGTTTGCATGCCCAGCTGTTTTTCAGATTTGATGTACTTTTTGCCTTGAAAAATCTCTACAATAGGCAGCTGTGTGCATGCAGCTGGTAACAGCGGGTGTAAATACATAGGCTGTGTTTACATGTTCAAGTTATCTGGGAGAATTTTCCCAAGTTTGTTTTCCTGGTAGAAACATGTACCTGGAGACACCTGAACAGACATTTGAATTCTGAGCAGCAAGGATCAGGTAAATTGCTGTGCTGATGTTGCATGGCCAGACCCTGTGCCCCCACGTCCCCACCCTGTGCTTATAGTTCAGCATGCTATACAGGCTCCATCAGTCTGCCTAGAGACAGGTGGAAGCAGCCCTGACTGACTGACCCAGACTGATCAGGGTCACCCTGTGTCTCCCTGCAGTACAATGTGGGAATTGTGAAGGTGGCATATTCTGCTCCCTGCTCAGCTGGAACAATCGAGTCAAGCCCAAGTGATACACTGCCTACCAGGGTTGTGGGTGTTGGGAGAAGCAAAGCACCTTGAGGTGCTGAAGTACTATGCTGCAGCCTCTCTCAGAAGGGAAAATGTACAGACATCTGATTTCCCAGGAGAAACTCTCCTGGGAACTATTTAATCCTGGTTGTTCCTGGGTTATTTTTTTCCTAGAATGCCCATTTTTTCTTTGGGGGAAAAATCCTGAACATCCATACTCTTGTGTTTTCTACTGGGAGAGTAATGAATATCTATATGTATAAATTATTGTTTACAATGTGAATATATGGTTGCACATCTGCTGTGTGCACTTGCTTGCATATGAAGGCTGCATAGTACCTTGGCATGAAAAGCCTACATTCCTTCAGTATCAATGGCCAGTTTAATCTCTGCAAATAACAACTTGAAGATATTTTAGTGCATCTGTGAACAATTCCTTTTCAAGTGGTTTAGTTATATAAATATTTTAATGCTTTTCAATGAAAAAGATGATGTCACAAACAGCAGTAATAAATTACTCCCTTTGGTATTATGAAAAATGGGAACTATTTAATTGTATTTATTAATTTAAGAGTTTAACAATGAAGAATTTAAAACTAGATGTGGATAATTAATAATATGTTAATAGAGAACAAAGTTCTGGCACATTAGAGTATTGCTGTCTCCCCAGAACTGTTATATTATTGGAAAAGTTATAGTCTCTTTCACCTTGCTCAGACTGAGTGTGTCTACACATGCATTTACTCCAGCCCAAATTTACAATGGTGTAAGCTACCCTGCAGTCAGGGTTTTTGGGCAGATATCTACACATGCGAATTAGGGAGCAAAAGTGCACCAAGTTCCTGCAGCCTTGCGATGAGCCCCTGCTGTGACCAGGGGGAGCTCCAGACTCCCCCTGGGTGCTAGCCCAAGGTCTGGCAGAAGCACCAGACCAGGAGATAGCTGTCTCCTGGCCCTTAGGGGTTGCCTGCTGCTGAGGCAGGGACAATGCCTCCCTATCCCAGCAATGGGGAGCTCCTGGCCCTGGGTAAGGGAGGGGCAGGACCCAGCCCCCTGCCCGACCTGCTGGTGGGGCAGCTGGCAGCTAACTTGCTGCTAGCTTTCCCACTGGTAGATCGGGACAGGGGGCTGAGACCTACCCCAACCCTGCAGCTGTTTCCAAGCCCTGTGCCTCAATCACCTGATTGGGGCACAGGGTTGGGACCTGCCCCTGACTGGGATAGTTCCTGGCTAAACCCAGGATGCACAGATAAATCTGTATATGCAGCCTGGATCCTCAGTCACGTCCACACTGCATATTCTTCCCCGCACAGCCTGGGGCTGGCTGGGAACTGTCCTGGTCAGGGGCAGGTCTCAGCCAGCTCCAGGCTGGGTGGGGAACTGTCTTCATGCAGGGAGCTCCCATGTCCTGCTCCGCAATTGCAATCTGTGAATGTGGAGTCAGGGCTGGGGATCTTGTTCCCACCTCCCACTTCATGGTTGTGGAGCTGGGGCTGGGAACAAGCTCCCAGCCTGTTCCCAGTCCCAGCTTCATGACTGCAGAGGAGGGGCTGGGAACAAGCTCCCAGATCCGACTCCATGATCATGATTGGGAAGTGGGGTCTGGAAGCTCCCTGCTGGTGGGAACAATGCCCCCACCTGGGCATGCAGGGCAGGGGCTAGGGAGCACCAAGCTGAATTGGGAACAGCCTCCCTTGCCCCTGCTGGCAAGGAGCTCTCACTATTGGCTCTGTGGTTGCGGGACTTGGGCTGGGAGACCTTTATCTCCCAGCCCAAGCCAGGTGACCATAGGGCTCAGGCTGGAAGATAAGGATCACCCAGCTCTCCACTCCCTGATCCCAATGGTGGAATAGGGGCTGGGAGATAAGGATCTCCCAGCCCCTGCTTCCTGATTTCAATCTGGGAGCAGGGGGCTTGGGGCTCCTATGGCACAGCCTGCCCTGGCAGCAGGCAGCTCCTGGGGGCAGGGAACTATCTCCCACCACATGGTGGACAGCTGTCTGGGTGCAGACTTTGTTCCTGGTCAGGCATCTACACGAGCACTATGGCACTGTTACTATTCCTGATTAAATTTGCTACTTGCATTTTCAGGTAGCAAATTTACTCAGGATTAGGGAGGTTTACTGCAAAGTAAGCACATACATATGTATGCGCACATGCCTACTTCACAGTAAACTGTGCTAATGCAGAAATACCCGCTATGTATTTCACTGTGCATTCATGTATTATATGTAAAGCAGACTACAGTTCAGATTTTGATTAAAATGTTGCTCTGTGGCCTTTCAGCTAAATTCTATTTAATATTCCTTTCTACATGTATGCAGAAAATGGCAAGCCAATATTAATAAAAGAAGGCTTAAAGGAGTGTGGAATGAGAGCAATAGATTCTTGACAAAAGTTATTTACCTAGCTAGAGTTTCATTTCAAAGTTAACAGAAGTCTGTAATGGTGGTATAATGCAGTGGCCTTAAAACTCTGCTAGACATTTTTAACTTACTCTTATTTATTCCATGAAAGTTTAATCCCCTGCTGAATGGAGCTGGTGTGAATTTTCAAAAGTCATAATCCACTGAAGTAAAAAGTCTTTAATGAAGACATAGGCACCAGGCTTCAAGAGTTTAGTTTAAATTCTTTCTGAAAATGTAAAACAGAGGGCAGGAGTTAATAGGATATTTCATACAGTTACATTTTAGTCCTTCTCTGAATCTTTATAAATTCACTTGCATCTGCACCACTATTGACATTCGGGCTAAAGTTCCCATACCTGTGAAGCAAAAACTGCCAAACTATACTATGGGGATCATTTCTGTGTATTGTTGCTCAGTTTGGTTTTCCAGTTTATAGAGTATATGACATGCCTAACACAAAGTCCTCTACATTGAAAGAGAGATGGCATGATTCACATGCCAAACCGCCTTCTATTCTAACATAATTATATTATTAGGCAAGAAAGTGAAAACAAACTACATACCACAGACTTTCCAGATCTTTGGTCCTGCAGGAGTTTTCTACCTGTGTTTAGTGGGGACAGAATTTGTCCTATAAATGGAATACTTTAATTCTCTTTATGCAATTTATTCTAGACAAAGCAATTATACAGGTGTTTTCACTTAATACATTTTCTTTGATTATGTTATGACACTATAATGCCTTTAATAATCACATAGAGACAACTTTCCAGAGGTATAAAGCTACATCAGGATGTAGATAGGGATTTTCAAAAGTACTGAAGTAGATTATGCATTTGATGCCAATTGATTTCAAGGGCTTATCTGCACTGAAAATCTGATCTTTTATATATTTGTTTTACAAATCAGTCTATGTTGGAGGCTCAGGAACATTGCCGTTTTGCATTCGTTTAACCCATTGAATTAAACCAAAATATAACTTCACCTAATCAGGACTGAATGAACTCTAAAATGAGGTCATTATTACTTTCACTTTGCTAAATATAAAAACAACAAACCAAGTCTGATTTGAAACTTTAGAATAAGCGATTTATGACTTGGGGAACCAAAGGAGTGGAGGTAGGCTGTAGGAGGAAATGTTAGTGTTGGCACTTGGGGTACAAGTTGCATAGCAGTCCAATGTTATCAACAGGTTTGGAAGAAGTGAGGAATTTGGGCACAGTTAGAACTGGCTCAAAATTCAATTTTTTTAAATCTTTGCAAGTAGAGCAACCTCTGTAGAGCTACTAGTTCCCTCTTGGACACGGAAAGGTGGGGATGGGGACTTGCTCAGCTGCACTGAGGAATATACACTGCATTGAGCACAAGGTTGGCCTTTCCTTCCCTAAACAGAGAGAAGGATGGAGGCAGACTTGGACTCTGTGAGCCTGTGGGAGCAGAACAATGTGCTGTGCAGCCTATATGGGGCTTGTGGCAAAGCCCCAATTGAGTTTTCAGTGAGCAAGACAGAAATCTGTGGATAGCAAGCACTGAAAAATATAAAGTAAAAAGTTTAACTTATTTTTTAAGGACATCTTCATGGACAACAGAGCACTGCAGGTGCTGCATAAAGTTGCTAAAAGCTATTAAAATACATGTTAGTTTTCAAATACATTTATATAAGAGAACTTAAGATATACAGAAAACACTGCAAAACCAAAGGTGTTTTAACCTGTTTCTTTAGTTAGAGTTAATAATATCTTCAGGCAGAGGAATTTAATCTCTCTTTTCTGGGTTTGGTGCTCCAGTCTTTCAGGGACACCAGTTCTCCAGTTATTTTGGATGTAAAAACTAACATTACAGGCCTGATCTCCTGCTGATGTAGGTTAGTTGATTTACACTAGTTTACACCAAATAAAAACCTGGTGGCAAGCTTCTGGTCTTGCTTAATCTCAGTTGCCTGAAAGATGGAAATGGTCCAAATGCCATTTCTTTTTCCTCTTTAAGAAGCTGTTTTGAGCAAGCAGAATAGCTACTCTCAAAAATAAAAATAGGAAAGGAATGCAGGCTTTAACTTACAACTGAATACTGTTGACTGCACAATACAAGCATACATGCATAATAAGGTTATTACTTAGAATGATTACCTGCAGTAGCAATGTATATCCAGCTAAGAGTAAAGCCTCCTCATGAACATTTTCAAATTTACATCAAAAGAAAATCTTGAAAAAAATAACTGAAAAAACATGGATTTGGGGGCAGTTCACTATACATCTCTCTCATCACCCCCCTACCCTTCCCAAACCATCTTACAACACTCGCATATTAAAAAAAATCACATTTCCTATAGAAAACCATTTTCTTATTTTCTTTTTTAAAAATAAGGCCTGCTCAAGGAATCTCTGACATTGTCATTAATGTTCAGACATTGTTACCACTGGATAGAATAACCACTTTTTCTATGCACACTAGTTGGCTTGGGGTGCATTCTTTAGTATTGGGTCTGTGAACATTTTCCATTTCTTCCATTTTTTCTTTAAACATGTGCTTTATATTATAATATCCATTTTTCATTAAATCTTGTACTTTTGTATCCCAGGGCACATCTCTGTATGCATTAATGTGCCTTTGCTACTATGCCTTAAGTTTAGTACTGCTAATATGAGGTACTACATAAGTGCGCAGTAGTCAGTGCTAATGTGCGGTAGCAAGGGCACACCATTTTTTGGTGATGCTTAATGGGCAGTAGACTAATTTTACTGTGCATTAATACATTAGCATGGTTTTTGCCGTGATGCCCCAATGCACAGTAGACTAATTCTACTGCACATTAAGCCTGTCTACATGTGCACATGTACTGCTTAGTAACCAAAATTACTGTCCATTAACTGAAAATTACTGTGCAGCATGAGCAATGTGTACATGTGCATGCCCCTACTGTGGAGTTAATATGGCAACCTACACAGAATTGATACCATGTAGGTATCAAATTTACACCCAATTAGTTACTGTGCAATAATGCACATGTAGACACCTTACTGCACTGTACCAGTGTGCGTGTGCGCTGTCTTGAGACTAAATTTATTCCCGAGTCAGCTCACACACAGACTTACTGCACTTTAACTCCTGCACATATAGATGCTGGTAAGTTACTGTGCAGTAAATCCACATGTAGACACTCCCATTAAGTGTCTCATGTAGACATGCCCACAATGTATCACATCACAGGAAAAAAAACACCAGGATCTTCCACAACTTCCTTTTCCTTTTCCAAAATCTGTACTCTTGACTCAATGCAGTAGTTTTCAACCAGCCTCCTACGGCACCTTGGGGTGTCATGAGATCTTTGTAAGGGCGGCATACAACATAGTACTGTTAGGTATCTTGACACCTGCACATGAGTGACAAGATAAGCACAATGATTTCAAATAGGAATGAATAGTGTAAAAACATTCTGATCTGTTGTGGTCTTTCTGTGTTCTCTGAAACAGAAGAATTTCTCTATAATTTTTCCCTAGTCAAAAAACAAGGGAAAGCTAAAAGCTGCCATTTTTGAGGGGTGCCTTGAGTCTAATGAGCGGTTCCCTAAAGCTAACAAGGTTGAGAACCATTAACATAATGCTATAATACAATAAGAGCTGATGTAAAGGTAGCTAAATAATCCATTTGAGGATAGATTCTAAATGAGTATTTTTAGTAATCAAATTGACTGTTCTTGGTATAAGAAGGTGCCTTTGGTGTTCTCCGCTGGGTAAGAGAATGGTATAGTAGAAGCATTAATCTGATTGCATGTACTGAAAACTGGAACCTTCAGCATATTGTAACTAACTGAAGTAGCTGTCCATATAGGCCATGTCCAGACAAGCACGGATGTTTGGTTTGACCTTGCACCACAGCTACTTGTTCCCAGGGAATGCCCGTGTCACAAGTACTTTGGTGCATGGCAAGTTACCTCAGGGGAGGTAGAGGAGGCTGGCCCCAGCAGCCATACATGGGGTCCTGAGGGCCTTCTGGGGCTGCAGCAGTTGCAATCCTGCTGGGTCCTGGGATATCCAGGGGTCAAAAAAAAACTGCGGAAAAAAAAAGCGGAGCAACACATTAGGGCTGTGTGAAGCTTCAGGCACTGATTTGATTCAAAGGAAATTCAGCCTGATTCAGTGGCTGAATCTCTGAATCTGAATCAAATCAGGAGACCCATTAATCTCTCCGCATTAAATTGGAAGCCTCCGATTCGATTCAGAGAGATTCGGAGAGATTTGATGATTTGGCCATGTA
Organism: Crocodylus porosus; assembly: GCF_001723895.1. Classification (NCBI taxonomy): domain Eukaryota; kingdom Metazoa; phylum Chordata; order Crocodylia; family Crocodylidae; genus Crocodylus; species Crocodylus porosus. The sequence continues at coordinate 46,741,030 of NW_017728886.1, forward strand.
AATACATAGCTCAAGGTACCAGGGGTGGCTTGTGAATGCTGAGATGGTGGGGAAGACGAAGCATCCCACGGGAGTATGTGGGGGCCCCTTGCATGCTTGGCAGCGGACTCAGAAGCGGAATAGAAGTACTTCCGGTCCACTTCCAGGTCCACTACAGACCGTGTGGGGAACCCCTTCTGCTCTGTAGCTTGGCGACTGGTGCCTCCTTGGGGGGCACCTAGGGTCCTCTGATAGCCGAGCCGGGGGAGATATGGGGGTGGTCCCCCTATGCACTCAGCAGCAGACCCAGAAGTGGACTGGAAGTACTTCCAGGTCCATTGCCAAGCACATGGGGGTCCCCCCTGTGCTCCTGTGGGACGCTCCACTCACCCCATCATCTCAGTGTTCACGAGCCATGCCTGATACCTCGAGGTATGTAGAAAAAACATATAAAGCGGTGTCTATGGCTGAATCGCTGATTCTCCAAATCCGAATTGAATCTTCAGATCACTGTCCCCTGAACTGGGCCAAATCTGAATCCGAATCAAATACTGCTTGCTTCGTACTTCCCTACAGCACATGCACAGGCAGTGTGTCCTTGCAGTGCAGAGAATACCTGAGTGTGCAGTATACACAGTTGAGCTTGTCTGGTCACACCCATAATGTGCTATTCAATGAAGCCTGCTTTTGGTCTTTTTGCTGGCTGGAAGTTTTCCCCTTGTTTAGGGTAAATGAAGTGCACAGCCCAATGTTCTTATGGAAATGTTGGGGATCTATCTGCTCTTATTTGATGTTCCTGATCAGTTATGCTATTATTCAAATTCAGACTAGGAATACAGGGAGGGTATATTTTAAATGTGCACAGCCAAGACACATACCTATGCGATCTGGCCATGTAGCAAAGAGGCTTATGAATAAAAATGCTAAGCTCAGTCTATGAAATATTAATGAGCAGGGCCTTTTGTTTAAATGTGTGTTTTTCCTCTGCTTTCACAATATTAATTTGTAATGGCCTCACAAGAGCTCTGTTGTATTTCATTCCATCTGTTATAATCAATTCTTCATCAAATCCCAATGTTGTCCTCTTTGTTTAAATCATAATATCTATTATGATTTATAATATTTGTAATATAATTGGTCTTGGCATTGGTTTGTGTGGAAACTAGTCGCTGGGTAGTATCTAACAGCAGTATCATATTATTAGTGACACCCAATGTTTCTGTTACCTCCTCTACAACTGAGCTCAGCAAGCTTATCAGGTGCTACTATTGCACGGCACCCGTTACACAGTATAAATTATGGCTACACAGTGGGTCTTGGTGAGAATTATAAGTGTTTTCTCCTCTCTGTATTGAGGGCCATTTACATTGTGTCAATGACTCCTGTGCTAGCATGGTATCTGAGACATCTGGGTATGGAGAGAGTATTCTGTATTTCTCTACACAGTGAATGTGCAGTCACTGAGCTGCCAAATTCCTACTACAAGATGCCAGGCAAAATTAACTTGTTTTTGATTAGTTATTTACCTGAAGAGACAAATTTCCTACCTTGAGTATTAGATTGTTTGTTTACATCTCCATTTGCCCTCAAGTATTCATACATTTAGAGGAATAAATACATAATTTCTAAACCGATACTGTAATTATATGTAATGAACTGCAATAGATCTACAGTAAAATGAAAAGACTCAAGAAATCAAGAGGCATTTTATACCACTTTGAAATATTTTTTAAACTCACCTGATCTCAAGCATGCTCTTAGGCCTAAGGGAGGTGATAGTTCATGTTCATCAGGTATGCCTTTAGAAGAAATCCTTAAGTCTCTAAGATAACCTCTCCCCAGGGATCCTTAAGTGAGACACTAAGACTCAATGAAAACGTCATTGGATGTATTTAGATGTCACTGTGAAAATGTCTTCATTTTCTAAAAGAAGGCCTCCACAATACTGGAGTGTGCTGTTGAAACTGGACATAGAGATCGATTCCTTTGTCTTTTTAATATAGCCTTGGCGTATTTTGTTCAGCGAGAACACTCCTAAAATGAAAATATTTTGAATAGCAATTTATGATTATTAATGGGAAAAGGGTCTCCAGATGATAGGGTCATTGCACTATGGTATCAGAAATCATGTGAACTAGAGGAAATACAATGTTTTTTTCACACAAAAGGTATGAAATCAAGGCTATTGAATTTAATGCTGGTTTTTCCAGTGACTACAGTGGTTTTGGATTTGGTCCCAAATCTCTTTTTCCCCCTCTTGCTGCTGTTCTCTCATGGGCACTCCCATCATTGCACCAATTAAAAAATGCCAGCAAACATTTTCGTCCTAAGGAAAAAAAAATCATATCTTTACACCATTAATTGAATGGAATATAGTGAATAAAGGCATTTGGCATTTCATACTTGCTGCACTGATTAATGTCGTTTGTAGTATCATAGTGCCTAAAGCTCCCTATGAAGGTAAGAGTCCCATCTGTACAAACAAATAGTAAGGGGAAAGTGTGTTCCCTAAAAAACTTCTGATGACAAAAACTTAATCACAGTATTGGTTTTAGAAAGGCAGTGTACAGGACAGCCGGCATATATTTTGATGCTTTTCATAGTTGTGAAAGTTTTCTGGGTTTTTTGTAATCCACAGTCTAAGTACAGGGAATACTATCCTACATTCATCCTGATCCTGAAAAAATTCACACAGACTAGTAGCCCCACTGAGTAACCTTATCTGCAATAGCAGTGAAGAATTCAATGCAGTAAAATACCAGGACTAGGGGAGCACTTGATATATTAATATGTATCAGGAAAAAAGTCACCTTCATTTAGGGTCAAATAACAGGTTTGTTGCAGCACACACATTTCTGTACTGTATACATGCTCTAGGAAGAGGGGAAATATCCCTAACAGAATCTGAAATGTTCCATATTTTTGCATTTCATTTGAAATCAGTTCTATTTTCTTGATATTTCTAAACCAAAACCAAACCATGTTCAAGTGAAATAGCTTTCACTGAGCAAACTGACAAGGTGCCATGGATTTGCCTGCTTTGTATACATATAATTGCTTACTGAATCAATGCTATAGACATATTATTGTGAAGTCTGGTGAACATGAAAGCAGGCAGGACAAAACTAGACTATACCATGTAAAACCACCCCTCTCTGCCTTTCATTCAGCTCTGTGAGGCAGCTGCACAATGCATCCTATACTGTACCTAACTGAGAGGATGTATGTATAGTTAACTTGGCATGATATACAGTACTTTAATAGTACATATGAAATAGCCATTGCTTTGACAAAAAGAAAAGCCTTTACATTTATAAATAATCATCATCATAATCCTTTGAACAATGGATTCTTGCACGTTGCTGTTAGCCCCTTGGGACCGATTTTGCACTCATTATTCAAACTATTCTTTCCTGACTACAGAGGGCAGATTCATGTCTGTAATCATGAATGCAACAGTTATCCAAATACAGAATTACAAAAAGAAGGCTAAATGCATGACTAGAAGCCCTGCAACAATTCCAAAATCAATTATAGTAACAATCAATGGCATTTATTAGGTCAGATATGAAACAACATAGCACTTGCATATAATCTGAAGTTTTCAGTTAAACTTGAGATCTGTTGGTTTTTAAAACCAGCAATTTGTACAGCAAGCATGTAAAAATGTTCATTGCCTCTCCTGGGCATTTGATTTTATGCAGTCAAAAAAACCAGTTCTCTTTAAAATGAGCTTCGGGATGTAACATCTCGTTATGGGAGAATTTGTAGCTAAATCCTACAAAATGTAACGCATTGAAACACAAGAAGGAAAAGAAAAAAAAAATCAGTCTGTGAGGAGAGTAAAAGATGGCAGTAAGCAATTTTGTCCTACCTGCAGATTGCAGGTATACTAGATCTGCTAGTTACCTGCTTAAATTCATAGCAGGCTGACAGATTCATACTAGACTGGCACAATTCTCTTTTTAATCACATTTCTCCTTTTAGTTTGCTCTCCCTCCCCATATGCCACTGCAAAATTGTGTTCTAAGTCTCTCTCTCCCTGTGACATCTTCATTGCTGCTTCATTAACCAGTGCGCCATCAGTGCATTTCATTATAGCCTCTCTCCTGGCTTACTGTGTTGATGCTAAGACACTGATACAAACCAGCTATCAAATGCTAAGCTGTTTATCCTTCCTTCCATTCAGACAAAGGGAAAATCATCCTTTGGGCAAAATCTTAAAGTCCATATTTTATTTATTATCCCCATCTACCCACCAAACTGAAAGGCAGTGGAGCAATTCAGTTAGGAATATGACTGATTTATTTTTTAAAGGAAGGTTGCAAATGTATCTGGCATCTCTTCAAGATGTTCCTATGATAGCTTCCACATAGCACATTTAAGAGAGGGGGACGCAACTCAACTGCCCTTGAAACAGTATGCAAACTGGTGAGCAAGATGGTTCAAATCCCCTGATTATCAGGAAAAGGAAAAAAACATTGTTATGTTTGATATCTTTCTTTACAAATTTCTATATTGCATCTAGAGAAAGGATTGATATTAAACATGATTACTTGCATCCCTGGAATTTCATGGGGTGGGTTTATATACAATTCATTTTTGTTTAAGTGAAGAGACACCTATAATTGCATAAAGAACATAAATGGCACTGGAACTTTGTTGTTATGAAATGACCAGGTCTATTTCTTAGCCACAAAATACAAGAGCTGATAGCCTACTTCACCTACCTTTCAGAAACCAGGAACATGTCTGCTGTATTTTTAAAGGAAAAATGGAAAATGAATGTGACTTCTTGCATTGGCACTGAGTTTTGTGCAGAATTGACTCTGAAGTTTATGGCTTCCTCATGATTTCAGTCCAAGGTTTTCATTAGTTTATTTTAGCTCTCTTTAATTTTGAACTCCAATCTCTTTGATCTTGCATTTTTTATCATTAATTTTACATAGATAGCCTTACTTCTGCACATTCTGATGTGATCCTCACTTTAGGAGTCAAACACTCAATTGGATTTCTAGCCTGTATAATTCACTTTGGCCCTAGGGGATCACACATTATACCAGAAATGGACCCAGCATTACATATTCCCTTTCTGAAGCAGAAGTTGAAACAGGAAGGCAGTCATGTATGCAGGGATGGTACAGCAACTCACTTGCTGCAAATAGCATAGGGATCCAAGACATGGTTAAGCCTTTTTCTAAGTATATTCTATTATTTAAATTGTGGTTTGGTCAATGAACTTCATGAAGAATAATAGCTCTAACCTACTATGTACTTTGCAAATGAATTAAGGAAATTTGCACTGGTATAACAACATTTATACAGGTTCAAAGGCCCAGTGTAGACCTACTGTACCGCCAAGATGCATATTGATAGTGAAGGTTGGCAGCAGCAAGGTTAGACTGTAATTAATTTCCTTAGTGTAAAAAACCCCAAACCCAACCTCAGTATAGAGGAGGCTTCAGAAAGTATGAAATTCTGTCTGAGACAAGATCCAACCAGTGAGTGTGGCAAACAAAACTGAAAGAGGGACATAGGGGAAGTGAATGGAAAATAAGAATACATGGTCATACACATTAATGATTGTATAACCCATTGGTGAGGTTTAAGTCAGCCTTTTTTTCTTTCATTTTTTTTTTTTACATAAAACAATAGGTTATCATCAAATGATTCTTTGCCAAAAATTAGCTGCTATGAGTTTTTGAATTACAGGTTTTGAGTTGCAGTATGAATTGAACTTCTGGATTAATTATAATTAAAGGTGTCGCTTATTAGTGAGAAGAGCCTCCCTGGAAATTTGCACACAAAGGGTCTGTCTGTTCTGTTTTATCTGAGTATAGAGAATAATTTAAACTTTGTTTGGAAAATCATTTTTAGCTCTGTTTATTGTTGAATTCCAGTCTCTAATATCAGATGAGAACAATGGAATTTGCAGGCATGTTTGTATAAAAGTATCTCAGTGTGCCCTTTCTTTTTTCAGGTTACGTGTGCAAATTTAACAAATGGCGGAAAATCAGAACTTCTAAAATCAGGAAGCTCCAAATCCACACTAAAGCACATATGGACAGAAAGCAGCAAAGACTTGTCCATCAGCCGGCTGCTGTCACAGACTTTTCGTGGCAAGGAAAATGATACAGATTTGGACCTGCGATATGATGCCCCAGAAACATATTCTGAGCAAGATCTCTGGGACTGGCTGAGGAACTCCACAGACCTTCAAGAGCCTCGGCCCAGAGCAAAGAGACGGCCCATTGTCAAGACTGGGAAATTTAAGAAAATGTTTGGCTGGGGTGATTTTCATTCCAACATCAAGACTGTGAAGCTAAACCTGTTAATAACTGGAAAAATCGTTGACCATGGCAATGGGACGTTTAGTGTTTACTTCAGGCATAATTCCACTGGTCAAGGGAATGTATCTGTGAGCCTAGTGCCCCCTACCAAAATAGTGGAATTTGACTTGGCACAACAGACCGTGATTGATGCCAAAGATTCGAAATCCTTTAACTGTCGCATCGAATACGAAAAGGTTGACAAGGCTACCAAGAACACGCTCTGCAACTATGACCCTTCAAAAACATGTTATCAGGAGCAGACCCAGAGTCATGTGTCATGGCTCTGCTCCAAGCCCTTTAAAGTAATCTGTATTTACATTTCCTTTTATAGTACAGATTATAAACTAGTACAGAAGGTGTGTCCTGATTATAACTACCACAGCGACACACCCTACTTCCCTTCAGGTTGAGGATGAACATGTGTCTGAGACTGAACCCGGAGGAATAAAAGAGGTCATATGACAGGGCTGTTACCTCAAAGAAGGAGGCCACATCTATTGCCTGGAATGTGTCTACACTCTACCGCTGATGTCAAATGGCTGCAAATACGTTAGTGGAAAACAATCTAATGTAATTTCTGCCCAGTCAGCTCCATGTTATCAGTCTAGTTGTAAATCACTATGGATTTGAAATAAAACCACACACACACACAGACACACACTCTTTTCAGCTTGCATCTATTGAGATTCCCGTTAAGAGGGCTTTCATTGTCTGATACATAATGTTTCAGGATAACCTATCATCAAGCAAAAAGGATTAACTAGACAGTGAATGGTTTCTAACACAGACTGTTATGGAAATCTCCTTTAAAGTCTTGAATACATGCCAATCAATAATCCCCACTCGTGCATTCTGCCGCTTGGAGTAGCTGTACTGGTAAATAATACTGTAGGAGTAAATGCTTGTTAAAATGGGAAAAAATGTGTGTCTAGAGCTCAGTATTCCATATTATATGAACACAACAAAGCGTAGTGACTTTTTCCAGCATATAGTAGGCACATTCAAGGTGGTGTTAGGTGGCTCTTTTTTCTGTGGAGGGAGCCTGTTTCTAGTAAAGATGAGCAAACATTTGGAATTTACATGTGGGCAGATAACCTGGTTTCAAATTTCTTTACTGACCATTTAAAGATGGAGGCAGGGAGACCAGCTAAGCTACTGAAACTCTTCAACTATTCTGTAAGGAGGAAAATGCCTGATAGACAACATGTAAGTTATAAGTGGCTGTCTTATCTTTATTACAACTATTGTAACAAATTCAATATCCTAGTCTTCATTTGTATGAATGGTTTGTATTGTACATAGTTTAACCAGTGTTATTTGAGCTGCTTATTAATATTAACTTGTAATTGTCTCTCTGCTTGTTATTGGTTAAAAACAATCAAGGAAATGAGGAACCCATTTTATCAATGTAGCTGTAAACGCCATTAAAAGACAGAATTATGTACAAAGCATTTATTCAGCTAAAGTATTGTTGAAAGCTATACATATACAACATTACAGTCTGTCTGTATTTAGATATTTTATTTCCAGACAAAAGAAAATGAACTGTACATAAAAATAAAAACCTTAAAGTTGAGTTTCAATATGTACTGTGTAGATGGTAGTTTAAGTAGCTCTGACAAGAAGATCGTGCTCAAACTTTGTCATGGTATTCAACTTTTTGTCTTTACACTTGTGTCAAACAATCTCTGTTTCCATTCCTGTAAGGTATTCACAAAAGTAGACCATTGTATCTCATAGGGCCTTGTTGACTGTTTTGGGAGTACCTTCTCAAAGAACAAAGTAATTGATCATTATAAGTGACAGCAAATGACCAATTTAAGAAAAAGTTGTTCTCTCCCTTTGTGAGTACATAGGTTTGCCTTACTTCTAGCCTGCTCCAGGTCATAGGCTCCTTTTTATGTAATGAAAGTTTTCTTCCTCAAAGAGAAAAGAGATCATTATATTTCTGTTTTGTGGATACTGTTACATCCTACCCCCAGCACTCTGGTATTCAGTCACAAGGGATTCAGTGATCTGCCTATACCTAGTTGAATGCTGTTCCCCTCAACATTTCTTTTTGTTTTTCCTTGGATTATGATTCCTGCAAATCTACTCCCCCCCCCATCTTTGCCTCTCCCTCCATTCTGTCTTTCTTTTCCATATCCCTCCAGAAGACATGAATTCAGAAAAGGGTTAGCCTCCAAGCTCTTCAAAGCCCAAACATGCACTTCTCTAGCATTATGCTCCCTAAAGTAAGAAATGAGAGAGCATATTTCCAGTCCTAGATCTTCCATGTTGAATTACACCGGAATTAAGTAAAAGCCATGGTGAATTGTGCAGGTATTAAGCAATAATTCACCCTCTTTCAGCTCAACCCCTTTTTTTTAAGACCAGAATGAAAAAAACCCAATGAATAAGAAGTAAATATTTCTCCCCTTGACCTTTTGAGCAGAGGAGAGCTCTATTTAGTATCATGTCTCTAGTTATTTGCAGCCAACAGGGTGGTGGAAATCATTCCTTTATTATATAAGACACTTTCTTGGACAATTTTATCCTGATCTGTGACCTTTGGATGGTTTTCACAAAGAGAGAGGCCAAGCCACAAAGTTCAGATTCTGATTCAGATTTCTGCAAAGTGAAAGAATTTGGGTGATAATTTTTGCAGGTGTCCTATCTCCTAGAGGAATTATGAATATAATGTTAATGTTTCATAGCTTGTGCTTCACAGAAATAATCCATGCTAAGGACTAGAAATTAAATCCTCTCTCCTCTGAAGTCAGAGCTTGGCCATTGGATTTCAAAAGGAGTCATGATTTCAAATTTAGGGTTGTGTTTAGGCATTAAGCATCATGCATAGCAATTTATATTCATGCAGAGATAGTGAAAAATGCTGCAAGTGGTAGTATTTTCTTTAATCTATTTTGTAAATCTACCACCATTTGCAATTATCCCATGAATTTATTTTTAAACTTTCTAATTTATGCAGTATATATGCTTACTAATTATATGTTAACAATATGACCACAACTGATATGAAACAACAGCAACAACAACAACAAAATCAATCAATATGCAATGGTTCATCTCCTTCCAAAAATGAGGCTTTGTATCTTTTGCTGCTTCTGTCACCATAATAATATTTTCCTTAATCCTATTTGAATTGATTGCTGTTTTTCATAACTATGCTTAACTTTGGACTTGGAAGAGTCCTTTTTTTGGTGTACTAGATGGGAGTTAGTGATATGAGTATAGAATATAATATGGTATATTGCTGGTATGCCAAGTTTCATTACTAGAATATCCTAGGGAAAGACTGTATGTGTGGTAGCCTTGTTGAAATATGGTTTTAGTTTTCCCATGTGAAAAGTGAATCTAATGACTATAAATACATTTTACTCAGTTAATGCATTGTGCTTCTTGGGAACTGGGTCTGAAAGTCATCAGTGCTTTAGTGGGTTGCAAACCAGGCAAATGTAGCAGCTGTAAATCACTTACCTTGGGCATTATGAAGATTTGAAGTCCTAAGGTGATATTTTGGAGTTGGGGGGAAAGGGAAGGAGTTGTTCAAATTTAAATAAATCAGGATATTGTGGGGTTTAAAAAAAGGAAAACAAACTTTTAAACTTTTTTGGATTTTTATTATTTCAAGAATGTTTGACATTTTAAAATATTATCTTAGTATGTATGCAAAAGACAGTTTAGTAATGGGGTACAGAAGGCAAATATACTTAATGCTGATCAGTTATTGTTGCAAAGTAACAAAAATGACATAAAAATGGTTTGATGCACACCATCTCCATGTTATTTTAATATCTAAGGCTGAGTACTATTTGCACCAGAGCAGATAGTCACATACTAAGTCATGAATTGGATGAATCCATGCCAGGCCACTTTCATCCAGCTGTATAGAGAAAGGGAGGAGAGATACAAAGAAACAATTTCCTTGGATCGCAAACTAGTAAAAGGAAAAATCTTCATTTTGGATTGTCACCAATCTAGCTCAGAAGCAGAATATTCATCCTCCGTGCTTGTGAAGAATTCGCTTGTTCTGCTTGCTGTAAGATAGCACTATCCCTTCCCAAATCACATGGATCATAAAGTAGACTACTAATGCCAAATGATGAGCTGTTCCATGAACTTTATATGTGCGGTTCCAAATTGTTGGAACAGAGTGGGATTTACTTACCATGAGCTGAGAAAAAGGTAAACCTCCATTTACAGTAGAACAGAATGGAAGTCTCAGAATAAATACACACCGGTACACATTTTTAAGAAACATTCCCGCAAAATGTTTTACTTTGAAAATGCTTCTGTCATATTACTGCTGGATCCTCAGGGATTCTCAATTAGAATTCCATATTATAACTTGGTGTCCTCCAGGAATCCTAAATTATTATGAAGACAACGTGCAAGATGACTGTGGAGGCCAGTGTGGATTTGCAATGGAACTTCTGTTTTACTTGAACAACTAACAATAAAGGGACAAAAAAGGAAAAGTGTCATATTTTAGTATCTTTTTCTGAAGGCTAGTGCCTCACCAGCTAGTATCCAACTACAACTTCAGCATGCAGCCTCCATGCCCTTCTGGATCAGAAGTGAGTAAGCCATAGTAAATAGTGCCTAGAACTTGGAAGGATAGTTTAATTTCTAGTGAGCCATATTTCATTCTCGATCTAATATTTATTAGTGTTAACTCTAGAAGCAAGCCGAGAAAAAGCCAAAAAGATCACTGATACAATCAGGTCAAATTGCGATGATTTCAAGGGATGCATGTCATCTTTAATGCAAGTAGGATTAGACCCTCCACAACAGTCGTGTAAAACTAAGACTTTCAATGAACTTATACATTAAAAATTAAATTTTATCTCAGATTTTCTCCTTGAGAAGACAGATAGCAAATAGTGATCATAATCATCATTCAGTAAATCTGTTTTTTGTGTAGATCAGGGGGAACTCATATTTTATTTTCATGAGAAATATAGCCTAAATATTCCTAGAAAGCTCAAATGAAACCTTGCACAGAAAAACCAAAACAGAATCACCTATATTTTCATCAAGGATTGTGTACCTTAAAACACTGAAATACTTGCAATTTCATTATCATCAAAGACTATATATTTTAGTAACACCTACAGATCAACCAGTTCCATCTTAATACAAGGTATTACATAAGTAATTGAAAATATCAATTTTGTTCCACTGATCTTAAAATATTCAAAGCACTAAAACAGCAGAGCTTTTGTAAATACGTATACATAATACTATGCATATAACTTAAGATGTATGAATAGAGCTTTTTATAAACATATTCACCTCCCTCTAGGATACCTTTAAACCGCTCTCCAAAACTTATGAATATTTTAGCTTACTAGTATTCCAGACACTTTATACAGGGTTCTAGTGCAACTATATCAGTCCAAGGTGTAAAAAAAGTCAGGAGGCTTGACATACTTTGCACAAGCATTCAAAAGTTTCGAGGCTTGATTCTCATTTGTACTGAAAGATATTTCATGAATCACCACATTTCCTACAATCATTTTAATGCATGAGCATTACTGGCATTTCCTAATCTCCAAAATATTCAGAGATAATGTGCAAGTATATGATACTTACTATTATGTACTATTAGTTAATGAAAATAAAGACATTTTTTCTTACTGCAGTGAAGATGAATTTTACAAGTTAACGTTGAACACAATTTGAAACCAACAATATCTACAGATGGATTTAACACTTATGTTTGCATTGGTTATAGAATAAGCACTTGTTAATATTACCCAGTAGCATTTTCAAGAGGTGAACACATTCCCAGGACTATAGAAGTGTTGTATTCACTTGGATATTATGCACCTGACAGTATGACTAATAAATGTAACACTACCTCTTCTGAAAGGGTAACTGCATCCTATGGGCAAAATAAAACCTTTAAATTGCTTTCTATTTTTCCTTCTAATTAACTAAAATGTTAGCATTTCCCAAGCTAACAAGTAGATCACCTATTCTACAAAGGAGTTTATTTTTTCATTAAAATGCTAATATTTATCTTTAAACTTACTTCACTTGTGTACCACTGCTTGTACTGTATTCATCTAAGATGGATTTCCAAGGAACAGAATAAGTGATTCAACTAAAGTCTCTCAGGTATTTTGAATAATACTAAAACTACTACTATCTCAAATAGTTGTGATTGCTTTAGAGCAGGACCAGGCCATCTACTCATTGCAACTCTATTCTAATTAACAGTGGTCAAAATATCCACAAAATGATTAAGTAAAGTTAGAGCTATGAGAAAAACCGATAAAAGCCAAGGATATGACATGTTAAGCCTGGCACTCCTTTTTATGTTCATCTCCATTTTATTTGGATTGCAGTACAGATGGCCTGAAACATCCTGGCAGTATAAATCCTGTGTCATATATTTTTTTTTTTTGGTGTAGGATTTCTGGTAGTAGAGACAATTCAGTTCTATTGCCAAGGACAGGATTTGGGAAGATAGGGCATAAAAAGGTTTATATCCCTTGCACAGGTGGAGTGCATCCATGCGGTGATTTGTGTTGGCAGGTAGGAATATTGCAGTATAGGTTACATGAATGTATCCACTTCCTTGTGCAGATCAATTAGTTCCTAGTAAAATATATGTATATGTCCTTGAAAGATGAGCAAATATGATATGCAAGTCATTAGTAGAGAATGTGTATGAAACAGTAAAATAGTGGCAATATATAATATATTATAACTGTGGTGCAGTTTATTGAATCAATGTTTATGAAACCTGGTTTAGATTGTTGGATTGGAGGAGCTATTTTTATTAGTAAACAAGCAAGGTGGTACTGGAAGTGAAGCAGCAAGATCTTGTTCTACAGATACGTTCTACAGTGAAGAACATTAGCAGCAAAGAAGTGGGGAAGTGGGTGACCTGGAGGAAGAGCAAGCAGGAGGGGGCAATAGGGCAAGTGTTCTTATTCTCGCTGAGAAATCAGGGCAATCAACTAGTTACCTCAGGTGCCTATATATGAATTCATGGAGCTTGGGAAACAATCAGGAAGAATTGGAAGTCCTTGCACAGCCACAGAATTACAACATGATTGGAATACCAGAGACTTGGTGGGAGCTCACATGACTTGAGCACTGTCATGGATGGACATAAACTGTTCAGGAAGGACAGGCAGAGGAGAAGAGGAGGAGGAGTTGTACTTTATGTAAAAGAGCCATATGATTGCTCAGAGCTCCAGTATGACACTGGAGATACACCTGTCAAAAGCCTCTGGTGATATCTGCTATAGACCACCAGACCAGAAGGAAGTGGTGGATGAGGCTTTCTTCAAACAGCTAGGAGAAGTTTCCCAACCACAGGCCCTGGTTCTCCTGGGGTACTTCAATCACCCTGACATCTGCTGGGAGGGCAATACAGCAGTGTGTAGGCAATCCAGGGAGTTTTTGGAGAGTGTTGGGCATAACCTTCCGGTGCAAGTGCTGGAGTGGCCAACTAGGGGCCATGGTCTTATTGACTTGGTGCTCACAAATAGAGAAGAACTGGTGGGGAAATGTAGTAGTACATGGCAACTTGGACAGCAGTGACCATGAGATTATTGAGTTCAGGATACTGAGGAAAGGAGGATGTAGAGCAGCAGAGTAAGGACTCTGGACTTCAGAAAAGCAGCCTTCAACTTGCTCAGGAAACTCATGGGCAGGATCCCCTGGGAAGCCAGTCTGAGGAGGAGAGGAGTCCAAGACAGCTGGCTGTACTTTAAAGAAGCCTTACTGAGAGTGCAGGAACAAGCCACCCCACTTTGCAGGAAGACTAGCAAGTATGGCAGAAAACCAGCTTGGCTTAGCAGGGAACTCTTCAGTAACGTAAATCACAAAAAGGAAGCTTATAAGAAGCGGAAACTTGGTCAAACAACTAGGGAGGAGTATTGCTTGGGCATGCAGGGATGAAATCAGGAAGGCCAAAGCACAATTGGAGTTGCAGCTAGCAAGGGATGTAAAGGGCAACAAGAAGCGTTTCTACAAGTATGTCAGTAACAACAGGATGATCAAGGAAAGCGTGGGTCCCTTACTGAATGGGGAGGGAACCTTGTGACAGAGGATGCAGAAAAGGCTGAAGTACTCAATGCCTTTTTCACCACAGTCTTCACAGGCAAGTTCCGCTCCCAGACTACTGCACCTAGCAGCACAGTTTGGGGAGGAAGGAGCAGCTAACAGTGGTGAAAGAACAGGTTAGGGAATACTTAGGAGAGCTGGACATGTACAAGTTAATGGGGCTGAGGGAGTTGGCTGATGAGATTGCAGAGCCAGTGACCATCATCTGTGAAAATTTATGGTGATTGGAAGAGGTCCTGGATGATTGAAATAGGACAAACATAGTGTTCATATTTAAGAACGGGAAAAAGAAGGATCCAAGGAGCTACAGACATGTGAGCCTCACCTCGGTCCCTGGAAAAAACATGGAGCATCCTCAAGGAACCCATTTCTAAGCACTTGAAGAAGATAGTGATTAAGAGCAGTCAGCATGGATTCACCAAGGGCAAGTCATGCCTTAGCAACCTGATTGCTTTTATGATGAGATTACCGGCTCTGTGGATGTGGGGAAAGCAGTGGATGTGATATACCTTGACTTTAGCAAATCTTTTGATATGGTACCCCACAACATTCTTCCAAGAAAGCTAAGGAAGTATGGGTTGGATGAATGGACAGTAAGGTAGATAGAAAGCTGGCTGGATCATTGGGCTCAAAGGGTAGTAATCAATGTCTCAATGTCTAATTGACAGCTGCTATCAAGTGGAGTGCACCAAGGGTCAGTCCTATGGTTGGTTTTGCTCAATATATTCAACAATGACCTGGAAGATGGGATGAAGTGCACCCTCAGCAAGTTTGCAGATAACACCAAACTGGGTGGAGTAGTAGATACACTGGAGGGTAGGTATAGGATTCAGAGAGACCTCAACAAATTAGGGGATTGGACCAAAAGAAATCTCATGAGGTTCAACAAGGACAAGTGCAAAGTTCTGCACTTGGGACGGAACAATCCCATGCACTAGTGAAGGTGAGGGGCTGACTAGCTGGGCAGCAGCCAGTCAGAAAAGGACCTGGGGGATACAGTGGATAATAAACTGAATACAAGCCAATAGTGTGCTCTTGTTGCCAAGAAGGCTAACAGCATACTGGGCTGCATTGGTAGGAGTGTTGTAAGCAGGCCAAGTGAAGTGATCATTCCCTTCTGTTCAGCCTTGGTGAGGCCACATCTGGAGTACTGTGTTCAGTTTTGGGCCCTCCACTACAGAAAGGATGTGGACAAATTAGAGAGAGTCCAGTGGAGGGCAAGGAAAATGGTTTTGGGGCTGGGGCACATGACTTCTGAGGAAAGGCTGAGGGAACTGGGATTATTTATTTTATAGAAGAGAAGACTGAGAGGGGATTTAGGACTGAGAGGGGACTTCTACTACCTGAAGGATGGTTTGAAAGAGGATGGAGCTAGACTGTTCTCAGTGGTAGCAGATGATAGGATAAGGAGCAATGGTCTCAAGTTGCAGGGAGGGAAGTTTAGGTTAGATATTTGGAAGAACTGTCTCACTAGGAGGGTTGTAAAGCACAGGAACAGGTTAACCAAAGAGGTTGTGGACTCTCCATCCTTGGAGGTTTTTAAGACCTGGCTAGACAAACCCTTGGCTAGGATGATCTAGTTGGGGATGATTCTGTTTTGAGCAGAGGGTTTGACTTGATGACCTCCTGAGGTCACTTCCAGCCCTAATTTTCTATGATTCTGTGATCATAAGTGAAAAAGGGATACGCTAAGATGGTATAGATGCCAACAGATCCAGGGTGGGTGGGTGGATAGAGAAGCTCATTCCTGTGTAATGGTCCCCCATGAGTGGCCCTAGTGCTTCCAGCCCAACATCCCACCTATGTTCTCATTATCAGGATTTGAGTTTTACTGATACCTCTGTTGTAGCCACTATAGGTAAAGCAGTTCACAGCATAATAGGTATCTCATGATTAACTTTGTTCTCATGGTTTTAACATAACTGTGTAAGAGCAAACATTTTATACTGCAGGTGACAATTGATTTTTTTTTGTTTAATGGATGCTACTGCTTAGTGAAAATATATATTCACTAAACATTCAATATAAAATAAAAATAATCAAGGTAGAGGCAGGGATATTAACCGTTCAAAAAGATGTATTTCTCATGATCCAGTGATTGTCCACGTACATGTAGGCATTCATTTTGCATAAGCTGTTTCTAGTTTTGAAACACATTTTTTTTCCATACTAGGTATGGTGAGCAAAATGTTTAGCTAAATGGCACTTTAGTTCTCAGTGTAACTACCACTTTTAGGAATTTCATGTCATATCAGATGTGTTGCTGAAAATCAAACAAACAGATTTTACCACTGTCAACACCCCAAAAGAACAAGATGTGCTCCTCCATTATCAAGAAAACTGCCAGATATGGTAAGATTCCAGAACAGCTATTGTTGATACTGACTGAAGCAGAAACAATGGAGCTTGATTGTCAGGAACTGTGGTGATGTGGAAGAGATAAGAGCTGTCTCTCACCAACCCGTCTCTCACACTTTTCTTTCAATCAAGAGTAAGGGAGAGATTGGCTCCTAATATTCACTCATTTTAAACCTATACTTTTGAGACCCAACATCTGAGCTATCATTGTGTCTCTTAGGAGCATTGGAAGGACTCCTTGTAGAAGCCATCAGTATCGCTACTTTAAACCTATTTAAAGGACTGTTGCTGTCTGATGCAAGTGGCTCCTTCAAAGAGTAAGAAGACAATATTTTAAAACTTGAATGTGTGAAGCTAGCCACAGCCATTGTTATTTTAGTACTAACTTGCATGAAGTTAAAGAAGTTTGGCCTGTATATATTGAAATACTAGCACTATTAGCACAGGGATGAGAGTTTATTTCAAACTGGTTGTTTGGAACTACTCTGGACCAGGTAAAACGAAGAATTAAAACCCTTATCAGAGCAGATATAGCAAGTTAGCATAGCTGATGCCACCTGGCCCCCAGAACTAAGTAATAGCAATACTATATGAGCTTTGGATCCTAACGCACTTATTTATACAGAATTAGTTTTATTATAACAAAAATCACATTGAAATCGATGGGACTATTTTACTAGCCAGCCTGAATAACTACTAGAACAGGGGCGGGCAATTATTTTGGGCAGAGGGCTGCTTACTGAGTTTTGGCAAGCCATCAAGGGCTGCATGACAGGCAGCCCAGGGCAGATAAATATTAATTTTCTAAATTTTTTAGGGGTCCCGCGGGCTGGATAAAATGGCCTGGTGCGTTCCGGCCCCCTGATTGCATTTTGCTGATCCCTGTACTAGAATCTGTGCCCTTCCTGTTAGTCATCATTGCTTTGATCAAAGCTGTATAGATAGAAACATGTATTAGATATTCTCCTCCATCCCTCTAGCAGTGCAAGATTATTTCCTGTAGTATGTTTGCTTGTGCTTTGTTCACACAGGTTCCAAAAGTACCAAGAAAGTGGATTTCTACCCTTTCCCTAAGCATGGCTAAACTGCTATTGAATATCATTCACTGTCAGAAAGCTTTTCCCCATATTCAGATAAATGATCTTTTTCTTAGTTTCACCTTGTTTGTGACTCACTGGGTACACCTACACATGCATTCAAGCATGACTACATTTAAGACATATTAAATTAATACGTATTAAGTGATTTTTGGCAGGTATCTACGCATACAGAGATGTGGGACTAAAGTTAGTCCCAAGTCCCTGCAGCCCTGCTGTGTGCCCCTGGGGCCCCTGGGGGGAGCTCCAGCCTCTGGCCACATGGCTGCCAGTACTTGGTAGCCACGTTGAAGCCAGAGCCAGCTGCCAGCATCTGGCAGCCACCTGGGAAACTCTGATCCCTGGCTAGCCCCTTCCCTACCCAGGAGCCACATGCCCAGCACAGGGGCAGGAAATGGTAGCTCCCTCCTTGCCCACCCTGCCTTCCCATGCTAGGGCTGCTCCAGCCTCTGCCTCTGCCCCTGCCCCTGCCCCTGCTGCCCAGTGCCCCACTGCTCCAGCCTGGCCCCTGCCAGTGATGACCAGTGCCCTCCATGGTGCTCGACCTGCTGGCCCCAGCAGTCCCTCCTTGCTCAGGCCCCAGCACAGCTGTGCACCTGCCACAGGGGGCCAGGGCACTGGCTGTGGGAGGCCCTGGCCAACCCCCTTCTTCTGCACTCCCCACTTCAGCCTGCTTGCCCTGCCATCCACACAACCCCTACCCTCTGCCCACCCCCAGTACAACTCAGGACATGCACATGGTTGAAACAAAAAAAAATATTAACCTGGCAGCACCCACACCAATTTCTTCCCCTCAACAAACAGAACCCTCTCTTCCCACTCCTTTCCCCCTTAATCAACAGACTTCCTCCACCACTCTCCCCACACACCACCAATAAAAAACTTGCTTACAATTGGGAAACTATATACAAGAGGAAAACTATTTACAATATTTTGGGTCTTCAAAATATAGTGGGGAACCATGGGTGGGGGGGCTAGGGGACAAGACCCCAGGGTAGGTGCCCAGCACCCAACTCCTGGATGTTCCCTGGGGCTGGGCTCAGGCTAGCCCCCTATTGGCTAGCCTAAGTGGGGAAGAAATGGCACTAAAGTTAGTGCTGGGTCATATCTACACATGCATTAATATGCATTAACTAATCATGCCAAAATTTGATACTTGCATTTGCAGGTATCAAATTTAGGCATGATTAGCCTAAGTTAATGTACATTAAGGGCACGCTTGTATAGATGTGTGCCTGTAATATGCATGAATTTAGGCTAATTTGCATTAATGCACCTTGTTGTAGATGTGCCCACTGAGGAGGACTATAGCTTTTACTTCTTTAAAACATGGTTGTTTATTTGTGAAGTTCTCATATCTCCTTTTAAAACATGTAGCCAAAATGTACCTTTAATTCATTTACTCACCTTTCATTAATCAATCCTTCCTCTGTCCTGATCATTTTTACTACTCTTCTCTAGCCTTCCCCTGATTTGTCAGCACTTTCAAATCACAATCAAAGCTCATGTCTAGTTTGTCTAATTTGTTGCCTACGATCATTTCTAATGCTAATAGTATTGGTATTCAGCTGTTTATAAGGATTTTCATTTAGCATCTGTATTTTAGATAAGTTTTCCTTAGGTGCACTGGTGACCATAACTTGGTACTTTATGCAGCTGTTCCTCATTAGTCCCTCACCATAATAGCATAAGTGACCTTCACTAGCATGTTGGTTACTCCCATTTCCAACTCACTGATTTAGATGTTAAATAAGAGAAGTTTTTGCACTGGTATCTATTGTAGCTCACTGTGTACTCTCCTCAACATCACACATACTATTTATTATTACACTGTTACTTCTTAGTCCACATGATAGTGTTTTAAACTAGGCCAATATGCATTTATTTTCCAGAAAAGAATGTGAGAGACAACAAAGTGTTTTACTGAAATCCATCTAATGACAAAATTAGATGATACATTTATGCAGCTTACAAGCAACTAATGTTTGCAATGAGGTCTCAGGAAAGGATTTTGGTACAGTCTAAAAAAAGCAGGTATTTTATTCAGCAAATGTAAAATGGGTTAGAGAAAGGCTTAGGGCAGCACCTCTCTGAATTTGTAGGTACCCTTAGAAATCTTAGTGATTTGCTCAAATAGTCAGAGGAACTCAATGACAGCTTTTAGAATAGATCTTAAATAATTTCCATTGCCTTGCTAAACCCTATATCACAGAATAATAGAAAAACAAGTTTGAAGGGGTCCTCAGGAGGTCATCAAGTCTAGCCCCCTCTCAAGACAGTATCATCTCTATTATAAAACATGTGTTTGATTAATTTGCTCTTAAAACTTAATAAGGTAGAGATTGCATGACCTCCCTAAATAACCTGTTGCCAGAAGGTACCTCTTTCTACTTTCCTGTCTTAGAATATGTTAGCATTCTAAGCCCTTGGTTATTTCCCTCACCCAAAAGAAAATGGTCCATCATTTCCTGCTCTTATATAGCTCAGAATACCTGGAGGGCCACTGTCAACTGAAGGTTACTTTAATTTATCAGTTTCCTCTTTACATGCTTGTTTGCAAATTTCTATAACTTTTGGTTTAGCCACTAAGCATATTCTAAGTCTTCTATTCACCTACTGTATCTGGCATTAACCTTCCCCCTGTCATCCTAGGTAATATTCCATCTGTTATCATTGTGGAGAAAAATTTCAGTCAATTCAAAAGTTTCCTTATTTAGGTCAACTGATTCTTGATCTAGGATTCCTTCATCTCATTACAATATGAAAACTGAGCAAATTTGACATAAAGAAGACCCTAGTAAAGAATATATGTAAGCCATTAATGCATATAAGACAATAATGAAATATCAAATGGGAATACGTAAATAATAATAAACAGCTTGGTAATTATATAACATTTTTCATTTTAATATTTGTTGATTATGCATTTCTTCTAGATATTTCATAGATTTCATAGCCATCAGGGCTGGAAGGGACCTCAGGAGATCATTGAGTCCAGCCCCCTGCCCAAAGGGCAGGAGGTCAGCTGGGGTTATAGGATCCCAGCAAGATAAGCACCCAATTTACTCTTGGTATTATCATCTTTTTTTACATGTGCATGAACTGAGGCATGCAGAGGTTAGCTGACATGCTTAAATTGCTGTCAGAGAAGAATCCTTTTCTGCCCTCCAAATCCCATACTGTCTAAACAATAGACATTGCCACTTTCTACTCAGTCATAAATAGTATACTTGATAGGGCAGGGTTTAAGTACAGGTTTCTAAAGATGACTTGATGTTGTGAAAACACCAGAATCATACAAGTGTAGTATTGGAAGGACCTCGAGAGGTCAGGTAGCTTACCTTTTGCTGAAGGATCAAGTATCTATCTATCTATCTATCTATCTATCTATCTGGAACTATTGAAAAAGAAAAAAGAAGCATATAAGCAATGGAAAAATGGTCCAGCAATCAGAGAGGAGTATACCAATATAGCCAGGGTTTTCAGGTATGAGACACAGAAAGCCAAGGCAGGCATGGAGATCAAGCTGGCCAACAAAATAAAGGACAACAAAAAGTCCTTCCATAGGTACACAGGGAGCAAAAAAAAATTGAGCTCCATTGTGGGACCCCTATTGAATATAGAGGAGCAGCCCACAGTTGATCCCTGTGACAAGGCAGAGCTCCTAAATACATACTTCACAATGGTATTCCTGAAATCAGATGGGAGATGTTCACCTGTCCAGAGACCCAGAGTATATGGGGAAGACAACAGACCACATGAAATCAGTTGCAAACAGGTGAGGGTACTCTTAGAACATTTGGATATTTTCAAGTCTGTTAGGCCAGATGACCTGCATCTGAGACTCCTAAAAGAACTTGCTGAGCTCATAGCAGGACCTCGGTGAAGCTATTTGAAGGGTAATGGAACTCAGGAGTGGTCTTGAATGACTGAGGGACAACCTGCTACCTATCTTTAAGAAAGGGAAGAGGGATGACCCTGCAAACTATAGACCAGTCAGTCTGACTGCAGTCCTGGGAACATTTTTTGAAAAGATTGTTAAGGAGGCCATCAATCACGAGCTTGTAACTAGTGGGTTATTAAGAAGCAGCCAGCATGGCTTTGTCGAGGATAGATAATGCCTGAAAAAACTTGTTTTCCTTAAATGATGAGGTAACTAACCAGCTGGACAGGGGACATGAGGTTGATAACTTTTACTTAGACTTCAGTAAAGCCTTTATGTTTCCCATGAGATTCTTTCAATTAAACTAGAGGGTAATGGCTTAGACCAGTTTACAGTGTGGTGGATGGACAACTGGCTTAGAGGCCAATCCCAGAGAGTTGTAACCAATGGGATGACCTCATCCTGGAGTGTAATATCCAGTGGAGTCCCTCAGGTATCGGTGCTTGGACCCATGTGCTTTAACATATTTATCAATGACTTGGATGAGGGGATGGAAAGCTCATTGATTAAGTTTGTGGATGATACCAAGCTTAGGGGAAATGCAGGCACATCAGAGGATAGGGTAAAGATCCAGGATGACCTTGACAGACTGGTTCTATGGGCTGAATGGAATCAGAGGAGGTTCAACAGGGAAAAGTGCTGGGTCCTTCATTTGGGTAGGAAGAACCTCCTCCATAGCTACAGGATGGGTGGTGGTCTACTGGCTGGCATCCGAACGGGACCTGGGTCAACATTGTGAAAGATGAACATAAGCCAATTAGGTTGCCAGAAGGGCAAATAGAACTCTGGCGTGCATCAGCTGATGTGTTGCCAATAGATCCAGGAAAGTGCTTATCCCTCTCTATTTGGCACTGATGAAGCCACAGCTGGAGTACTGTGTCTAGTTCTGGGCACCACACTTCAGGAATGATGTGGATAAGCTCAAAAGGGTACAGAGAATGGCCACCCACATGGTTAGGGGCCTGGAGGATAGGCCCTATCAGGAGAGACTATGTGAACTGGGTCTCTTCAGTCTGAGTAAGAGGTGACTTGATAGCTGCCTACAAGTATGTCAGGGGTAAGCACCAAGATCTAGGGGAGCAACTCTTCAGAAAGGCACCTCAAGGGAGGACGAGGACCAATGTGCACATGCTAATTGAGGGAAGATTTAGGTTGGACATAAGGGAAAACTTCTTTTCTGTAAGGGTAACAAGTATCTAGAACACACTCCCAGTAGAGGTGGTGCAGTCACCATCCTTGCAGGTTTCATAGTTTCTAGGGTCAGAAGGGAACAGAGCAGATCATCTAGTCCGACCCCCTGCCATGGCAGGAAAGAATACTGGGGTCAAATGACCCCAGCAAGATTTTCATCTAACCTCCTCTTAAACACCCCCAGGGTAGGAGCCTGCACCACTTCTCTTGGAAG
>NW_017728886.1:46765243-46780847 GCF_001723895.1 Crocodylus porosus
ACGAGTGCTCGTAAAGTTGTGCCAGGGGACTTGCAATGACCTCAGCCAGTTCCTTTAGAACTCTAGGGTGGAGATCATCCGGGCCGGCTGACTTGAATACGTCCAACTCCTCCAGAAGCTCCCTAACTAAATCCTTGCTAACCTGTGGCCCAGGTGTGCCTCCCCTGGGGCCTGAGGGGGGCCCAGCAGGGAGGTGGCTGTTCTGGTCCCTACTTAGGAAGACGGAGGCAAAGAAATCGACCAAGTTTCCCACATTACCCGGGAGCTTCTTTTTACCTCCTACATATTTAAAGAAGGACTTCTTATTGGTGTTCAAGAGGAAGCTGGATAAGCACCTCATTGAGATCGTTTGAGGCCAATAACCTCCTGCCCATGGCAGGGGACTGGACTTGATGATCTTGCAGGTCCTTTTTGGTCCTTTGATTCTATGATTCTATATCCAGATTAGTCCTGGAAGAAGCCTAGCTAATCTGTCCTTAAAATGCTTCATTGATAGAGGTGCTACTACATCTTTAAGTAGTCTATATCAGTCTGATCTGGATATAAACTAAATCTTCTTCAGTGAAACCAAATACTTGTCTTATACTCAATGGACTTGAAGAACAATTGATCTTCATCCTTCCAGTGACTGGGGCTCTTTTCCATGTGGTAAATATAGGTATGACTTTCCTGAGGCTGAGGATAACCCAAAACATAAGTCCATAGCCTCCTGGCTAAGTGTTCCAAGCACTAGGTTAGCTAGTAAATAGAATACCAGAGTTGCTACTTCCTTCCTGGCTGTGTTTATGAATGAAAGTGACTTTTGCTGATGTGCTTTATGCTGTCAGGGTATGTTAGAAGTGCTTTAAGCAGGTCTACTAGAGTGTTCCCTTTAGGATGCCTGGTTTCTGTACTCAGAGAGGGTACTACTGTATTGCTCAGATCAGGACTTTTCTGCATACTTGCAGGAACAGAACTTCAAGGCTAGGGACAGAAGTTACACATAACCCAGTTTAAGTCATTAGAAACTAGTTTAAACATGTAGCAGAACAGAAGTTCAGTGCACATAAACCAGTTTCAAAATGGCTGAAACTGGTTTAAGATATACCTGGTTGAATGTAGTATCAGACTTAACTGATTTGGGTGAAAGTGGTTTATGGAACTTCTGTCCCAGACCCCTTCCTGGTTCAAGTTAAATCACAGTCCCCCAGCATGCTTTCCAGCCCTGGGCTGTGTTGTTCTGTCTGCTCCAGCAGAGAAGAGTTAGGGGGAAGGGGGGTGGAGAGGCAGGAATTGCCCCATCCAGGCAAACCCCAGCTGGGGTCTGAGATGGTGGGGGGAGGGAAGGGTGTTAAACTTCCCTTCCCCTGAGTATAGAGCTGCCCTGCCTTAGTAAAAACTTAGTGCTAGCTATGACTGTGGACTACAAATCCCAGAGGCACCAAGAAGTAGGAAGA
Organism: Crocodylus porosus; assembly: GCF_001723895.1. Classification (NCBI taxonomy): domain Eukaryota; kingdom Metazoa; phylum Chordata; order Crocodylia; family Crocodylidae; genus Crocodylus; species Crocodylus porosus. The sequence continues at coordinate 46,766,680 of NW_017728886.1, forward strand.
GGAAGTGATGAGCAACCCTGCAGAGTCCTGCTGCTATAATTCTGGACTGCAAATCCCAGAGACCTCAGACACAGCAGGAAGAGGAAATGAATACACAGTCCATGCTGGCTACATGCCAAAGAGCAGTGCTCTAATGACCCCTGGCTTCTGACCTGAGCCATTGAAGGTATGTGGCTGTGTTCCCTGAATCAAAAGTGAATGTCTGTCCAGTTGTTTCTCAATTTAATCTCTGCAGTTTAGACTAACCTGAAAAGGATCCATTCACCTTGGGCTTTGGCTATACTTAGCCCAGATGTCTAGGAAAATTTCAGGCCCAGAAAGAGGCATCTAGTTTATGTAGCTGTTGAGCAGGAGTTTTGGACTTAGGCATTTGAAATGCCCCTAATAAGTCCTGAGAGCATATGCTTCATTTTAGCATGCAGCAGATAGTGTACATACTGGCTTACTGTAAAGATTTCCCTAAGTGTAGTATTTTTATTTCTCTTTATTGAACTTCCTCTAATTAAACTTCAGAATATTTTTTTTCAATTTATGCGGATCACAGGTTTTCAATTACATATCCTTCTCCCCAAATTTCTCTCTCAAAGTTACATCAGTTCTTCAAAATCTGTAACAATGATGTAAATCATTTAAAAAAAACATACTGGTGGGCTTAATGGTGCCAGAATAACCTAGATGGCTGTTTAAAAGGACACTTTTAAAATCACGATCACATATTTTAAGGAAATGAATGTGTAGGGACTAATTATAATGTTGATTATTGACCATAGAGAACTGGCACATAGCAAGGGAACCAGAAAAAAATATTGTTTGTCCACTTGTACCTGACTGGATTTTTGAGTATATATTTGAAGCAGAAAAGTCTTTTTTTCTTGGAACTACTTAGTACTAATAAAGGCCAAATTCTGTCACAGTAACAAGTAGAGTAATTTTCCAGAGAGGGAGATTGGCAGTCTCTTTTGGCTTTGTGCTGACAGTTTCTGATGGATTAGAAGTAGCCCTGTGCAATTGCTGCTGCCTGTATGTGTGAATAACAAATATAAGCAATGCCTGGACCAGAAGTTTCAATTTGTGGGAATAGCTTTTTTTTCTTTTAAACAGAGTAATCTAGCAATCTTCTACATTATAATGGGCACCACATGGCTAAAGTAAGCTATGCAAGGTTGCAATCTATGTTAACCTTTTCATCAAAACAACGGTTTTGACCTTTAAAAATGTTTTTTTTTTTTTTTCATTTTGATCATTACATTTAGGTTGTTTAGTTTTAAATTGAATTGTTCCTTGTTGATAAGATTTTAAGTGCAAATATTGGATGGTGGGAGCTACCTGAGGCTATTCTTTTTATTGTTTTACTATTTGCTAATATCTATATATCTTGGGTGTTAATATGGACCTCATTACCATAGCATTTGAGGGCTTTGTCTAAAAATGAATTTGAGTGCTTAAAGTAAGTCATAGGTAGCATTTGGACACCCAAATCCTAAATTATAATTCTAAAAATACCTAATCAAATGGCACTTGCTTGGCAGTGTACTCTATTCTATGGGTTCTAGTTTGTGACCTTGATGTTTGTAATGTTCCACTTTCATGCATGCACAGAAATGTTTCAGTATGACGCTGTAATCTAGCACATAATCTACTCAATTTAGAGAGAATCCTGATTCAATTTTTAGGACCTTTCCTTCATTTTGCATAAACAACTATTGGATAAAGATTGCTCTTTCAGCAACTAAACTAAGCACCTCACTTACAATTCTGGGTTATACCCAGTAGCTAAAAACTAGCATTGCAGTACCTAAATCCTTTATTTGATTTGTTTATGAATTCCTCAAATCTCATCAGTGTTATATAGCTTTACAACTTCCTTATGATCCCATTTCCAGGGGGGGAACCCTGGCACAGATGTTCAGGTTCAGAAAGGATACTAAGAAGTCAAAATCTTAAGTACTGCAATATTTAGCTTATTTGTCTGCACCTTGTGGAATTAACAGCCCTGCTCAGGCTCCATTATACAATTCATGGGGAGCATTAGGCACCTTAGACTGGGATTGACAACAGCCAGCACACTGAGTGGGAAATGACTTTAGCTAGAAAGTACATAGTATGAACTAATAAACGATGCATTAAAAGAGAACTTACTCTGGAGCAGTTGATGTGTAGTAAGTGTCTTTGTACCCAGTTTTATCCCACAGTAAGTGAAAGCTAAACAGTTACAGCTTACTTCTCAGTGAAACAGGGCTAAACTGTTCTGGTTTTGGTTTAGCTTTTGCTAACTACAAAGCAACAGCAGGCATCACAGAAGTTACCATCTGTCAGATATTCTAAGGTAAGTCAACATTCCTTTTTAACTCACTGAAATTTAATTGTGAATCTGATTGGGAAACATGACCCTCTCATGGGCTAAGTATAAGTGTTCAAAGGGCATTTTTACATGTGTTGGAGGATGCAGCGCTGGACGCTTTGATTGGCGAGCCATGATATTTGAAAGCACCTGCGCATCATGTATACCAGCATTCCTGCTTGTCCCCACGCTGACAAAATGGTGGTGAGGAGCTTTGGACTAAAGCTCATTGAACCTGTTTTATTTCAAAGTGCCCCACTGCCATTTTTTCAGCAGGGAGATGCACTGGGACGCTGTTACACGCGATGCAGAAGGCTGCCAGAGTGCCTCAATTTCTGTGCTCCAGCATTCTCCATTAACTGAGTCTGCTCCAATGTGCTGGATTTCCAGTGTGTCAGAGCAGGGTCTGCACACATGTTTAGGAGCCTAAAAAGCCCAAGGTGGAATTGATTTAAGTTATGCAGTTTTCTGTAAGTGGCGTAGTTTAGATTAGTAGCAAAAAGAACACACGTTTGCCCAGAGTAAATGGAGACGGGTGTGGGGTGGGGGGGGACAAATCTTGGACTGGATTTTGCCATTTTAAAACCACTTTACATGTGCCATGCTTCTGTCCTGTTATGGGTATAGATTGGTTTCTGATCAGTTACACCAGTAAACGTGTAATGTCTGTGTCTGGCCCTGGAGTTAGGTCCCTGTGCCAGCATTCATTTACTAAATGGAGTGGTCTGCCTTTAATCCAGTAGTTCAATAGTTATACATTCATCCAGGATGTGCTAGACCCAGATTCAATTCCAGCTTGGGCCTGAGGAGATTCAAATCTACTTTTCCCACCCCTCAGGAAATTTTCTTATTAGTTGTCAGATGTTCTAAAACTGGGAATTAACACTTTCCATATGCTGAATAGGAAACCTAACTCAAAGCTGTGGATTCTGCCACTGTTGTAAAGAGCTTAAAAGTTCAGCAGTATCTTAATATGCCTGGCAGTTCCCACATCATTTAGGGCCAGATCCAATAAAAAAACTTTGAACTGGATCTGAAAAAACATATATGTATCTTAAATATATCTTGAGAGGAATTTAGGGGCACTTTTACATGTTCTCTGGGGATGGGGAGGTGGTGCTTTAATTAGAGTGGCTCTGAGAGCTTCTCATGTATCAGTATCACCACGCTTAAAAATGGCAGTGGGGGTGCCTGAACTAAAGCTTGTGTGATGAGCTTTAGTTCAAGCATCTCTGCCACCATTTTTAAGCATGGGGAGGCTGATACACAAGATGCGGGCGGCTGCTGGAGCATGATAATTACTACTCCTGCTCCGATGTACTGTAATTCCAGTGCATTGGAGCAGCCTCCTCACTCATATACAGGCATCCTAGGTGCCTCGGTCCAAGTGTATGATCTACAAAAACCTTGCTTAACCCCTGAAAGACCATGGGCACCTAAGTTAGGTGCTACTGCATAAGCCCATAGGAGCCACCCGTTTGGCTGAGTATCCGCTTAAACTCATTTTTCATACACAAACTGGCTACCTGTGCACATGAGTTGCCTGAAGGACCCAATCTAGTAGGTGTGTTGGGAGCATGACTAATATCTACCAACAAAGCTCAGCAGCTATAGTAAAAAAAAAACATGTCCGGAGGAGGCGCTGCTTTTCTCTTCTTTTATAGCTTAATGATTACAGCATCTGTCCAAAAGAAGGTGATCTTTCTAGGTCATCCTCAGCCTAAAAGGGGTTCAAAGTCATATCTTCCAGGAGAGCTCCCTCTCCCCAAGGCCTTAAGTTACACCAGGACATGCCTCCTATTAATGCTGGGCCTGTGTACAGCAAGGAATGCAAGGCTCATAGGGCCAGAGAGAGGTAAAGTACTGGGGGGGAGGAGGGGGACTGACTCTGTTGGTCTTGCGATACAGAAATTCAGAAATACAGGAGAGGAAAAAAATCTATCCTCAAACATACCAGTATGCAGAGTGGCAGCATCTATTAAAATAGTACAATACAGTCTCCCTCATGTTGCTGCTCCTTTTGCAGGAGAGGGAATGGGATATGGTCCTGCCTTTTAACGAACTTAGTATCCTTGTTTGAGTAGATTTCTGCAGTATGTGGTTGAATAAGGAGGTGGTACCAGCTGGCCTTTACAGTTTTTTCTTTGTTGCACAACTTCTATTTGAAAAAAGCCACTCTACTGAGAGATGACAACTCTTCTTCGTCTACAATTATAGGACATTGTTTTGAAGCTTTTTAAAAAAGCTATTGAAGAGTGTTATTATTGCCAATCTTTTCTTTGCAGGTTTGAACTATCCAATGCCCTTTCTGTGTCAAAATATAATATATGGGCAATCTGAATCACACAGACTATTTCTGAAGGTCTGTAAACTGAAAATAAATTGCTGGGTATAAAGATTTGGCTGCAGGCTCTGCCTGTCTGTCACTCATTTAAAGCTACCTAACTGGGCACCATCTTCAGTTGGGTACAGTATGTTTTACTGGAGACCATGTGTTTTGCTGTGTGCATTTTCAGCCACAGCATAAGATATCAGCCCCTATCATTTTACTTTACACACATTGCACTGAATTACATAAAAGAAGATCACATTTGTACTCCTAATGATTCAAATCTTTAAAACATTTGCAATCTTCTGGTTAGGCCAGCATTTAACCTCTTTACCTGAGGTTGATTTTTCTTCATGATAAACACTTATAAAAAATATTGGTTGGGTTTGAAGCACTCAGTCCCTAAACTGAACACCTGGTTGCATCCCAAATCTGGCTGCACACCTTGCTCTGTTGAGATTTCACCTGAAACTAGTGGCATGATTTCCACTGAATGCAGTTGGCTTCTGTCATACCTTCAGTGAAGAATCAGTGCAGTGACACCACAACTACCAGGGAGTACTTCTGAGGAACACATTTCTGTACTGAAAGTAGATAAATTCTGCCTGCCAGGATGGTTAATGATATAATCCAATAAGCATTTTTTATTTCTAATTTTGAGGCACAAGCCTTTGCATTGTGCCTTAGTTTCCATATCTACAGAAGTTATAATAATGATAAACTCTTTACCTTTCTTTGAGGGGACATTGCAGGGATTATTGGTTAATGTTTGGGAAGTACCACGGATGTAAATAATACTACATACATCTTGTACAGCAGTAATACTATGTCAGAAGAGTCATGTCTGCAGAAGGTCCAAAATCCTATTAAAAAGATTGGGTATGCTGGCAAGTGTTCACCAGGATCTTTGGTATCAAAGCAGTACCCCAATACCCCAGTCTGACATATTTCTCATCCTGAAAAACAAATGACCTAAGCTGAGATGGTAAGCAGAGAGGTTGTGTAGGAAACAATAAAAGGAAAGGGTAATGAGGAAGTAAGGATTAGGATGACAGCAGTCAGAAAATGTGCTTATATAAGCAAACCATGTTCACATTCTGATGGTTTTGAATTGTTGGGAAGCTTTAAAAAATAAATAAAAAGACATTTATCCTTAACCTCAGCTACCCCGACTGCCACTCAACCTAGTCAGAATGGTTGGCTAGTCTGGTAAAGGTGTCAACAGAACTGAGTCTTGCACATGTATTTGAATCAAGTTTGACACGGGTCAATGGAAACCTGTTGGGAATTTGATAGATACCTTTTTGAGAATTTATGAAGTAGAACATGTTTTTAGATAGAGAATATAAGAAATGCCATGATATATTATTGGTGGTAGTTTTGGGGTATTGTAGCTGTGATGGTCGAGGAAAAATAGGAGAAGTGAGTATTTTTGTAGGTGACATTTTTTTATAGGACCAACTGGATAGTTGGGAGGCAGAGAGACCTGAGGAAGGGTATAGTGCTACCCCAAAGTTTGTCTAAATTAGGAAGAAGGCAGGGCAGTGTTGCACCTTATAGATTAACTAATTCAGAAATACTTTTGTAAGAAACAGGTTACCTTATCAGATGCTATAAAAGGTCTGATGCTATGGAAGTCCCTTCATAGCTTCTGATGAAGTAAGATGTTGCTTATGAAAGCTTATGAGTTAGTCTATAACAGTGGGAGCCAATCTCTTTGGCAGATGTGTCACACATACCCCCATACCCTTTCCAAGTTCCACTTCAGTCCCTGTCCCCTGTCCATGGGTGACTGGTGCCTCCTGAGTCGGGGTGGGGGGCACTTGCCCTCCCTGACTGGACAGTCAGCGACCGGGGGATTCCCCCCATGGCTGATCCTGCAGGCTGAGGGTGGGGTGGTTCCTCATGGCCAATCCCACAACTGGCCGCAGCACCACAGGCACTTGCAGGTGCATCACTGGCACTTCCAGGTTGGTGGGACTGGCCGCGGGGGGACCGCCTCTTCTGGCGCACTCCTCTGCTGGTGCTCTCAGGGGGGGCACCAGTGCTCTCACCTACCCTCCCTCCACCTGGGATGTTGGCTGACAGAGGGTGCACCAGAGCTTTCATGGGGTGCATGTGCATTCCCGTGCCCCCCACACGTTGCTACTGCCCATGTCTCATCTGCTGTTTTGCTTTCTGCTTTGTGCCCTCTGTGTGACTGTCTTCTATCTATCACCTACCCAATCTTCTGTGTGCCACGGATAAAAGCTGCCTGGACCACTTGTAGCACATATTTTGCAGGTTGGCCACCCCTGGTATACAAGATATGGTTCTGCCTTGCCTTTTATCTGGCTCAGACTAACATGACTAATTATGTAGCTGGTACAACAAAAGTCCTTGCTTCTTGAATGATAAATTTAGAAACTTTAAGCAGGCAGAAGAGCTAGAAAGTTCTGGGAAACTTATAGGAATGAAGTTGTCTTGGGATGTATGGTGTTTTGTTGAAGATGGAGCCATTTGAAATTGGAGTGGGATGAGGAGAGTTTTGGGAGGTATCAGTGGGAAAGAGTACTTCAGAGTTCTGTGTTTCTTGAGATTTTCAGAGAGGGGTGATTTCCAGACAGGTCTGTTTTGGGGAAGTAAAGGACAGTGAAAACTGAAGAAGGTCCAAGTTTAGGCAGGGTTATGATACGCACGCAGGATGTCCAAAATAAAAGAACTCCTTTGCTGTTTGACATTTTGTGCATCACTAATTGGTTTCCTATCAGTGAAACATCACTATTTAAGTTTCTTTTACATGTTTTTATTGAAATGTGATGCTCATTCAAACAGACGTCTTAACACAGTATACCAGAACCACTGTAGACAAGCTATGGCAGCTCAGCAAAAGCACCTCCAAGTGTCTGACAAAACTATAATTGCATCTGCACATGCTTGGAGAAAACCATAAATCAACATAAATGGGGATGAGTTAGACAGTTATGATGGTATGACCATGGAAGAAATATTAAACGTAAGTGGGAAACAGAAGAGAGAGCTAGAAACAGATAAATGGCTTTGGGGAGACTAGGGACAAAAGTGACTTGGCTTAGGCATCAAATTCCAGGAGAGGTTTCATGGCTGATGTTCTTAAGTGGAGAGAAGTATCTAACTCTGGGCAATTAGGTTTTTCAGCTTCTAAAGTCCCTTGCCTTTCCCTGTTCCCCCACCTCTCCTTTCCACACCTGACTTCCCACCTCATATGTCATTAGGTAGTAATATGTCCTTGTACTTGCAAACGGGATGGGTCCTTGGAGCTTGATTAAGGCAGTTGTCTTGGCCAGAAATTCACCCTTTTTCTCATTATTTCAAGGTTGCTTTGTATGGGTCTCACCTCTTAATGTCTCTTAGCTATGTCTGACAGCTCAGTTGGCATACACTCACTGGCGAGTTGAGGTGGCAAAACCACCACTTTCTTTTTCAGAAAAAGGGAATATAGGGTATGGCAGAGGAGGACTTGAAATCATGTGCTCCTACACTTCTATGTTAATGCAGCCATGCCAAAAGCTCTTTAAAAATCTGGCCCTAGCTCTTTATGTATTCAATCAATAGGTTTTTTTACCTTATCTTTAATAACGCCATCTGGTGTCCTGCAACAGTGTTTCACTGCCAAGATGTGATGTTAAATGGTTACATAGCTTTAAATTCCATAGTTTTCCATTTAGCCTATAAATAGTAAAAAACAAAACAAAACAAAACTATACTACATGAAAGGACTTACTGAACCTTTTTTTAGATCAGATATCTGCTACCAGACCTGCTATCTCTATTTATTATGACAGACATGAGCTGCATGAATTGATAAGCAACTTCTGTATCTATGAACGGCTGGATACTGTGGTTCACTGACTACTTGAGTTATACTTGGGTAATTTGGCACATATCATGTAGAAAACACAGTAAACTGCTCACTCATGGTTTTGCTTTTTTCACAGCTTTGTCATTTTCTTTTCTGCCTTCACTCCACTTACACAAAACTCATTCCCTGTCACCCATCTCACTCATAGGGATTAACTGAATTCTGTTAGTGCTTTTTTAGGGAGTTGAAATCATTATGAAGGCTGAAAACATTTCCATCATTTATGTATATTCAGACAACTTTTAATGCAAAAATACTTTTCCTAGGCCCCCCAAAATATATCTGACAGACCACATGCCATGATTTTGCCTAATTTTGATGAGAGGCAAGAGGAGTTTGTGTAAATGAGTATATTGTCAACTTGGTAAAAGCATTCAAGAGAACTGACATTTTGGTATGCTTTTTGTACTCAGTGTCTAAATACTCCAGTTCCATTGAAAATCATCTTTAGAAAACATATTTCAGTTCATTTCACACTGTATTAATTGTGTAACATACTGTAACCATTACTTTTTACCAGCCACAGTTGCTCATCTAATGAGAAATTATGAATTTAACAAGGAATTATTAGATCTGTTTGATCTGAGAATGCATGTATGGACAATGGAGGCTGCTGGCTGGAACAGACTCCATTTTCACCCCCTGTGAATACATAATTGAATTCCAAACTACATTATAGCAAAAATCTACAATAAACTGATGAGGTCTCAGTTTCACAGTTAAATATGTTGAGTGGCAAGTATACATTTAACCTATCGACTATTCAGACTGACATAAATGCATTCTCTTGATTTCAACATTTTCACAGCCACCTAAGCCCCGCTACTGCTCTGCAAATTAACTGGAACTTTAAAATCAAGTCCTCTTTGATGGTTACTAGTCCTTCCTCCACCTGATATCCATCAAGAAATGTCAGCTTTACAAGAAGATAAAAAAATCTGGCTAGCCCTGTATTTCCTGTTTGCTAACATCTTAAACAATTATCTGAAATCTGTCTCAAGTTTTGATGGCTTTTTAAAATTATATACTTTAGCTTCTATATGGAAAACAGATGGACAAGTATTCCTCAGAAGATTCTGTATCTTAGAAGAGTTTTTCACCAATTGTCATGGAACATAGAAAGAACTTTAAATCTGATACTGAGAATCAGTATTTCTTAGTTACACTGCTCACATGTAATATAAGTGTCAGTTCAGGACAAAGAAGTGACAGTGGACAACTTAACATCACATTGATAGGTATGCATTTCAGTCTCTATCTAATAAGATAAGATGTAAGAGCGAATGGTAGAGCTTCCTGCAATTTTTTTTAGGGCTTTACATTTATGTTTTGGACTCTATGCTTCTAATGTCATGGATTTATAGTTTTAGTACAAGTCAGAAATATCACTGGTGATTAATCTATGAAAGAACCTTATGTAGTTCTACTAACACTCTTCATGTTGACTTGTACAACACTCTCACTAATTCTGTCACAGAAGAGTAAAATTTAAAAAAATGCCTAAGTGACTTAGGAAGCTTAAGTTGTATATTCAAAGATGATTTACCTGCTAAACACCTAAATCTCATTAGCTGTCATTGGGGGCATCTACACAACACGCTTACTGTGAAGTTGCCTAATTAGCTCCACAGTAAAGTGTCACCATCTACATGTGTAGAGCTATTAAGCCAGAGTAAACTAGTTAACTCTGTCATAGGTTTGTACTGTCTGACACAAGTACTATCCTATGTAGACAGTGACCAGGGCTGGCTGGGCACAAGGGTGCTACAGTGCAAGGGGTGCTTGCCAGTTAGTCTCATGCTGTAGCACCCTTGTGGTCCAGCCAGCCCTTCCATAGCATGTTAAGCTGGGGCAGAGAAGCTCCACACTGGCAGGCTGACCCCCCTCAACACCCTGTCAGCTGGGGCTGTGCTGTCCTAAGTCAACATGCTGTGGTTCTGGGTGCACATGTAAACACTGCTCAGGGGAGCAATAAACTCCATACAAACTGCACTGGAGTTTATTGTATCACATTAATTTCATGTGTAGATGCATCCACTGGGTCTTAATCTCCAAGGGTCAGATTTTTATAGGGATTTAGGCACATAAAGCCACAAATAGGCAGTTAAGCATACCAGGTAGGTACAACTGATATTTTCATAACTGTAGACACTATGTAAACCCCTATGCACATATATTTTTACTTGCCAGCATTTTCAAGATGATCAAAACAGTCTTGTCTGACAGATAAAGAGCTGCTTGGAGCCCTGACTGAAGCTGAAGCTCCAAATGCCCTGTAGCAGGATTTTAAAACTATATGGGGGGTAACTTATTTCCAAAAGGAGCCTAATTCCAATCTTATATTGTGTTCTAATCATGCCAGATCATGTATTATGTTCTGATCCAGTTACATGCCAGCTCCCACATCAAGGGGACAGAGGACAGGATAAACACAATCAAGTAACCTTATTAAAAACAGCAAGGAAGTGGTGGAGGGAGGATGCAAAATAAGCATTAAAGTATAAAAACGTGAAAAGACAAACAGCAAGGGATGGTTTCAGCAGCTTAGGGAATGGTTTGTCTAAGCAGCCAACTTGACTTAGCTGTCTAATTTTGGGCAGATGAAGATCCTGAACAGAGAAAGCTGCATCAGTCAGGTGTACAAGGTCAGGAGCTGAGGGGTTTAAACTCCTCCCATTTTCTTGGCATTTCACTCCTGGCTAGTGGACCTCACTAAGGTACCTAACTTCTGAAAAAACTTTCCTTAGATATCTATCTTTCTCCACACACATTCTGTGGAGGAGGGGTGAGCAAAATATGGCCTGTGGACTGGATCTGGCCCACCAAGGGGTTTTATCCAGCTTATGGCGGGTCCCTCAGCCCCACCTGACCCAGGCAATAGGGGGCAGCCCAGGCTACAGTGCATGCGGCAAGTCCTGCCACCCCCAGTCATGGTGGCTAGACCAGTTTCCGGGCAGACCCTGGACCAATCTAGTAATCTACCACTTAGGGAGTTTTGGTGAGCTGCTGTGGGCCAGGGTGGGAAGGGGAGGCTGACCCAGCCTGCAACAGTTCATCAAAACTCCGTAAGTGGCTGTCTAGCTCAAATAACCACCCATCCATGCTATAGAGGATCTTGGTGACACAGAACCACCTCATTCAGGAAAATTTTATTAGACATCAAACTACTGAGCAGTTAAATGGTGCTCCACTTGCCAAGCAATGCCTAAATCCTTCAGAGGTCAAAGCCAACTCCCCCATTAGGTGTCCAAGTGTAATGTATCTGCCTAAAGCTAGAAAATCTTTTTTCCCCACCTTTTTGGACATTTTTTTTTTTTTGTGACTAAGGTTTTGAAGATTTACATGGGATTATGTACTCTCCCAGGCAGAACAGGATCAGCCTAGAATGTAAGTGGCTATGGTTGATCCATTCTGAGCACACTCACAATGGGAAGTTGAATTGCAGAGAAGCTCTAGGATCGAGGATACGAATGAAAGGGACCTGGGGTAATAATTGACCACAGTATGAACATGAGCCAGGACTGTGACATTGTAGCCAGCAGTACCAACAATACCCTGGCATGCGTCAATCAGTGAATCTCCAGCAAAGCCAAAGAAGTGATTCTCTCACTCTACTCCACATTGGTGAGACCGCAGCTGGAGTACTGCATCCAGTTCTGGGCACTGCAATTTAACAGGGATGTGGTAAAGCTTGAGAGAATCCAGAGGAGGGACAACCACATGATCAGAGACTTGCATGGCAAGTCATATGGGGAAAGGCTGAGGGATTTGGGACTCTTCAGCCTGAAAAAGAGAAGGCTGAGAGGGGACTTGGTAACAGCTTACTGCTACATCAAAGGCACACTTAAGGGCTCAGTGAACAACTGTTCCCCAGGGCACCCTTGGGGAAAACCAGGAGTAATGGTCACAAACTCCCGGAAGACCATTTCGGGCTCAACATTAGGAAAAACTACTTCACAACTAGGGTGTCCAGACTGTGGAATAAGCTACCTCCAGGGGTGGTGCAATCGCCTTCCCTGGAAATCTTCGAGAGGAGACTGGACAGTCACCTTGCTGGGGTCACCTGACCCCAGTTGTCTTTCCTACTTGGTGCAGAGGGCTGGACCCAATGATCTTCTGAGGTCCCTTCCATTCTTATAATCTATGAATCTTTGTGCCCCACATGTATTTTACTTAGGTAGGTAAAGACATGTAATACAAGAGTTGAATCTGGGCCTAGAACAACCATGTCAAAGTTGTTTATAACCTCGTGAAGGGTACAGATATGCATATTGGTAAGCTTCTGAAAGTCACCCTATGCACTTTAATGGGGTTATATGTATGAAGAAGAGCTCCACAGAATGAATCAAGGCTCCATATGTCTTTTAGCAATGCTTGAAAACCAGTTCTAGGTGTAAGTGATGATTAGCCATGTACCTATGGAAACTAATATGGTAAATAGTTATCTTAGAAGTCTATTTTAGTGATGTGTACTAGTAGTTACATGTTGAGAAGAATTTGTATTACTGCAGGAACCTAAAGATCTACAGCTGTTGAAGAGGATATTTGAAAGAGCTATTGAAACTTCAAATTTTCTGTGCCCTTACAGATTTAAACAAATAGGAATAGGTGAAGAACAGCTATTCTAATACATAAATAAATAGAATATTCATTGTAACCCATACTCTCTCATGGCCAAAATGATCAAATTTGGACGCTAAAGTTGGACACAAAAATAAGTGATCTGATTTTCAAATGTACTGCACTCCCCCTGCTCCCCCCCATATCTTTGTTTATTCCCTCTAGAAAAGTCCTCATTCTTCAAATGCTTTTGTCCATTGCCATCTCTTCTGACACACCACTTTGTTGTTGGGCCTTATTTTATGCACTCTTGCCTTGTTTTCTTAGGTCTCTGCTACTTTCTCCTGGCTCAGCTCTCATGGTATAACTTTCTTTCTTACATACTCTTCAGGCCTTCTGGCTACTTGCTCAGACCATCTCAGTCTGCTGTTGTTCATTTTTCTTGTATTGATGACACCCTTGCCTTTTGCTGCTCCACTTCATTTGTTTATGATACTTTTTGCTGACCCAGTAAATCTAATTCAGCATCCTGATCACCGTCGCTCTCATCATGGACAATTGTTGTTTCGTCATTGCTCAACACTGCTCTATACAGATACACTGACTGGCCTTATCATGATCTTATACATTTTTCCCCATCAGATGAATTGGCATTTTCTTGTCACTCACTTCTCTTCATTTCTTCCACCTAATGCTTGTTCTACTTTTAATTTCCTTATCTGTTTTTACATTTTCTTGCATAATAGAGGCAAAATACTTGAACTGAGGCACAGATGGTATTTGTTGGTCATACAATTCTACAAGTGTATTCCCCCCTAAAAATGCTCACAACATGCTAATACAAAGACCTTTCCATTTCAGGACATGCCTCCTTCTGTCTAAATCACTGTCCAGTTCAAAAACCCAGGCAGTCTGATGGCATCAGTGCAAGTCCTGACTCCAATCCTAGAAAAATTTTGGAGGACTGGCACCTTGTAGGCAACCTGACATAAAAATCAAGATGAATTCAGAATGGAAAGACTCCGCACCCATACCTAGATCTATGTTTGAAATAATTG
>NW_017728886.1:46780947-46787845 GCF_001723895.1 Crocodylus porosus
TCGGGCTCAACATTAGGAAAAACTACTTCACAACTAGGGTGTCCAGACTGTGGAATAAGCTACCTCCAGGGGTGGTGCAATCGCCTTCCCTGGAAATCTTCGAGAGGAGACTGGACAGTCACCTTGCTGGGGTCACCTGACCCCAGTTGTCTTTCCTACTTGGTGCAGAGGGCTGGACCCAATGATCTTCTGAGGTCCCTTCCATTCTTATAATCTATGAATCTTTGTGCCCCACATGTATTTTACTTAGGTAGGTAAAGACATGTAATACAAGAGTTGAATTTGGGCCTAGAACAACCATGTCAAAGTTGTTTATAACCTCGTGAAGGGTACAGATATGCATATTGGTAAGCTTCTGAAAGTCACCCTATGCACTTTAATGGGGTTATATGTATGAAGAAGAGCTCCACAGAATGAATCAAGGCTCCATATGTCTTTTAGCAATGCTTGAAAACCAGTTCTAGGTGTAAGTGATGATTAGCCATGTACCTATGGAAACTAATATGGTAAATAGTTATCTTAGAAGTCTATTTTAGTGATGTGTACTAGTAGTTACATGTTGAGAAGAATTTGTATTACTGCAGGAACCTAAAGATCTACAGCTGTTGAAGAGGATATTTGAAAGAGCTATTGAAACTTCAAATTTTCTGTGCCCTTACAGATTTAAACAAATAGGAATAGGTGAAGAACAGCTATTCTAATACATAAATAAATAGAATATTCATTGTAACCCATACTCTCTCATGGCCAAAATGATCAAATTTGGACGCTAAAGTTGGACACAAAAATAAGTGATCTGATTTTCAAATGTACTGCACTCCCCCTGCTCCCCCCCATATCTTTGTTTATTCCCTCTAGAAAAGTCCTCATTCTTCAAATGCTTTTGTCCATTGCCATCTCTTCTGACACACCACTTTGTTGTTGGGCCTTATTTTATGCACTCTTGCCTTGTTTTCTTAGGTCTCTGCTACTTTCTCCTGGCTCAGCTCTCATGGTATAACTTTCTTTCTTACATACTCTTCAGGCCTTCTGGCTACTTGCTCAGACCATCTCAGTCTGCTGTTGTTCATTTTTCTTGTATTGATGACACCCTTGCCTTTTGCTGCTCCACTTCATTTGTTTATGATACTTTTTGCTGACCCAGTAAATCTAATTCAGCATCCTGATCACCGTCGCTCTCATCATGGACAATTGTTGTTTCGTCATTGCTCAACACTGCTCTATACAGATACACTGACTGGCCTTATCATGATCTTATACATTTTTCCCCATCAGATGAATTGGCATTTTCTTGTCACTCACTTCTCTTCATTTCTTCCACCTAATGCTTGTTCTACTTTTAATTTCCTTATCTGTTTTTACATTTTCTTGCATAATAGAGGCAAAATACTTGAACTGAGGCACAGATGGTATTTGTTGGTCATACAATTCTACAAGTGTATTCCCCCCTAAAAATGCTCACAACATGCTAATACAAAGACCTTTCCATTTCAGGACATGCCTCCTTCTGTCTAAATCACTGTCCAGTTCAAAAACCCAGGCAGTCTGATGGCATCAGTGCAAGTCCTGACTCCAATCCTAGAAAAATTTTGGAGGACTGGCACCTTGTAGGCAACCTGACATAAAAATCAAGATGAATTCAGAATGGAAAGACTCCGCACCCATACCTAGATCTATGTTTGAAATAATTGACCTTGGCCAATTGTGCAGTACTGTACAAAAATAAGCCACTGACATTTCACACACAAATTCAAAAACACCAGCTGTGTAGGAATGAAGTTACATCATTATTTTGTACCTTCAAGGCTACCATACCATTTCTGGAATATATAGACAAAACAAATCCACTAATTCTGCCTATTTCACTCTGTCTGAAATTGGTATTACTTGAATTCCAATCTCAATTGTCTGCAATGGGTGTGGGATACATTGCCTCTTAGAATACGATAGTAAAAATGTCATTGCATTACTGGCCAGCTTAATGAAAATCTTTTCTTTTTCTAGTTTTGATTTTTCTTCATTACATTGTTATTTATTTAGCTTATATATGATGTAACACCAATAAATTGGACTCTGCTTATATTCCATATCACATTGGTTTGAATTACACTGCTTAAACTTCTGAGTAAGTGCAAGCAAAACTGGAGAGATTACATCTTTGATAAGATTACAACCCCCTCATGTAAGTAATATTAAAATTGAGTCTGAATATAATCAAGTATTTGTCCAGTTATCTTTAATTGATCTTCCATAGAAGGATAGTGCAAACTGCAGATGAAGCTGCAGCACAGTACAAATCAAAAGAATAATATAAAATACGGCTGTAAAACAAAATGGTAATTTGTGCCTATCTTGGATCTTAAAGTGTTATAAGTTGGTTTTACTGACAGGATAGGTTATCTGGTACTTTTGGAGAAAGGATGTGTAGCAAAGCAAACTGGGGCAACACAATATTTTGTGGAGACAGAGATTCATTTAAAAAAGAAAAGGAAATTTTTAACATTTTTGCTTGTTTTTTTCTCAGCAATTAGAGTAACATAACCAACTGGGAACAGAGCTGGACAGAAAGAATGGATCTGTTTCTTATTTAAATTTCAGCAACATTTTTTCTCCTTTCTGACTATCTCTCATGATAAATTCAACATCATCCAGATTTTTTAATGGATTTTATGGATTTTATTTGAGCTCATCAAATTGTACACTAATTTGAGTCTTGTCCCGCATGGCCTGGACATTTTCAACCAGGGGCTGAGGCCACAACAGTTAAAACTTTGAACTCCTATTTAGCATCTTTTATAAGTGGACTGATTTAAAGTGCTGAACACATGCAGCTCCCAGTGAAGTCAAAAGATTATGGGGGAATCAATACACATGAAAATTACACCATTTATTTATCTGGCTTAATACATAATTGTGCAAATTTATGCACAGACATTATTATACTGCTTCCAGTTTAGGAGCCATCTATGTAGAGCAGCACAGTGTGCTTGGGGGCACCACTGTCTTTCATAGAAACTTTTCTGAGTAAACAAAGCCTCAGTGTCACTTCTTCATTATTAGCAGAGTGAAATCTATGCCCAGTGTGCCTATATAACACAAAATAAAAGCAACAAATAATTACAAATCTTTTATTGTTTCTCCTTGATTCTATTGCATTTGTAATAGAAACACAATAATGGAATACAGTGAAAGAGCTTTTGGAAAGCCTTGTCTTTGGGTTGCCTTTTTGATCTGTCCGTCTGCAATTAGCTTCTGTGCCTGTGTACCATCATACGCAAAGGGATGCAAAAATACGCTGCACCACCTGCCGACCTAGAAAGAGATGTCCTAATGCTACTAAAGCACTGATCAATCTTAATTCACTTTAATAGGAAGAGATGTGAGGGGCTTGGGGACAAAGAGGTTCTGAATTTTATTGTTGTTTACGACGCATTGTATAGCTATATATGTGACTTCTATATGCAAGTAGCAAGGGGAGTATTATAAGATCAGCCTATGGCATAGTAGTGCAATGAAATCCATGTCTGAATAGATGACAGCAGGATGTCAAGTTACAGATTGGATGATGGGAAGAGTGGTCTCAGAGGCAGGGGCAGCCTTTACTGTTGTTCCTATGGGATACTCTTCCAGAATGTATTACAAAGGGAATTGCAAAGTACTAGAGCTGGTCAAATGCCATTTAACAAACAATATTCAGTGAGAATTGCTGTTTCATTTTGATTCAGTTAATAGACAAACAAGATTTAGGCAGCTCAATAACTAGATAGAATATTATTCGGAAATAAATTATTGATGAATAACAATTTTCATTCTATACAAAACACAAAAAAGATGCAGATCCTGCCTTGAAGAGTTCAAGAACAAATATAAAATGAACTGTAACAAGTGAACAAAGAACAACAGCTCACTAAGGAAGAGGAAGAAAAGACAAGGTTAAAAAGGTTGCATAGGTCTGCTATATACACAGCTTCATGGTTGCAAATCATTTCCAGGTTTCATCTTGTTTTATGTGCCTGACTAGAAGATTCATTTCTTGTCAGTATATAAGCAAGTATACTCACTTACAGCTGCTGTGTTTCAGTGCAGAGATACTGTATTTCAGCAGTTCATGAAGTCATTCCCCACATTGCTATAGATAGTCTTCTGCCTATCTATTTATAAAGTTTGCAAAGTACTTACAAGTTTAGATGAAGCCTTTCCAAATGTTTTTTTCAGAGCAACTCTCTAATAAAAAAAACATTTATATAAGGCTAAGGATATACCTGGCGTTTTACAAAACAGATAAAGGTGAAACACCTTCCCTAAAGAACTTACAGGCAACCCCTGCTTAATGTTGCTTTGCTTAGCGCTACTTTGCTATAACGTTCATTTTAAATTGATACCTGATTCCACTTAGCGCTCAGCAAGTTTCATTATAACGTTTGTGGTCACCATCTTGGGTCATTAAAAACACTTGTGGTTGCCAACTTGGGTCATCAAAAACTTTCAGTTTTGCTTAATGCTCGTTTCACTTAACACACATTGGAACCAATTAAGAGTGCTAAGCGGGGGTTGCCTGTATTACGTAAGGTCCAAGTTCTGCATCCCTTAGTCAAATTAGCATCAGGTTTGGCCTTAAATTAGTATGAGACAACATAGAGAGAGGAATGTGGAAGAAGACAAATATAACCGCTTGGGATATTAAATCATGTGTTCTGATTTTATCTATCTCTGCCTGTCTCACTAACAAGGTGCATATGATCAGGGCCAGGATCTCCTAAAGAGAGTTTGTCATAGGCAACTATGTGGAAGAACTGAGATAGGTGTGGGGAAAGGGCACAAAAGTGAATCCAAATCAATACGTTGGTCCAAGTGGCTATGATGATAATATCTAGCTATGATATTGTGCTTCTCATCTGTTAATTTCAGAGTAGTCTATTGAAGAGCGTACATTATCATCCTCACTTTAAAGGTGAACAAACTGAGACATGGGAAAGAATATGGGTCACCCCAAATGCCAAGAGCAAAATCAGGAAGACACCCAGAATGCCAGCCCATCATTCTTTTTATTGGAATGGTAAAACCACACAAAAATGAGAAGGACCTAAATTATAACTTATTACTAATAGTAGTAACTACCATGGAAAAATTTCCATTGAGGTATCCATAGGTTTTTATACAGGTATCAAATTGATTAAACCTTCAACAGAGCTAACAAGGACCTGAATTTAGCTCAATAGTAGGTGGGAGGTATCTATATTTTGCATCTAATCATGAATTACGCTTTTGATGTTAGACATATGCCCTGTAATATGGGATCATGTTTTCTGCTTTCATGTGTTCTTAGAATGTACATAAGTTAACATTTTTCCTAAACTTGTACATATCCAGAGTGCATTCTTGGCCCAGACTGGGTGCCTCTGATACAATTTAATAACTTACATCATTGGCTGAGGCCAAAGGGTGCCTAGTGCAACGGTGAAAAAATAGATGCTGTGCTCCTTTGATCCCTGGGGATGAGTGCTGGCTGATCCTCTGGTGTCATAACCTTGAGGTGTCAATACAGAAACCATGCATCAACAGACATACAAGAAGTCTGGTCACACCCATACATCCATAAAGGCAGACTAGGATTATTTTATTCATGTTGAGTGTTATCCTACTCTATTAATAGCTCAATTGAAATGCATGGGATTGCACACACAGAAAGGAGCCATTCAACACAAACATGGGCATCAGAATTTAGCCCTCTGTTAGTAGCAGATGATGGGGATGAGAATGGGGAATGGCAGGCACAAAGGGCATTTATATACATGGCACGGGAGGTGGGGGGGGGGACACTTTGATTAGTGAGCTACACTAATTAAAAGTGCCTGAGTGTCATGTGTGTCAGTTTTCCCATGCTGGAAAATGGTGGTGGGGTGCTTTGAACTAAAGTTCATCAAACAAGTTTTAGTTTAAAGTGCCCCACTGCCATTTTTCAGTGTGGGGATGCTGATACAGATGATGCTGGAGGCTGCTTGAGCATGTTAATTTCCATGCGCCAACAGGCTCGATTAATCGGAGCAGCCTCGTTACATGTCTATAGAAGCCCAAGGACTTCTACTTCACCACTTTGCTACTGGAGGTTCCTAATGTATGTGGCTGAACTTCCTCTCATCACAGTGTAATAAGATGATCCAGCAGCACTGATATGGTATAGAAACTCTGTCCACTCTGCCATCAGGTTCTGCTGGTGGGAGAGCACAAAAGGCCCTTATTACATTTAATAATGTTGGCCAATAATTTTACTCAAGTTAATTTAAGGCAAAGCAATTTCTGTCCAGTTCTAAAGCTCTATACATTCCAGCTTCCCATCCTGAACTTTGCTGTGCATGTCTACCTCACTAATAGCAGTTTTACTTCAATGGAGGAATGCCTGGGTAGGCTCAAGTATAGCTGCATTGTTACAAATATTGTTTATAGCCATCTGTACTATTCTGGCCTTCTCTTACATGGAAGCAATTTGTTTCTAGCACTGTCGATATTGCACAGTGTGAACTTATGGATCTTCACAATTCATTTTTTAATTGCTCTGCTTGGCTCTGTATGGACATTTAGTATTTGAATGGCTCATTCTTCCAGATTTATACAGTAAATAATGCTTTTACGTGCAGAGCTTGTTGGATTAATTATGTATTTTGCTTCGTCAGTACATTTTAAAAATAATTTTTCTTTAAAATCTAGACTTTTAGTGAACTTACCTACTGCTAAATGCTGCTAATGACAGTAGGACCTAGCTATTTCTGGATGTAATAGCTGACAGATTTCTTCATTATCCAACAAGAAGTGATGCTAACATAGACTTGGTTTTGGTAAATAGTGAGGACTTGTAGAAAAGTCAGTCAAGGAGAACAGCACAGGACTGAGTGATTATGAG